>NC_143021.1:92471123-92771123 GCF_055824585.1 Amblyomma mixtum
GTCAGTCTCGGCTACATGGTAGTATGATTGAAAACAAGCTCTCGTAAATGGCGCGGTTTCCGGAAGAGCTGCTCCGCAATAGTACAGCTACATTTGGTGCGAATGTCCCTGCACGAATGCGCGTGTAGTGTCTAGATAGGAGTAGGTGAGTTGCATAAATATGGAAGTCTGCTATGGTGCGCTTGCTGCTCGCACCGCTGGCACTTCCTCTATGTGCACGTGTCAACCTGCTCGCGGGTGCTCAAAAGGGGTGGTGTCCCTCATTGTTAGTCATGGCTGGAATTCCGCTCCGGTCAATAATGGAGAAAATTGTGCTGCGGGCGTGCGGGGCAGCTTGTTGCATGCGAGTGAGAGGGGGAGCTTGCGGAGCGTAGCGTGTGTGTATGTGTGTGTGTGAGAGAGAGAGCGCGTTCGCCCTCTCCCTTAGTGCGCGCCTCACGTGTCAGGTCGCCGGTAACGCGAGGCTGCTGAAACTTTCTGCATCGCCTCGCGTAATGGAAATACAAGCAGGTGGGAAGGTATTCCCTCCTCTTCCCCCCTCTCTCTACCCTTTGTTTTCCCCCTCACTGTCATCTCGCTTTCCATTTCCTTCCCCCAGCCCCAGCTCTGGTGCTTCTAGACATAATAGCAGATGCCGGGGCTGGCAATAATCCTTTTACCTTCCTTTTCATTTACAATAAAAGCCACTAACTACTACTACTCAGGATAGTTCCGTGAACACGAGGGGCCGAGAGCTTCCGGTGAAATTTTTTGGAAACCGGTATGAAGTCCTTTTGCTGCGTGGTCTGTGGATGACATTGGTGAAAACATTTCGTCTAAGAGCTATTTTTCAGCAGATTTCGAAGCCCTCTCACCAACACCATCAAGGACTTCAGGATAATTCAGCAAGGTTATGTGGGAAGCAGGTTTTACATCGCAAATTGTTTTTTGACCTGGTTTTTGACATAAAATGACGTTAGTGTCGATCCGTATTCACAAATTAGAAGAAAGACCATAAGTATTTTCAAAATGGTGCTTGTCTACCTGATAAACATTTACGACCAGAGTTTCATTAGCGTGGTTACGAAAAAACCTAATTGGAAGGGGCCGGAACTCTACATTTCACCAGATCTGACGAACGCTTCAGCCTCTTGCTCAGGGCGGTTCCTCATGCTTTGCATTGTCTTCGCATTCCGGCCTTGAAGTAGCATTTGCCACAGCGCTTGCTTTTGTGTGCATGATCATGAAACGGGAAAAAAATCTGCCATAATTTACACAGACATCTATTTTCCTCAATATTTCATGAAATTCTAAGATATTACGGGAGTAGGCATTGCTCTGGCTGAATGTAACTTCTAAGTCAAAATGTTTGTTTGCACATGAATGAGCACATATAGCAAGGGCTCTGCAAATAAAGTGTGCTCGCATGCGCGGTAATCTCTTCAGCTTCGCATATCTGTTTAGAGGCACTTTATTTTATGCTCACATAAAGATTGTGTTTATTATTATTAGCACAAAACGTAACAAAACCCCGTTGTATCGGCCTCGAATTTCAAGTTGATACACTTAGGACACACACTTCCCCATTGAGGTAACAGCGTTTTCATTGACAATCTGCTCCACTGAGTGCACGTGATCAATTAGCAATTTTCGCTCCTTCAAGTTGGCAGAAAAAAAAATGTTTTCACTATTTTCTGGGATACACATCTTAGGCTGTACATTTTTCTCACCTGAAAAAGAAAAAAAAAACGCGACTGCGCATACAGATTTGCAGGCAGGCCAACATGTGCAAAGAAAACTGGCTTCCTTCAAGACCTAGCCCACAACCCTAGCAGCTACTCAGCAGACCTATTTGGACAATTATGAGGCACCGGCCGGATTCACTGGCGCCTGGAGCGCGCTCCTGCCACCCGGCCTAAGTCATTCAGCACAAGCGTTTCCCCTCTTCTATCCTGTGAGGGCGGCGAGGCGTCTCGAATCGGGGTAGAAAGGCGGGGAAGGAGCCCTCGGGACCAACAACACAGGCTCAGAACCAAAAGTTGTCAATTTTGCCCACCGGGCCGCAACTTTTTGACGTCACGCTGCTTACAATAGGGAGGGGTTTCACAGTTCTGCGAAGCTGATGTTTTGCGAAGGCGATTGAAATGCGGCCGTTCCAATCCAAGCTTCTTCTGCAGCCAAGGCCAGGCTAGAAAGACGAGACAGACCTGTGTGCCTCTGCTGCGGGGAGTAGGTAGAAGTTGACAGGGCGCACCCACCCTGGGCGCAGTGGGGTTTGTAATAAAAATCTTTAGCGCGGCACCCAACCCTTGCTCTCACCGGCGTGGTGAAGCGGTGCGTTGCGCGTTTCTTTCCAGGAACGACGCTTGCTCGGTCAACAACGGTGGGGGGTGGGGGGAATGTGCTGCCAGTAGCCTTTAGGCGCTCGCAGTTACATGCGTGGTACTGACAGTCACCAGACTCAAGCCACAAGACGCGGTCAGGTTCGCCAGCGTAGCCTTGTAAAGTGCACCGGGGAAGGCGTGTCCACAGATGACTCACCCCTTTCATTTTTGGCTATTGAAGCCAGCACTGCCCGTTACTGCTCTGGAGACCACCTGCACCCACAATTATAAATGCATTTTCGCAGAAAATATTCAAGGGCGTTCAGGCAACTCTGCGAACGCGTTTCTGAAGAACGGCAGATTGGGCTACTTGGAGTTGATTCATAGGGGTTGAGTGGACTTTATCTATAGTGGTTCAACAGCCCTGCCAGACACTGACAGAGAAAGATGAGACACACAGAAGGAGCCTCCTTCTACGTCGTCTTTTTCTCTGTGAGTGTCTGGTGTCGCTGTTGAACCACTAACATAAAACGTGCTCCGCCCGGCGGCCGCTAGGAAGGTACGCGAATCGAAAACTTGGCATAATGCAATACAGTAAGCCGTTAGTACAGGTTCGAGTATCCGAACTGCTGACATGATAGTACCAACACAGCAGCTTTTTTTTTTTCTCTGCGCGATTAACCTCCCCGGTATGCCTGCTCATGGATACAGCTGCGGGCATATAACAAGACGAAAATAGCTACACACACACAAATACGCGAGACCTTGCGAGCCTTGCGCGAGTGCGTTTGTTGAGTCCATGTGGAGAAAGAAAACAAAGCAGTGTGCACGGGCGTTATTGTTAATTTCCCTCATCCCCCTAGCTGACAGAGTCCCATTATCTAAAAGCGACCGTCCACCCGGAAAGACGTGTAGTCGATTTTTTTTTTCTTCGGCAGCAGTGAAGAGAAATGAGGGCTGAGAGCCTACATGCTGCGCCGCCGGGGTGGGGGGTCTGTGTGCGTTGCAGGAAATCCAGAAATCTGAGTTTACCGCAGGAACTTCGCCCAGCGTACTTGTATATACGGGACGATAAAAAGTAATAATTTCTGAAAATGAAGTGGCATCATGTTTGAGTAGTAATTGCTACATTTTGATAGTTCTCACATGCAATTTAGTGACTTTTGAAAAATGGTTTACCGTGTATGATGATTTTTGAAACCGTACCATTTTCCGTGTTTGAACGTGTTTGTGCGCGTGCGGGGGGGGGATTTATACCCATGTCACACGGGCAACTTTAGTGATACTTTCACGAAGTGCACTCCCCATGAACGAATGGCACTTTCATTGCGTTGTCACATGGCAAAAAGAGGTGCTATTTGGAAATCATGATAGTGACGATCGGTGCTGCAGCACATTGTGAAAATTAGTTTGTTTTCGCAAATACTTGGAAAATATTTCATAGCAGATGTAATTGCTTTCGCGTCTGATCGCATGCTGTTATCTAAGAAAGCATCACGAGCTGAGATTAGCAATATCTCTGCTACACGGGCGTTTCAAATACCTTCCAACCGAGTGTCATTCGAGTCGAATGTCGCCTTGTGCAGCTGCACGAACTATTCAGCGGCATTCGGCTGACATACATTCAAGTTAACGGAGCTCCGCGAAGGCATTCGAGACTACGCGAGTGTACTGATTTCAATGGGGCTACATCCTTTCAAATTTTAGCAGGTATTAGTGTGGAAAGATTCTTGTTGTGCTTAGCTCCACTGTTGTTTCTTTTGGAACAGACATGTTTGTTCAGAAAAATAGCATTTGCGTAGGATCTGGTGTTGCACCGGTGCTATGCAATATATTTTTATCTTCCATTGACCGTGCCTGAGCACCTTCTGCTGACGACGGGTCTGTCCTGCGAATATTTAGATATGTTGACGAGCTAACCGCACCTTGACGCATGGTAGCACTGTATAAGGAATCTTATCCCTGCTTAGACAACTAGGGAAAAGCCTTGCTTTTACACAACATGAAAAATATTGCGGCCAGGTATGGCGTGCCTGTTGTTTTCTCGGCCACGAGACAGCTCAGCGGTTTGTGCACACGTAATGGGCGAAGAAAAAAGCACCAGTGCGAAAAGAGGCATGGTGAATGCTTTGCGGATTGTGCAGTTTGTGTGGTATATGAAATTCGCAGCATGGGAGCACTCAAAATCGCTAGAAAAGGGAACAGGATCTAATTTACCTCTTCACTGCGCAGAGTGGAAATGGGAGCCGGCGCTTGACAGTATCATGGTTCTTGGCAGGAGTTGCGAATAAGACAGCGCGCGAGGTTCTTTGGGGCTTTTTTTTTAACACGACAGACGAAATAAGTGTTACTGCAAAATTTGCAGTTGGACTGCAGTTGGACCCTTGATGCCTCTTACTCAAGCGCTTTTTTGAACGTACTATCACGATCAAAAGAAATGCGATCACAGTGCAGGTCGAGCTGAGTATTCAAAAGAGAAACTTTTGAGAAGGAAAACCGAGACTGCTCTACTCTCTTCCTCGATTTTTTTTTTCACATTCCCTCAAAATGCGGACTCACTCAACTCGACTTCTGTAGGGCTCATGTATCCACGGGACGAATGCCCTGTGTTGGCTGACGCTCTGACAACCGGTTCCGATGCGCTTGAGTTGCGCAGTTTCCACAGCTATTCTAAAAGATTTTTTTTTTTTTTCAGCGAGAGAGCTATCGGGCGCTCCATGTTAGAAGTAGCACAGGGAACGCTGTGAGTAGCTAGAGAGGAGGCGGCCAGAGATGATTATCCTAGGGCGAAGACACGATCTTGCACCCCTGCCTCGCGCTATGGCTCATCGGTTGAGAAGCGCTGTCCTGAAACGCCGCCAAATATTTCGAATCGGCTCCTGGACAATGCAGACCACTGGGAGGCCAGATCTGCGAATTTCCGCTACCTATCGCCGAAATTCACTAATTGTGCAAGGATCGATTCGCCCCAGACCTCAGCGTGAGCACAAAATGTTTTCTTATGCTAGAGCAAACATAACGAAACCTAGCAGCAGAAGCGATTTCAGTTGAAAAGTGACGTGAAAGCATAAGTCCACTGATTCTGCGGACATCAGCTAGAGGACTACCAAGGTGCGTATAGCTCTGACTTCCCGCATTCCCCGGAATGGAGAAAAAATGAGCCTTTTACTATACATATTTACTACAGAAACAGTGCCAGTACAAAAAGATGGGGGGTGGGGGCTAGTGCAATATTCACATTCGATCGCTTATTTTCTAGACAGATGCTGCCGTACGCTCACATCCGTGTTCACAAGACAGCAGGGAATCAGAACTGTTGGAACTATCACAATTTCGTGCCGATCACATGATATCAGAAAAGCAGGAACGTTGCCTCGTGTGGCAACAAAATGCAGTTCCAATGAATGGATGGAAATACTATGCTAAGGCCACAGTAGGGAGAAACTCGACGCAATTGTAATGAGTACTTATTAGCTCTTGCCAGCTATGTTCCGCAGTCTCCAGTCGAAGTTTCACAGCCAGTGTTTCCTTCTCGTTTTTCGAACCTTGGTGGTGGTAGTGGTTTATTTGACAATAAAAAGTGAACGAAAAGAATGTTGCCGGCGGCGGCCGTATGCGCTTTCGGGATCTTTGTTATCATGCATGGATGCGCGGGCGGAAAAAAAATTCAGCATTACTTGCAACGCATCTCAACGTCACAGACTGAAACACAAAAGAGTTTACCTCTCCCAAGCTATTATCGGGAACGGGTGGGAGATGAAGGGGGCTAACACACTGTGATATTGCTTTCTTTTCCTCTCCACAGCTACTGACCCAACGACTTGAACGCAATATGTTTGTACCATTCTGATATGCCTTATTCTGCCCATTTTCTCTTATTTACTGTTACCATATCAGCTTTCTCTTAGAATTCTACATAACACTGGCAGTGTGTGAGTAAACAATAAAAACACTCGCCATGATTCGAAATCTCGAGTTGATGTTTCACTGCAGGTGTTTTTCCTGGAAATGCGAAATGAACATTTGCATGGCGAACGGGAATCAACAGCACACAAGTCTCACGCGACACCCGCAGCTGCGTAGCGTCACGCGCCTTTGACGGCAGAAAAGGCTTTGACAACACACATGGCAACCACCCTTTGAAACCAAGAGGTCATCTACTAGTCCACTGCATCCATTTCGACATAATCCATATTGTTTTACGAAGGCCATAGCCCATAGATGTCTTGTGGCCCTTTGTTACGGATGCCAGTGGAACCTACGAAGCTTTATTTTGTAATATTGGTTGCCATGGCTGCCGCTGCTGGTCATCAAAATATTGTTCAGGGTCGTGAGAAAAGAATAACTATAAAACAACGTGTACAACTCTGGAAAAAATGGAAACAAAACATGATTTCTGTAAATGTCAAAGATATAGAGACTTTCCGCATTCGAAATAGTGCCTCCTAAAAAAGAATCGCCAGGCACCATGGCAGGGCCACCAAGGGGTGCGTAGGGGCGAAAGAAGCAGTACGAGTGTGCCAAACACGTTCGAGTGCTGTCGTCATTGTCGGGGCGTTTATCCCCCTCCGTGACTAACCGCCTCCTTCTGCCAAAATGCGAGGGAGAGGAGGTCAAGGTAACGCAGAGAGGAGGACCAGACCGTCTCGGAGGAGCGCTTTTTCGCTTCCACGGACAAGTGGAGCCGCCCTGGTGGTTGAACTAACGTCTTGTCCAAGATGGCCGCTGTGGTACCCCCGCCTTAATATTCGCTAAGAAGGCTGTAGGCAAACACCAGACCTAACCAGGCGTGCTCTCCTAACGACAACGTACAAGTGCAGGGTTGGTGCTTCTACTTCGGGTTGAAAGACGCAAACGGGCCGGCATAAGATGGCTTCGATGTCTAGTATACAACGTCCAGTAGTGTTCATGCCAGTGGTGAGCACGAAGTCTCGAGTTCGATCGCAGCCATGTATAGTGATCACCCAGACGGACGCGTTAGATCACCGCAGGCAGCTGAAATTAATGCGAAGCCTTCCGCTGTCCATGATGTGTACCAGTGCCCGATTGATGGCTTCGACATGGAAAACTGCGTCTTTTGAACTGTTATTGACATACTGCATATTAAAAATTGTAGGACGCTTAAGCTTCGCCTTTATGAGTGGAACGCGACAGCGTGTTGCAAATGGTGGTGGTGTAATTAGGAACGCGTTTTTCGTTTTTTCATTTGTTCCGATGAATTCAGTGATCTAATGCAGACACTAAATTTTGTTAATTACCACAATCAAGGATTGCGTTACATTCCGAGCATTTCTACAGCTTTTATTCCCCTTTCACCATTTCTTTCAATCGTTTAATTAATCAGTTAATTACAATAATTTCATTAACTCGTCATAGCTATCACACACCGATCAATCGCTAAGAGCTAAAAATCAATCGCTAAAAATCAATAAAAAAAATAAAATCAATAAAAAATCAATCGCTAAATTTACCACGACAATATTTTTTCGCACAGCCCCCAATTATTTTCGACACGTGGAGCCGAATACTACTGCGCCCTTTCAATGCAAATATGAAATTAATTTTTATTACCTGCTCGGGGCATCTAGCTAACTTCCGAGGCACATCATGCTGCCAGCATAAGAACTTTATGTAGTATCCAATTGAAGTCACAAAAGAAAACTGCGAAACCTGACATTGCTCTGATCTGGAAACCAACGGACAGTGGATATGCAAATCCACTGTCCAAGCTGAAAATTCATGTCTGTATCTTCCCGCCTTTCTTTCATACATTTAGCTAACGGGAAGTTTCACTCGGCCCAAAGTACACGCTGGCTAGTATAATTCTTCGGCATCGGATATGCGGGGATGTGAACTAAAACAGCTAACAAGAATTTTCTTAAACATGACTTTTCCCATGTCCTTGAAGAGAAGTTTATTGGACTCATTATTCATACAAAGGCACCATAGTCCCTCACAAAGACAAAAACAACAAGGCAGCGACTACTGTCGCTCGGTACAAACAAGCTCTGAAACAAGTACACGACGGCGACTGCTGTCGCCGTTCACACAAAATCATTCACAGCACAGAATGTTCAAAGGGTCCATAATGTCCAGGCATCGCGGGGGGATGCACGCTCACTAAATACGATGAACACGCACCGACACCGCGCACCACACACTCAATACGGCAGGAGCCGCACCGTCACGCGGCCCCCGCTGGCGGCGATGAAGCGGGTGCTCCACCGCCGCAGGAACTCGACTTCTGGGAGGGTCACATGATCTAAACACGCCTGTTGAAACAAGCGCGCCCGAACCCTCTGCAGCATGGGGAACATGGCGCGTTGAGGCCGGCCCTGCAAGGAAGCGACGCCTCTCTGGCGCCACAAAACAAAGGCCCCGACGCACAGCAAGAGCCGCACAAATGCGTCGCGCGGCCTTGTGTGCGAGTCGAGGCTAACAAAAAACATGCGCGACATCAGCCGCCAAAAATTGCGCGCTACGACGCACTCAAAAAGCGCGTGTTCGAAGGTCTCTGTCGCACCGCACTGGGGACACCGAGAAGAAGGAGCGATGCCCCACGCGGCGATCCGGACCCCCGTTGGGAGGACTCGCCACCGTACCCGCCTGCTCAGCTCTAGCTGTTCAGGTGTAGCCTCCTGGATGGCAAGGAGCTCGCATAAGCGGGAGGCCTGCGTCTGAGAGACGTCGACCTCGGGCAGGGTGGCGGTGAGAGTCTCGGCCGTCCGACAAACATACCGGAAGAACGCCGGCTGCTGTTCGGCTGAAGGACCT
Organism: Amblyomma mixtum; assembly: GCF_055824585.1. Classification (NCBI taxonomy): domain Eukaryota; kingdom Metazoa; phylum Arthropoda; class Arachnida; order Ixodida; family Ixodidae; genus Amblyomma; species Amblyomma mixtum. The sequence goes on from NC_143021.1 coordinate 92,480,201, forward strand.
ACGAGTTCACCAAAAAAGAGGCGCCGCGAAGTCCCGAGAAGGTAGGCGAGGAGCCCTCTTCCCGGGTAGTCGGTGGCGTTGACCAGGTTGCGGACGCCTCGAACAGCAAGCACGCTGCACATTGTGCGCAGGTTGGGCAGGCTGAACCCGCCCATGCGCGTGGGAAGACGGAGGAGCGCGCGAGCGACGGTCTCCGTTTTTCCCATCCAGAAAAAACTGCCACAGAGAGTGGCCAAGCAGCGCGTAAAGGTGCGCGGCGGACAAGCGACGCGAGGTATACAGGGTGTTTTTTATTAGAAGGTCCAAAATTAAAAAAAAAAGGTAAACTGCTTTAGATTATTTTAGCACTGGGGCTATACTGGAGGCTACGGCGGGCGCCAGGCAAGAGGAAAACTGTTTTAATTAGTTCGCTGATTAACTAAATATGTTAATTAACTTTCCTAATTTTTGTTTTAGGGGATATGTTGTATTCGCAGAATTGGAGATCGTCCTCTAAACAGTCCAACCAAGAAAAACAATTGTAATTAAAAATTTTTCACGCACGTTACGAGGCGCGAAAAAGTCACCCTGGTAGGCATCTTCACACCGTAACGCAGCGGCGGGAGCGCCTCTGACGTAGTTCACTCCGCCCTGCGCTTTGCGTCAAGCGTCCCGGACTGGCGGCCTGCGCTATCGCTTCTTATCTCGCTTCGCTCCGCGGCCTCACGGAATGCCGCGCTGGAACAAAAACGCATTGACACAAAGTGCAGGGCGGAGCGGGCGCTCACAGACTCTGTGTTACAGTGTGAAGCTGCCTACCAGGGAGACTTTTTCTCGCTTCCTTACGCGCGCAAAAAATTTTTTCATGAAAACCTTTTTTCTTGGCTTGTCTGTTTGGAAGATTATCTCCAATTCTGCTAATACAACATATCCCCTAAAATAAAAATTATAAAAGTTAATTAACGTAATCAGTTAATCAGCGAACTAATTAAAGTAGTTTGCCTCTTACCTGGTGTCCGCCGTAGCCCTCAGTATAGCCCCAGGGTTAAAATAAATCGAAAGGAATTTACCTTTCTTTAAAAATTTTGGACCTTCTAAAAAAAACACCCAGTATAATAGAGCGGCGCGCACACCGATGACCTGATGATAAACGCGCGTTCCGACAGCGACAGGCGGAAACGGGCTGCTACTATCAGGCGTCGCTCAGCGGTCGCTCTCGACTCGGTCCACGAGTCGCGGGCTACCTCCCCCGAGGAGAGGAACATGACTTCTAGCGCCTTACAAGCCGGGACCCACTCCAACTCGCCCAGCAGGTCCGACGCGAAGGCCCCGAAACGCAGAACCTTGCTCTTGCCCCTGTTGAGGAGGGCGCCGGACAGCTCGCTGTAACTGCAAAAGAGCCGTACAAAAGCTACGAAGCTGTCCGCGTCCCTCAGAAACATGGACACGTCGTCAACGTATGCTGACACCTTCACCTGGCCCTGGCCAGGCAAAGGGAAACCGCGAATCGACGGAGACTCTGCTACGCGACGCAAGAGCGGGTCTAAACATAACACGAAGAGCATAGGTGACAGGGGACAACCCTGGCGAATACCGCGCTCTATCCCGAAACGTGCGGTCAACGCTCCGTTGAAGAGCAAGCAAGCTGTAAGATCGGAGTACAGCCGCTCCAACCGCTCTACGAACTCCGGAGGAAATCCGAAAGCCCCGAGAACTCCAAAAAGGTATCGGTGCTCGACCCGATCGAAGGCTTTAGCCTGATCGAGAGAGACGAAACAACCCGGAATTCCTGCTCTCGAGGTGAACGTGAACAAGTCACGAGTTTGTGCGAGAGACGAGAACACCGAGCTCCGGGAACGCTGCAGGTCTGCGCAGGGCTTACGAGCACCGATAAAACCTTACTCAACCTTTTAGCCGCCGCCGCGGTGGCTCCGCGGTTATGGTGCGCGGCTGCTGACCCAAAAGACGCGGGTTCGATCCCGGCCGCGGCGGCTAGAATTTCTTTGGAGGAGAAATTCTAGAGACCCGTGTACTGTGCGATTTCAGTGCACGTTAAAGAACCCCAGGTGGTCGAAATTTCCGGAGCCCTTCACTACGGCGTCTCTCATAGCCTAAGTCGCTTCGGGACGTTAAACCCCATAAACCAAACCAACTAAACCAAACCATCAACCTTTTAGCCAGCAGTGACGCCACGATCTTGTAGTCTGCGTTTAGGAGAGTGATCGGGCGCCACGCCTGCGGGTCAGATCGACACCCGCCGGGCTTCAGGATGAGCACTACGCGGCTCTCTCGAAAAGACTCCGGCCTCTCGCCGTCCCTGACGAAGGCGTTCACCATCCGGAGGAGGTGATCCTCCAGGACGGTGTAAAATCTAGCAGTTTAAACAGACAGATAAAAAACCAGTCACTTCGGCATATACCGCGTTATAAAGTTCCCAGGGTTTACACACATTATGGTAAAAGGACACGACAGTTCTATATACCCTACCATTTTAATAAACTACCTGCTCAGATGTTTGGTTGTGATTCGTTGACGGCTGTGAAATCTGGACTGTAAGCGTGGTTTGAAAGTTTCAAAGAAAGGAAATACTGATTTGCTTTGTAATTTCTATCTTGTTTTTAAATTTGTGTTCCATTTATTAACTGCAGATTTTCTTTGCTTTACATAATTCTCAATCGCTAAATTTGTTGACTGAACTATATGTAATATTTCGACTTTGTGTTATTGCTTTTTTTTTCTTTTTTCTTCTTCTTTTTCTTTATGGATTGTAAAGTGTGCACTTTCAGCGTTTTGTATTCACCGCATGCTGTTGTGACTGCCGTGGCCCGCCCACAAGCGCTTGCGCTTCTGCGGGCACACGCTATGTACTGTGTATATATATCTTGCAATAAAATTCCTGTATGTATGTATAAAAGCTGATGGGAATGCCGTCAGGGCCTGGAGCTGAGGCGGCGTTCATGCCCTTAACGGTGGCGAAGAGCTCTTCCGCGCCTACGGGAGCGCTCAGCTGCGCGCCGAGATCGCTCGGGGCCTGCGGTATATATCGTAGCGCAGAAACTACGGAGGGAGTCCGTGAAAGAGGCGTCGTCCCGCCTTACGGCCTCGGAAGCAAACAGCTGCGAAAAGTGACGCGTAAATGCGTCAGAGATGTCAGCCGCGCTGCTGCTCCTGGTACCGTCCGGCAAAACTACCTCCTCCACGCGGGCCTGTCGCTCCTCGACAAGGCTACCTGCCCGTACTTGGCGTAATACGGTCGGATCGGAAACCGGTCGGCCCTGTACGAGCGCCCTACTTGCTGTTCGCGATGACTGACGCAGGAGTGTGTGGTAGCGCGCCTTCAAGATGTTCAAGTAATCGCGCATGGCGAAAGTAAGCGGCGCGCCGCGCTGCATGTCTATCCTGATAATTCAGTGCATCTGTCCTACATTGCACTTTTCGATGCGAGGATGTTTTTCTCAGGCAAATGCTGTGCGTCCTCTTTTGTTGTGTTAGGTTCCGGCATTTCGTTGCAATCTTGTCTATGTTTTACTCACAAGGCATCAGCTTTCATCTTTATCTGATGCCGCCGCTTAGCTATATCTCCAACGTTGTTATCATACTCCTGCCTGGAGTGTGGTAAAGGCTTTGAGTTTGTATGCAAGCGGCTATTTTTTGGGCCTTGTGACGGCCATTGACGAAAAGTTAAGGGCCATTTCCCTTAACCGTACACCCCGTCGATCTTTCCCGATGCATACTTCCGGTCAAGATAACCGTACGCCCCACCGATCTTTCCCGATGCATATTTCCAGTCAAGATAACCCGCTTGATGTTGGAACATGTCCGTTTGAAGTTTGTATGCACAATTCATTTGGGCTTGTTTTAAATAGAAGTGGGACTTACAATAACATGAGTGCGTTAATTTTATGACATTTGCCTTCCAAATGCCTTTTTAAGCGAAAAGCTTCACTAGGGTAGTCAACACCGAGGGCCGCCGCGGTGGCTCAGTGGCTATGGTGCTCGGCTGCTGGCCCGAAAGACGCGGGTTCGATCCCGGCCGCGGCGGTTGAATTTCTTTGGAGGAGAAATTCGAGGCCCGTGTACTGTGCGATGTCAGTGCACGTTAAAGAACCCCAGGTGGTCGAAATTTCCGGAGCCCTCCACAACGGCGTCTCTCATAGCCTTAGTCGCTTTGGGACGTTAAACCCCATAAACAAACAAACAAACAAACAATCAACACCGAGGCTAGCGTGGGCCCCGTCATCAGAAAAAGCCACAGGTGCGCATGCGTGAACTGCGTGACGTCACGGTGGACGCCCGAACCGCGCCGTAAGGGAAGGAAAATGAAAAGAAAATTGGTTTTAAAGGGACTATGAAACAAATTTATTGAGATTACGTAAAGATAGGCAATCCATCACTCGTCACTCCAGCGCAAGAATTTTTGAGCTAGCATCAATAACAACGAAGTTATAGGCGATTAAAAATCACGCTCCTCCTCTCCCCCCTCAACTCGTACGCGCGGGGTACCATAAAAAAATAAAGAAAACAGCTCCGGGACTGGGCTCCGCCCGTGACACGTCATTCGCTGACGTTAGGTTTACGACTTCCGGTTGTCCCACGCCCGAGGAGCAGCGTGTGTCGGCAGCGTCTCTCCGGTCTCTGCGCTTTCTTGGCTCCCGAACTCGGGACAGAAAGAGGCGGCAGAGGTAAATTAAAACCATATGCGCGAAGGCAATGCCCTCGCTCGCGCTTGCCCAAGGGGGTCGCGCGGCCGCTCGAGCAGACGATGTTCACCGCTACCGGAAGTGTGCCCGTGACGTCGAAGCTGCCGCGGCTCTAGCGAATGACAGCGTGTGGTGGCCTGCCGACGTCATGGGACTAGTGACGTCTGTTTTCCCGATTTTGGTTTCAGAATTGCTCCCTACGAAGACACCAAGCGGCCCGCGAATTTTAAAAAACACGATTTTTAAAAATTCATAATAAATTGCCGGCTCAGTTCCGAAGATTCATACTTGGTGTCAATGCTTCTGAGCATCACTTCTAACATTTACAAGCGGCTTTTAATTCTTTTCATGGTCCCTTTAAGGAAAGGAAACGACGCCTGCCTCTCTCATATCTCGGTAGATACCTTGAACCGCACCGTAAGGGCCTTAAGGAAAATGAAATGAAATGAAAATTGGTTTTAAGGAAAGAAAATGCCTGTCTCTCATATCTTGGTGTACACCCGAAAGGAATGCACGCCACAGTACATGTCTCTAAAGCAACCTTCAAGACAGCACCGTATTCACTACATGGGCGGCTCCTCCTCCGCCTTGCCGCAGCTTTTCGCTTCGAGATATCCAGGCTTAACTTCAGCTAAGCTACAGCCAATTTTGTTTCCCCGAATTTAATCGAAAATTCCTCTTATTGCAAAGACACCAATCCCCTTGTGCTTTTTTTCAATTCTGTATTTATGAAAACGTCCAGTTTGCAGTTCTGAACACGCGGGTGATGACCAGATTTCCTGTGACATCTTCCTGTTTCCCGGAATTTTGGCTCAACTTTGCGGCTTCTACCTTAGAACGTATGTCATTAAGCGTAGAAAGTTAGGCTAGTTGGTTGCTAGTACTATTGTGAGAGTGAGTGAAGAAACTTTATTTCCGCCAGAAGAAGACCCGTGCCCCTCGGGGTCCGCACGCAGGCGTCCGGGGAGGGGCAGCGTCGCAGCTGGAAGACTAGCAGCGATATAGTCGCGCAGCTTCTGCTGCCAGGCGGGTAGCTTATCGTTGTATGCTAAGGTCGGCACTTCTGAGTATTAAGCAAACAAGGGAAGGGGAATGAGGGGCTCGTTATAAATATGACAGAAGCCAACAGCCACAGAAACCAAGGGGCACAGGGGATTTTTTTTATTTATTTTGTGGTGTTGATCAATTTAGAATATTACTGAATATGTTATCGCTTAAAGAAAATTGATTAGAAAAGCAGAAGAAAAAACAACCACATGCCGCCGGTGGGATCCGAACCCACGACCTCCGAATTACGCGTCCGGTGCTCTACCTCTGAGCTACGGCGACGGCTGTCAAATCTTCTGCTTTCGGGGGTATTTATGTTTACAAGTAACCTAACCTTGAGAGTGTTCATCAGCGCCACCCACGTTCATAAGCGGCGGACGTAGAACGTCCTGAGTTACCGCAGAGTGTGACGTAGAACGTCATCGAACGGAGAGGGTGGAAGCTGCGTGAGAACCCTCTTATGCCTCCTATGGCATCAAGGCTGCCAGAACCGAGGCCCTCGCTAAGCAATTAAGCAAACAAGGGAAGGGGAATGAGGGGCTCGTTATAAATATGACAGAAGCCAACAGCCACAGAAACCAAGGGGCACAGGGGATTTTTTTTTTATTTATTTTGTGGTGTTGATCAATTTAGAATATTACTGAATATGTTATCGCTTAAAGAAAATTGATTAGAAAAGCAGAAGAAAAAACAACCACATGCCGCCGGTGGGATCCGAACCCACGACCTCCGAATTACGCGTCCGGTGCTCTACCTCTGAGCTACGGCGACGGCTGTCAAATCTTCTGCTTTCGGGGGTATTTATGTTTACAAGTAACCTAACCTTGAGAGTGTTCATCAGCGCCACCCACGTTCATAAGCGGCGGACGTAGAACGTCCTGAGTTACCGCAGAGTGTGACGTAGAACGTCATCGAACGGAGAGGGTGGAAGCTGCGTGAGAACCCTCTTATGCCTCCTATGGCATCAAGGCTGCCAGAACCGAGGCCCTCGCTAAGCAATTAAGCAAACAAGGGAAGGGGAATGAGGGGCTCGTTATAAATATGACAGAAGCCAACAGCCACAGAAACCAAGGGGCACAGGGGATTTTTTTTTTATTTATTTTGTGGTGTTGATCAATTTAGAATATTACTGAATATGTTATCGCTTAAAGAAAATTGATTAGAAAAGCAGAAGAAAAAACAACCACATGCCGCCGGTGGGATCCGAACCCACGACCTCCGAATTACGCGTCCGGTGCTCTACCTCTGAGCTACGGCGACGGCTGTCAAATCTTCTGCTTTCGGGGGTATTTATGTTTACAAGTAACCTAACCTTGAGAGTGTTCATCAGCGCCACCCACGTTCATAAGCGGCGGACGTAGAACGTCCTGAGTTACCGCAGTGTGTGACGTAGAACGTCATCGAACGGAGAGGGTGGAAGCTGCGTGAGAACCCTCTTATGCCTCCTATGGCATCAAGGCTGCCAGAACCGAGGCCCTCGCTAAGCAATTAAGCAAACAAGAGAAGGGGAATGAGGGGCTCGTTATAAATATGACAGAAGCCAACAGCCACAGAAACCAAGGGGCACAGGGGATTTTTTTTTTTGTATTGTCAGACATTCCAACGGCTAAAAAGACGTGGACGAAGGCAGACAGAGAGGACGTCCTGTCTGTCTACCTTCGCCTTCGTCTTTCTAGCCGCTGGAATGTCTCACAATAGTACCTTGGAACGTGCACTTCTCGTTTCCGCTTTTTTTTCCAGGAACAGGAAACTGCTAGAAGATGGTTCCGTAACAACAAAAGCTGCTGCGCAAGCACCTGAATGGGAAAGGGGACTTAGGCAAGCACACCTGCAGTCCTAGCTGTGGGAGACCAGGTGAATGGAAAGACTCACTGGATGAACTTCATCATGAACGTTATCCAACTTGCCCAACTTTCCGCTTCACTGGATGAAGCTAGTTCCGTCATCCTGCTTCTCAAGAACTCAGATGAATAAAATATGCGTTGGTCCCCTAAGCTGTCTCGCATCTTTGCAGGGAAAATATTGTACAGTGATGAGATGGGTTTATTTCCCCATAGAAGTTAACCCTTTGAAAGTTTTGCCGTATATGTACGGCGGCGGTTTTCTGTCCCGCAAGGTTGATTGTAAAACATTTTATTCGCCGGGAAGAGCTTGGCAAGAGGTCGCGTTAAGTGGTCGAGAGTACATAGCCCTCGACGACTTTGTCAGCCCACTCCACCGCCAAAACTTGCGTTCTGGGGTCAGAGCTAGCCAGCACGGTCTCCCACCGCTCGAGAGAAGGCGCTGTAACTAGATCACCCGGAGGTGGCTCTATTTTGCAGTCCCACAGGATGTGATCGTAGGTAGCACGTTGGCCACAGTGTTTGCAGTTTGGGTTGTAAAGATCTGGATAAATGTGCGCGAGGAGTGATGGGGTGCGTATCGATCTCGTCTGTAGACGACGCCACGTAACCTCTTGTTCTTTAGTAAGTCTTTTGTCTGGAGGGGGGAAAATTCTCCTCTCTAGTTTAAAATGACTGGTGAGATCATGATATGTGATCATGGAGTCCTTCGTAAAATTCAGGGAGCCAGACTCATCCACTGCCCGGTCGACGAAACCTCGGGCTTTATTGTGGGCTGCCTCGTTCCCCGGATTCCCCGAATGGGCTGGGACCCATATCAATTCGGAATAATTTGGTGAGAATTTGGTTGCGTTAAGGATTCTAAGGGAGGTGTTTGTAATTCGCCCTTTAGCGAAATTATTGATACCCATTTTGGAATCGCTGAAGATGATGCTCCCTTGGGTATACGCTAGGGCGAGGGCTATAGCCGCCTCTTCTGCCGTTTCAGAGGATTTCGTTTTGATTGTCGCCGAGACGATGTGGTCACCATTCTCGTTCACAACCACAATTGCAAAGGCATTGGTATTTTTGTATTCTGCCGCATCTACATAAAGTGTTCCAGCGCACTGTCTGTATTTGTTATGTAAGGCTTTGGCTCTTACTTGTCTTCTACCCTCATGGTGTAAGGGGTGCATGTTTTTGGGGAGTGGTTTGATTAGTAGGGCCGTCCTATAGTAGCGGGGTAAGTCTACTTTAGCATCGTTATTCGTAGGTTGAAAGTTAATTCCGAGCCTGGTAAGAATACACCTGCCAGTTCTGGAATTGGCTAATCGCGCTGTTTGAGCCATTAAATGGGCTTCTTTCAGTTCATTGTAGGTGTTATGTATTCCTAACCTCATAAGCCTTTCAGTTGAGGCATTTAGTGGGAGTCCTAACGCAGCCTTATAGGCCTGCCGTATCATACTATCCAATTTGTCCTTTTCTGCTTTCGAAAATTTGAGATAAGGGGTGGCATAGAGTATCCTGCTTAGCGCAAAGGCCTGCACTAGTCGGCATAAATCTCTTTCCCTCACCCCTTGTCTGCGGTTAGCTATGCGGCGGATTAATCGCGCCGTCGCTTCTACCGTGCGTTTTAGCTTAGTGAATGTGTCAGTATTCTTTCCATTTGTTTGTAAATACAACCCCAGTATTCTCATGGTCTGTACCTCTTTGACAGATCGTCCATTAACATAGACGTTTATTTGCGGGGGGGATGTCGTGGTACGCCTACCTCTTTGTTTACGACGGATCACGAAGAGTTCAGATTTTTGCTCAGAACAAGTGAGGCCGGATTCCCATGCGCATGCCTCAATGATGTCCACTGCTGCTTGGAATGTGTCTTCTATGTAGCCTTCGCATCCTTTGGCTACCCAAAGTGTGATGTCATCTGCATAGAACGTGTGATGTAGGTCTGGTATTTGTGCCAGTTTGGGGGGAATTTTGATGAGGGAGAGGTTAAAAAGGAAAGGGGACAGGACGGAGCCCTGCGGCGTTCCTTTACTTCCTAGTGTGAATGGGGCAGAATCTATTGTTCCGACCGTTATCACTGCTGTTCTGTTAGTAAGGAAGGATCGGATGTAGTTGTACGTCCTTTCTCCGGGGTTGATTTCTGACAAGTTTGTCAAAATGGCTTTGTGGGTGACGTTGTCGAAAGCTTTAACAAGGTCTAAACCCAATATTGCTTTCGTTTCTGTTCCCTCGTCAGCTTCAATTATGTCCTTGTTAAGCTGCAAGAGTATGTCCTGGGTAGATAGTTGGGCCCTGAATCCTAACATTGTTTCAGGTAGGAGGTTCATGTCCTCCGCATAGTTTTGGAGCCTATTGAGGATGACATGCTCCATGAGTTTGCCTAGGCATGATGTTAATGAAATTGGGCGTAGATTCTCAGTGCTGAGTTTCTTACCCGCTTTAGGAATAAAAGTGATTTTCGCGTGTTTCCACTCTGGTGGTATGTTGCCTGCATGCCAGTATTTGTTCATAAGGTCTGTAACCGCCGCGATCGACGTTGCGTCTAAGTTCCTGAGAGTCTTATTTGTTACTTTGTCTGGTCCTGCCGCAGATGTTGTCCGCAGTTTTCCAATTGCGTACCAGACCTCTGCGTCTGTGATGTCTGCGTCTAATTTTGGGTTAGGAGTCCCCCGGTAGTCTGGTTGAGTGGTACCATCATCCGTGTTTAGATAACGTTCTGCTAGCTCTTTGATTAGGTCTTCAGTTGTACCCTCATATTTATGTATGAGTCTGTACAGTTGACTTTGTTGCACGGGACGTGTTTGTTCTGGGTCGAGCAGGTGTCTTAGAAGATGTCATGTCTTCTTATTTCCGAGCTGCCCATTGACGCTTTCACATATTTGGTTCCATTGTTGTTTTTGGAGAGTAAGTGTATGTTCCTCGATTCGCCTCTCGATTTCAGCGATCTTTTTGCGTAGTCGCTTGTTGTGTTTTTGCTTCTTCCAGCGTTTTTGGAGGCCTTTTTGTGCCTGCCACAGGTGTAACAGTTTTGAGTCTGCAATCTGCTCCTCCTTCTCAACTGGCACCACAACGCTAGTGGAGCTGACATCCTCATTCAGGGAGATAACCCAGTCGCTAAGGTTAGAGATCTCCTTTGGAGCTGTTTTGTCGCGAAGTTGCCTGAACTTGTCCCAATCCGTGGTTCGTATTTCTTTTGCTTTGTTTTTAAGTTTTGTCGTGGGGAAGGTGATGCTAAGGATGAAGTGATCACTACCAAGGTTTTGCCCGGTGTTGACCCACTTTGCGTCCTTGACGTTTTTAGAGGGGGATAAGTCTGGAGATGTGTCTACACATACACTGTTACCCATGCGTGTGTGGTCGCTCGGGTTGTTTAGCGTTGTGAGCCCTAGTGACTGTATGATTTGCCAGAGCAGGTTCCCTTTCGGAGTTGCTTTGGTATATCCCCATGCTGGGTGTTGAGCGTTGAAGTCTCCCACAATTATTAGTTGAGCCCTAGCAGCCAGCTTTACTGTGTTTATCAACAAGTGTGGGAGTCCATTGCCTTTGTTTCTGGGCGGGTTGTATACATTAAGGATGAAGAGATTTGAGTCTCCTTTTTGCCTTGGTACTATTTCAAGTAGGGTGTAATCTTCTTCCGAATCATTTATAAAATGTTGAATTGCGGTGATATTTCTCTGCACCAGAGTGGCTGTGAAGGAGCCGGCTGCGTTACTAGTATCATAATGAGGTGGCAGATATGCTTTATAGCCTGGCAGTGTAGCCCTGCCGCTAGCTTCTTGCAATGCAATCACGTCTGGGGTTGGAACAGACGGTGCTTGTTGGATGTGGAGCTGCAAGTGGGCCCGCTTGCGGCGGAAGCCTCTGCAGTTCCATTGCCAAATTTCAAATTTTTGGCGTGGTGCCATGTTGGGTTATAGATGGTTGTGGCGTCGTGGACAGATCCAAGATGGGGGGTAGGCGGGCCTCGATAGTTGTAAGCCTATCTATTATTTGCTGCATGCACGTGGCTATTTGGGATACTTGTCCCTCTAGTGTTGCAAAGCGAATATCTATCTCTGCAAATTTGGTAGTAACGAGGCCTTGGAAGGTTGCTTGTTCTGTTGATATAGCGCTAGTTCTCTCTGACAGAGTATTGATGTCTGCCCTGAGTTTGGTAGGCGCTTTCGACGGCTGCGGGGTGTCGGCTTCCGAAGCCTCGGCCTTAGTAAAACAATTATGATGTTGTTCTTCGGTTTGTTTTGTTCACTCTTGTTCTTTCCTTCTTCACTCGTTGTTGCTTGTAGTTTCTTCTTTCTTCTTAGTAGGTCCCGTTTCCCTGCTTCGCCCAATGAACCTCTCGATTCCGCCGGATTAACTGAGAACACTTATTTAATTAACACTTGATTGCAATAAAAAGGTACAGTACAGTTATAATAATGACAGCAGCATTGAAAAGAATAACCGAGCTGGGCCGCCCCTGGACTTAAGACAATCCGTCGTCCTAAGCGAGCATGCGGGAGGAAGTCCGTCTCCTACCCAGCTCCGACCTCAACTGCCGCCCGCTCAGAGCTCGCGGCCGTGGCTGGGCTTCCACAAAAACATGTATTCGTTCAGCGCTCTCATATTACCAAGGACGCTTTCCCCCGGTTTCGGGGAATCCATTTACCGCGGACGGGGCTGGGGCGCCGGCGCGTCTGGGCCTTGGTCCGTCCCCGCGGAGAAGCGCAAATTTACGACCAGTGGCTGCGACATACGGCAAAGAAAAACAACGCAAACCCAGGCACCTAACAGATGTGCGGGGTGTGGTCTGTCGAAGGCGTCCGGAGCCCCGCACATGCGCGAAGCGGCGCCGTCTACGGGGACACACGACGCCTTACATGTCGGTGCTAGAACGAGACCCAACTAAACCAGTTGCACACTCAATGCTCACTCCACGCAAAGTGCGAGTTCACCCGCGGAAACAAACATCTCAAATGCGGGTGATGAACGCGCGACAAAGAACAGACAAACAAAAGGTCCGCCCCGAAGGCCCGCGGCACCCCGCCGACGCGGCTCGGGGGTACCGCTGTACGAAATAGAACTCGAAACAGCATACAAAAGACAAAAGTTTCCTCCCCGCCCGGGACGCCCGGCATCCCGGCGAAGCGGCTCGGGGCGTAACTGTAGAAAAAAAACACAAGCAAAAGAAACGCGTACAAGCGGGTGCAAGCGACGACCTTACACGCCCCTTCTAAGATCGTTGCAACAACCTCACTCGTTGTTGCACACGATATGTAACATAATTAAAGGTCGTCGTCAGCACTACCCCAATGCTCAGAATGCAACTGTTTCAAAAAAAACTATGCGGTGCCGTGTTACGTGATACAAAAAGGTAGTCGCCACATGCAAGGCGTATACCATGGCACCGTGCAGATGCATCTTACATGACAACAACCACTGAAGTGGTCCCTATGCCAGCCCTCGGAAACCACAGGTGGCGATGGCGGCTCTTTTTTTTGGTTCCAGTCACCACAGGCAAAGAATCTGCCAGGCTTTGGTCCAATCGCTGCGCCTCGCAGGATACCCGATTCTGTGGCGGTCTCGTTTCCTCGGCGAGCGTCTCGTTTACCGCTACGCGTACCTCATCTGTACTCAGATCTGTCTCGATGTTCTCCGACGACGGAGACTCTTCGACCTGCCAGCTGCCTGCATCTAAGGTGTTCGCCACCTTACTTCTATTGTCGGGCATTCTGCAAGCGCTACTTCGTGTCCGTTCAAGCAGGTGCCAAGCCCCTTTGGAGAGCAAGCAGTCTGCGTCTTTCGACGCCAGCTCCTTCGTTACGGCGCATAGCAGCTGTGCAGCTCCTCTCACCTGCCGACTGTCACCTGCTGTTAAGACAAGTGGTACCCGAGCTAGTTTTGCTACTACTATAGCACCAAACGCGGCAACAAGTGTGATGTTGCCAACATCCTCCGTCAGGTTGCTAGGTATAGCGCCCTCTTTGATCACTGTGATTTCGGCGCCCGTGTCGATTACCGCTCTCACGACCACGTCGCCGCATTTCAAGTCAACGTACTTTGGCGAATTTAGTTCTTCTGTCCTGGGTGTCTCCGCACCGGACTGAACATCAACATTAGCTCTCTGCTCGGCAATATCCGTAGCTCCGCCGCTACAGCTGCCAGCGACGTTATAATCAGCCTGCGCTACCCTGTTCACGCTTTTCTGCTGCGTACTGCCAGCTCCCTGGTTCATAGGACATGACCGCGCAAAATGTGGGCCGTTGCAAATGAAGCATGCCAAGGGTTTCGAAGCAGGCGACTTTTCTCGGGAAGCTGGGGCGGAATTTTGCGGACACGATGGTTTGTGGACCCCGGAGGGGCTTTCGGCAGCGAATGTTTGCCTCTTTCCCGATCCTTTTCCCTCACAGTCCTCGAACGCCTCCACTAGCTTCGCTACTTCGTGAGGCTTAACCCAGCTGTCTCCTTCCTCTCTCTTGACATATTTGTAGGCCTCGGTGCTTAGCGTCTGCTTCATTTGGTCTGCCACATTCAGCGCAGTGAGGTCCTCGATCGTTTTGATTCCCCGTGCCGACATGTAAAAAGCATAGTAGCTCTCAATTCTCGACGCGAAGTGTTGCCAGGTCTCGTTTGGCGCCGGCACGGCGTTGCGGAACTGCCTGAGGTAGTCACCTGGGGACAGACGGAGCTCGGACAAAATTGTCTTTTTGACCTGATCGTAGCTGTCGAGCTCTTCGGTAGAGAGCTTGGAGAACAGGTGTGGGAACCGCCCACTTACAAGAGGCAAAAGTAAATGGCTTTTAACCTCGTCCGGCACCTTATAGGAGCGAAAAATGCCCTCGATCCCCTCAAGCCATACCGGCACTTCTGGATCTTTTGGAATCTGGGTCAGCAAACTCTTTAGACGCTTAGCAAAATATGCAAGCGTCTCTTCGCGCGTTTGCCGCCCGCCCGCTTGCGAGCCCTGTGCTGAACCGGTTTGCAGCTCCAACTGCCGGGTTCTCTCTCGCTCGATAAGCAGCGTAGTTTTCCTCAACTCCAATTCCATCTCCAGCCGCCGCATGGCCACATCCGAATCTGCTGCATTACCTGCCCCCTTCGCTACTCCCATCACACTTTCTGTCCCCGTCAACTGATCTATGCTAGACTCTGTGGTGTTACTACCACTTTCATCTGTATTCATTTTTGCCCCCACTGCACCGCTACGTAGGATCATACAAAAGACTGTGGCTCGCCTTAACGCCTCAACTCCGCGTCAGTGGGTTCCGAGGACCAGCAGAAGGACCACTCACCTTCCTACAGGAATTGCATGCCCTGTCGTCCCCGAGACACCCACGTCAGTTGATCTTGCGTCTCTCCCTCCGGTCGAGTTTAGGCACAGTCTCCGTCCCTTGCCGCCCGTAGCTCTCGCTGCTTTCCGTTGTCGCTCTCGATGTGAGGCAGGGCGAACGCGAAAGCACACCGCTAGTCCGTCAGCGGCCGATGTGCCTCTTGTGGTTTAATGGCACCGCTGGCTCAATCCGTTGTCCGTCGAGCCGGAACTCTGCGGCTGCTGTAGCGCTAGTCCGTCAGCGCTAATGTGTCGGTCCGTCGACACACACTCAGAGCCGGTTGTTCCGTCCGTCGACCGCTGCGCTGGGAGTCGACGGCTGCTGCGTCGTCAGTCACTCAGCGCTGATCTGTTTTTCCCTTGAACCTTGAAGCGCTCAGTACCGCTGGCTCGGTCCGTTGGCCGCAGTGCTGGACGCCTCTTGTTGCTGCGTCGCTAGTAGTACAGCAGTCCATGTGCCGGTCCGTCGGCACGGCAAGCACAGCTGGCTCGGTCCATTGGCCACTATGCTGTGATAATTCTTCAGCTGCTGTCCTCTTTCCGGCGGAGACGTTTCTCAGGCACGGTCCGTCGGCCCGATCGTCTTCGTCCTCGAAAAGCCTGATGTTCGCCGAAGTCTGACAGGAAACGGCGATCCTGTCGCAGGCTGCGCCAGTAAAACAATTATGATGTTGTTCTTCGGTTTGTTTTGTTCACTCTTGTTCTTTCCTTCTTCACTCGTTGTTGCTTGTAGTTTCTTCTTTCTTCTTAGTAGGTCCCGTTTCCCTGCTTCGCCCAATGAACCTCTCGATTCCGCCGGATTAACTGAGAACACTTATTTAATTAACACTTGATTGCAATAAAAAGGTACAGTAGAGTTATAATGATGACAGCAGCATTGAAAAGAATAACCGAGCTGGGCCGCCCCTGGACTTAAGACAATCCGTCGTCCTAAGCGAGCATGCGGGAGGAAGTCCGTCTCCTACCCAGCTCCGACCTCAACTGCCGCCCGCTCAGAGCTCGCGGCCGTGGCTGGTCTTCCACAAAAACATGTATTCGTTCAGCGCTCTCATATTACCAAGGACGCTTTCCCCCGGTTTCGGGGAATCCATTTACCGCGGACGGGGCTGGGGCGCCGGCGCGTCTGGGCCTTGGTCCGTCCCCGCGGAGAAGCGCAAATTTACGACCAGTGGCTGCGACATACGGCAAAGAAAAACAACGCAAACCCAGGCACCTAACAGATGTGCGGGGTGTGGTCTGTCGAAGGCGTCCGGAGCCCCGCACATGCGCGAAGCGGCGCCTTCTACGGGGACACACGACGCCTTACATGTCGGTGCTAGAACGAGACCCAACTAAACCAGTTGCACACTCAATGCTCACTCCACGCAAAGTGCGAGTTCACCCGCGGAAACAAACATCTCAAATGCGGGTGATGAACGCGCGGTCCGTCCAGGGGGCCCGCTCCGCACGACAAAGAACAGACAAACAAAAGGTCCGCCCCCGAAGGCCCGCGGCACCCCGCCGACGCGGCTCGGGGGTACCGCTGTACGAAACAGAACTCGAAACAGCATACAAAAGACAAAAGTTTCCTCCCCGCCCGGGACGCCCGGCATCCCGGCGAAGCGGCTCGGGGCGTAACTGTATAAAAAAAACACAAGCAAAAGAAACGCGTACAAGCGGGTGCAAGCGACGACCTTACAGCCTTTCTTTTGGATTCCACGCCTTCTTTTGTAGGAAGCGGTCTTTTAGTTGCTATTCTGGCGTCTGTGTCCGTCGCGTTATGGGCCGAAGACTGGGACGCGGTGGAGGGAGTGTGGCAAATGGCGTCTGTTTCCATCGCATTATTGGTCGAAGCCTGGGACGCGGTGGGTGGCGTTCTAGCCGCAGTGGCATTCTGTACCTGATGCGCTTGTAACAGGCGTTTAATGTCAGCCAACTCTTTTTTAAGGCTGGCAATTTCTCTGTCTCGGGATTGTAGTTGGATCTGAAACTCCTTCTCTCGAGCGTCAATAGATTGGGAGGCCTCTGCTGGCCAGCTCACCTTTTTGTTGGAGCGGCTATCGCTGCGTCCGCGGCTCGAGCTTCGCTTGTCGTTCCCTGCTGGGTTCCCCAGGGGCGGGAAGGAGCTGGAGTTGTTCCGGCTGTGGCTGCCTCCTTTTCCGGTAGCACCCTGTTCCTTCTTCCTGGGCCTTGACAGGTGTCCGTGTAGTGATGAGTCGTTGTCCCCTTGCTTGGGTGCCTGGTTGCCATGGGGCGTTCCTTGTTTGTTCTTGTTGATCAGCCGGAATTTGCAGTTCCGGCTGCCTGTGTTGTGGCCCCCGTTGCAGACGATGCATACGGGTTGGCAGGTTGGCTGTTCTCCCTCAGGTGGAGGCGAGTGATTTTCTCCGCAGCGGCGGCAAAGGTTCGTTGTAGGTTTGTAGCAGACGTCGGCCCGGTGTCCTACCCTCCTGCAGTTGTAGCATACTTCATGTTGCTCCCTGAAGGGGTGGACCCGGAAGACGCCGCACTGATAGATTACTTGGCTGGGTAGCTTCTTTCCAAAAAAGGTGATTTGTATTGTTCTGGACTGTCCGATCCTTCGGGCATCCACAACTTCTATTCCTGCGTTTCTGTTTCCGAAGCCTTGGCGAACCGCTTCGGGCGAGTCTCCCGCGTAGGCGTTGTAAATGACCCCTTTTACCGAGTCTTCGGGCGCCGCCACGTACGACGTAACGTTGTAGGTTTGACCTTGGAGGTTCAGTTTTTCAATCTTTGCGTATGCAGTGGCCCGTTGACGATCGGGCGTGCATAGCGTGAAGGTGTTGTTGGCCGTATTGACTCTGATAATGTCTTCATTCTTCACCGTATCATACGGCAGCCTGGACACCTCGCAGGCGCAGAAGAGTAGTAGTCCGGGCGCAAAGTCCCTCAGATTCCAACCTTGTGGTCGGCAGACGATTTAGTAGTCATCGGTCGGTAAGCGCGGGAGAAGTGCTTTCTTGCTGAGTGCAAGTAGCTTTTTCCCGTTCTTTCTCGATGGAAAATTGGAATTAGACTTGCCTTGGCCGTGCCCCTGCGCAGGCTCGTCGTCGGTTGATGCGGGCCCTTTATTCTTCAGGCCTCGTTGTCGGTCGCGGTAACGAAGAATGGTTTCCCATTTTCCGTCCTCGAGCTCCGACGCTGATATTTTCTCGCCTTCCACGGCGTACTCCATCTTTGCAGGTCCCTGGGAGCTCAGTTCCCGGCGGAGAGGTGACGAGCTAGGTCGAGCTCGATGGCTAGGCCGGCAGTCAGCCGGCAATATGCCTAGGTGTCCGTAGATTGGCAAAATCCGGCTTCAGCAGGCACTGGACAATGGCCCGGATGTCGTCCAAAATATTCGAGCCCGAAGGCTGACTCTTTCTGCCGAAAAGTGGCTTCGAGGCGGGAGCCCATGCGAGACACGTCAGCACAGCTCCGTCCTCTTCCTCTTCTCCGCATTTCTCAGCGTCCCGCAAGGTCTGTGCCGCACGGGTACGGTTTCGATCTTCCGTTTGAAATTTTGCGCCAAAAGAACAATGCGTGCTCACTTGGGGGTGCTGCCACCTCTTAGGACTTACAAGAAGTGTTTGAATTTTGTGCTGCCTTCTTACGGAGATAAGCAGAACTTATGTCTAGCTTTAGTGCGGCGGCTACACCGTGGCGGCGGCACAGACTGCGGCAACACCCCTTTTGTAGTTTTGGTTTCGCCGCGTGATCGCAACGGAATCGCACGAAATTTGAGTTTTCTTTTTGTCAGCACTATCTTGCAGGGGCTGCCGAAGTTGATTTCTATCTTTATTGGCGCTGCTCTTAGCTTGCTTATCACCGTTGCTCACGAGGTATTCTCGCCCTCTGTGGCAACGCGCCTACGCGGTTTCGATTCCGCCGCGGGATCGCGACGTAGTCGCGCGAAACGTGTTTTCTCTTTGTGGGCACTGTTTGCAGAGGCGGCGAAAGTTGATTTCTATCTTTATTGGTGCTGCTCTTATCTTGCTTATCACCGTTGCTATTCTTTTCTATTGAACATTTTCCAGTTGTGAGTGATGCTGTCACCAAAGTACTGTTCCTAATTTTTTTTACTATTTATTCTCGATTATATACATTTTGTAGATTCAAGATCCGCAATAAAGTAATTTGACCACCTGGGAAAGTTTTCTTCAAAATAATTCGACCCTCAAAGGGTTAAGAGTAGTGCTGGCTTCGCTCTGAAGAGGTCACAAAGGCGTGATTCATCGGGGGACACATATTCCGTACTGCACTGCATTATTTTAATTCGTGACTAATGGCCACTGGCAGAGCTGATCGCGTCGAATCATTGCCTCATAGTTGATTATGTCGTCGACTAAGAATATGTTCGTGAAAGAACGCGTGCAGCAGATAATACGTACTGAGCCTCAAGATAATAGAATTATTGCATAGCATGGTCGGCGATCCGCTTTCGCGGTGCGCTTCACACTTGTCCGAAAAACCGGCGAGCGAATTCTCTCACCGGAAAAACTATAGAAAGATGTAACTTAAATAAACAGCAATTGCTAACATTGGGCCGCGGGGTGCTGTATTACTCCGCTGGCTAATCGCAACTATAAACGAAATCAGCTTTTTAATGTTTGACTACACCAAACAACCCACGTATCAATATTCTAGAGCTCAATAATTTTTTTCTTGCGATAAGCTTCTTACTCCAGGCCACCACGTCATCGCTCGCAGCAAACACAGATATGGTTAGAAACGAGCATAAATCGACGCTATTTTGTTCTATAACCGTATGCACGCTTGCGTACATTAAACGGGGCCACATTCCCGCTTTTCGTTCAGCGTATAGACCAGATTCTTTTACCCTCACACGCAGGCTGCTGGCGCGCCCCTACTCTCGACACCAGTCGCCATCTATCGGCGCGCGCGGCCCGGAGGACTGCGGGTCGCGCCGGCGCTGCGCGTAGAATGCATGTTTACGTGTTTGCTTCTGTCGTTGTAGTGCTTCATCATAACGTATGAGGGTGTGTGCTGTGCGTCACTACTCACATTTTCCCTCTACCAGACAGTACTGCGGTTATCTTGCGCGCAGTTAGTCGTTACCGTGACATCCCCGAGGTTTTTTCCGTTCATTTGGATGTAAGTGCGGCGAGGCAGTGCGCTTCTGTCTCGTTGTTTGCGCCCACCATGATTATATTGATATTGATGATTTGTGCTCGTGTCCTGTCTTCACCTTTTCTGCGTCTCGTTTTTCACGCTACGTTTTTCAATGATGATATTCTGCTGGCTCAGGATTCTAAACGCTGGCACCGCAGCGGCGACGCTGCTCCACCGAGCCGCTGGTGCGGCGGCGCTGTTCAGGGAAATTCTGGAATAGTATTGCAAACAGCACGGATTTTTCCCGCGGAGTAGTCGGCCAGGTAGCGTACGGACTGGAAACCGGCACTTCTAAGCAGATTTCTTCGCTGGCGTGTCGTTTGTTGCCGTCTTTTACGGGCGCTATCATCTATGATAATTTTAGGCACAGGAATGTGGATTTATTGATTTCATTCAGTGGTGTAGTAACTGGATAGGCGAGCTGCAGACTGAAGGTTGTCCCGACGAAGCGCGTGTTTTCGATCACCTCTTTGCGCTGAGCTTGCTCTTGTTCCCATTAAACACATTTCATGCACAGGATTTTAAGCACGACCGCTACCGATTTCAGTTGCTCTTTCCGCACGCATGTCACAGGGATGAAGAAGGGGGGGGGGGGTAAAGGGTTTACCTAGTGTCTATCTGCTTTTGCTATCTACCTTAATCATAGGAAAATATGTGGGATTTTAATACAATCATTCACACTTAGCCAAACGCCTACGCAACGCTGTCACATGCGGCGAGAGCTACCGAGTAAAATGAACGCGACTTCGGACCTCAGAATTCGTGAAAGCTGGATTCGCTGCTAATATCTATTCAAGCTTTGATAATTTGAGCAAAAGTACGTTTTTATGCACCAGATTGCATAAACCATGACAAATTTTGTTTTCTGTTGGCGCTGCGACTCAGTTAAGCTCACAGCGGTAATTTGTTGATAAACTGGCGCACCACGCATGCGACAAGAAAGCCCTATTTGTGGGTGGTACTTTATGACCGAAGGATTAAGAGTGCATGGGAATTGAAACTGCATGCTAGCCGCACACCTAATACTTGATATTGAACAAAAAGTTTTTTTTTGCAGTGGAGCACCAAGACGGTAGCGATATAAGCACGAGCGCGTTCTAAGCGTGAGCACAATTCACGTGAATGTCAAACTAAATGTCATTAAAACGCATCAATGTGCTCCCTTTGATAACGTGAACACTTCCTGCAACGCAGCCACGGTGCGGAAGTATGCTCGGCAATGTTTATTTAGCGCCCGAAGCGCTGCTATATGCAGGCGCGGCCGCGGAGCTGCCGCGGCCCCGCATCCCCAAAGAAACGCCCGCACCGCGGCGCGCCAGTCGGCGGAAAATGGCCGCGCCCAGGAGCGGCATTCTTTTACCCTCACACGCAGGCTGCTGGCGCGCCCCTACTCTCGACACCAGTCGCCATCTATCGGCGCGCGCGGCCCGATGGACTGCGGGACGCGCCCATGGAGGAAAAAAAACTAAGGAGAGAGCGTGACGTCACGCGGCCAGCGTTCGCAAGCCGAGTGTTTTGAAGTCGTTTTCTCCCTCAGTTTTTCGCTCTCCGAGCCGGTCCTTTATGTTTTGATTTCGGTATGTTTTAGTGCGCGCGTATGCGCGACCCGGCGCGGGCGTCTACAGCAAGGAAGTTGATCTACAGTTAGTTTGCCGCGCTAATCGGCGCATGCGCGCGCGCAGCGGGGCTAGACTTTACCGCACGCTATCACGTGGTGCGATCACGGGGGGACACACTATCTTTTTTTTGCTATATCTTTACTTGTTAAGACGAGGCTTCAAGGTTGTCGCCGGACGCTCCCTCCTCAGTTTTTTTTCCTCCATGGACGCGCCGGCGCCGCGCGTAGAATGCATGTTTACGTGTTCGCTTCTGTCGTTGTAGTGCTTCTTCATAACGTATGAGGGTGTGTGCTGTGCGTCACTACTCACATTTTCCCTCTACCAGACAGTACTGCGGTTATCTTGCGCGCAGTTAATCGTTAACGTGACATCTCCGAGTTTTTTTCCGTTCATTTGAATGTAAGTGCGGCGAGGCAGTGCGCGTCTGTCTCGTTGTTTGTGTCCACTATGATGATATTGATATTGATGATTAGCGCTCGTGTCCTGTCTTCACCTCAAACTTCACCTTTTCTGTGTCTCGTTTTTCGCGCTACGTTTTTCAATGATGATATTCTGCTGGCTCAGGATTCTAAACGCTGGCACCGCAGCGGTGACGCTGCTCCATCGAGCCGCTGGTGCGGCGGCGCTGCTCAGGGAAATTCTGGAATAGTATTGCAAACAGCAAGGATTTTTCCCGCGGAGTAGTCGGCCAGGTAGCGTACGGACTGGAAACCGGCACTTCTAAGCAGATTTCTGCGCTGGCGTGTCGTTTGTTGCCGTCTTTTACGTGCGCTATCACCTAGGATAATTTTAGGCACAGGAATGTGGATTTATTGATTTGATTCAGTGGTGTAGTAACTGGATAGGCGAGCTGCAGACTGAAGGTTGTCCCGACGAAGCGCGTGTTTTCGATTATCTCCTTGCGCTGAGCTTGCTCTAGTTCCCATTAAACACATTTCATGCACAGGATTGTAAGCACGACCGCTACCGATTTCAGTTGCTCTTTCCGCACGCACGTCATAGGGATCAAGGGGCGGGGGTAAAGGGTTTACCGTAGTGTCTTTCTGCTTTTGCTATCTACCTTAATCATAGGAAAATATGCGCGATTTTAATACATTCATTCACACTTAGCCAAACGCCTACGCAATGCTGTCACACGCGGCGAGAGCTACCGAATAAAATGAACGCGACTTCGGACCTCAGAATTCGTGAAAGCTGGATTCGCAGCTAATATCTTTTCAAGCTTTGATAATTTAAGCAAAAGTGCGTTTTTATGCACCAGGTTGGAAAAACCACGATAAATTTTGTTTTTTGTTGGCGCTGCGACTCAGTTAAGCTCACAGCGGCAATTTGTTGATAAACTGGCGCACCACGCATGCGACAAGAAAGCCCTGTTTGTGGGTGGTACTTTATGGCCGAAGGATTAAGAGTGCACGGGAATTGGAACTGCATGCTAGCCGCACACCTAATACTTGATATTGAACTAAAAGTTTTTTTTTTCAGTGGAGCACCAAGACGGTAGCGATATAGGCACGAGCGCGTTCTAAGCATCAGCACAATTTACGTGAATGTGAAACTAAATGTAATTAAAACGCATCAATGTGCTCCCTTTGATAACGTGAATACTTCCTGCAACACAGCCGCGCTGCGGAAGTATGCTCGGCAATGTTTTTTTAGCGCCCGAAGCGCGGCTATATGCAGGCGCGGCCGCGGAGCCGCCGCAGCCCCGCAGTCCTCAAAGAAACGCCCGCACCGCGGCGCACCAGTCGGCGGAAAATGGCCGCGCCCAGGAGCGGCTCTGGATTCTGGTCTAGTGGCGCCATCTGCTTGTCAGGACCGGAAGCATTACTCTCAACAAACGCACGCAGATGACGGGCGCGTGGCGCCATCTTGCGCTTTTATTGCGTCGTGCGCAGTGGCGACTCGGGGAAGCACATCGCGTGGACAGCCGGAACTTGAAGGGAACGGTTCATTTCAGAATGTTCTACTTTGGGCGAATGTGCCTTGGGATGTTTGGTGCAAGTTTCTGGCCGTAATGTTGGGAATAAACAAAGTCACGTGCTGCACCTGTTGCTCTGATTCGATAAAAAGACTACTCGTACATCAAGATGGATGGACAGTTGGGCAAGTTCGTAACGGTTCATATCGTAATGGCGCAGCGCAAGAGACGCAAGACGTACAGAAAGAGGACAAAGGCAAGCGCTGATTCAACACAAATTTTAAAATAAAATTAGTCGCGAGTTAGCCCTTGTCTTTGTCCTCTTTCTGTGCCTCATGTGTCTCTTTTGCGTTGTACTAGAGTCTTTCTATGCTTTACTAAAATTATTAAAGGACTGTAGCTGTACCTTCCAATACGTGTACCCGTACATGACTGCAATCTGAAATTTTTCTAAGCAGAATTTCTCCAGTACCAGTACTCCTTCAAACCACATCACACATTGCTCAGTAGGCGCGCTTAGTGTTTTGGGGGTGATATGTGTTTGTTTGGGTTGATGCCTCATCACGTGCACAGAAATGTACCCGGCGCTCTCCCCCTTTGAGTTAAAACAGGGATGCGAACGCGATGAGCAAGTAGAGGCAGGCATCAGTGAAGGGAAAGCGCCATTGTACCCAATTTGGCTACAGATGGCCCAGGCTGACAACAGTCTGGAAGCCTATGGGACTGAGGCCAAGGGTCCCCAGGGGCCCCTGAGCACCTCGAGCCTACTCTGTTTTGTTATCCTGCTGAGGGGGTATTGTGAAGCCACGACAGGGATAAGGAGGGACACCTCCAAACCTGTTTCCATTCACCACTGAAGTCGTCTTGTCTTTGTCTGTCTTCCCCCCATATGACTCACTATCGCCGTTTACAGGAACGCGACGCCCTGCTGTGGCATTCTGCAAGCTTCTCTCCCTTGTTGTTAACCCTTTCACCATACCCCCTCCACCTTCCACATGCCCCTTTCTCATGCTTTCAGGGTCTTTGGTATCTGAAATGTCGTCATCAGCAAAAACGCCCAATGAGCAAAGCAGACTTCCAGTGATCTGGTACTCACCCGACACTCATTGGTGAAGATGTTAGTTTGTCGCCGCCTATAAGATAGGGTGCGCCCAATATGAAAGGAGCTTTCCAGTGGTCTGGCACCCGCCCTATACTTCGTCACCGCCTCGTAGGCGAGGAGGGTATATGCTAGATTTGCTTTAAAAAGGCCTGCAGCGGCCATGCCGAGTCCAGTCTGTCGTTCTACCGGGTGGTAGTAATAGCTTGGTTTAGGCTGACAGTTCGAGACAGCGCCTCTCCCGTCCACTGGTGTGTCGTCCGTGTCCTTTTTGCGCTATGTTTTCAAAGCATTTTTCGTCGCTTCGTGTTCGTGTCGTGCCGGTGGTCAGTGGGCCAAGGCTTCGCTCTGGGTGCTGTTCGAGTCCGTCCTCGTACCGAGTGTCACGTCTTCTGCACATGTGAGGACGTCAAGCAAGCGGAACCTTGGAGGAATGGAAGGTGAGTGTGATCTCCCGTTTCCAGCGTCCGCGCTCGTCACCATGGCCCGTTCCAAGCAAACCGCGCTTGCTCGCGCGTGTGTTGCCTCGGTGCGTTAGCCGTTTGCGGATTTCCTTCCGAGAGACTGCGGCTTCGATTCTACCTGGGTGAACTGTTTCCATACCATTCTGGACGCGTTTAGCCAGGTTTCGGGAGCTTCTTGTTGATTGTTGGCGCGGCGTGTTTACACGCGCGCGCGGTCACCGCGCTAAAGCGGCCGCCCGATCAGGCGGTCGCCACGTGGTGTGCCATCATGGTATCGCCCTCGCGGCTCAGGCCGTTTACGTTTTTCTCGCGTGTGCCGCAAGGCTTCACGAATGCTGATTTATGCAAGGACTGGGTTCAGCGTTTCAAAAAGCACGAGCTTGGTGGAGTGCAGGATTTTGGTGCTGGTCGATTTGAAGGGATTTTTAAGACGAGGGAGGCAGTTGAGCGCTTTTTAAGCGATCCTGTTGTTAAGGTGCGGGAAGTAGTGATTGTGTTTGAGTACCGCGGTGTGCGGTCCAAGTTCGTTCGCGTGTTTGGCTTCCCCCTGGACCTGCCCGAATCTGCTCACTTCTGAGCTCGAGGTTTTTGGAAAGGTGCAGGGCCGTACGATGGAGTGTGTGCCTGGTTTTCCAGATGTCCCCTCTGGTAACCTTAAGATCAAGATGGAGATGGCGAGACCCGTCCCGAACCTGCTGCACGTAGCTGACAAGGTCATCCAGTGCGAGTACGAGGGGGTCGTTCGCGTTTGCCGCCGGTGTAACTTTGAAGGACACCACGCGGCCGCGTGCAAGACACCCAAGTGCTCGCGCTGCGACCAGTTCGGCCACGAGGCATGCCAGGCAGCGTGTGCCAGGTGTCAAGGTGATCACGCAGTGTCCACGTGTCACGTGCGCACTTTCGCCTCAGTCGCGGCCAACTCAGGCACGCAAGAGGCTACGGAAGGCATGTTCTTTGTTCCAGAGATGCCGCCCTAGCAGAACAAGGAATCGAGCCCTGTCCACGTGGTCGCCCCAGAGGAGGGAGCTGACGAGGCCAACGCCGGGAGAGAGGAGGTCCCGCCTGCCGCGGCGCTGCCCTTTGTCCCCGCCACACCCAGTGACGGCGAGGGTGACGCATCCGCGGCGGGGCAGCGCCATCTTGGGCGGGGTCGCCCCCTTCTCTCGCTTCCGCTGCGCCCAGCAGTGGCGAGAAGGGTGCGGCAGAACCTGTTGTCTCGAACAACAGCGAGGGCGCGGCGGGTGTTCCCGAGCCCATCAGCCAAGAGCCTGCAAACCAGCCAGCCTTGGATGCGAGCGCTTTGGTGACCGCGGCTGCTGCGTCACTGCAGGACGAGGGGTTCAAAACTGTGAAATCCCGCAAGCGCCGCAAAAAGCGCAGCGACAAAGGCGTGTCCAGTGCTGCCGCGGACTCGGATTCTGAGGGAACCTCCTCCCAGGCACGGCCTGCAGCCAGGCGCCACGTGGCAGCGAGGTCTCCTCCAGCAAAGGCCTCCCGTGCGGTCCACTCCTCCCCCTCGGACATGGACTCGGATATTGGTGAGCGCAATTCCATTTGTCCAAATTGTCTGGTTGAGGATTGCGAGTGTTCTGTGCTTTCATCCGCCTCCTACTCCTCCACTCACGAGGGGTAAAACTTTCTGCTGGGCGAGTTGGCTGATTTTACTAGTATGTTGTAGACTGAAGAAGTTACTGTACTCATCGCTCTCAAAAACACTTCTATGTTTGCACATGTGCAGTTGGTTGCTAAATGTATTATGTGACTAGAATTTGTTTACATTCTGAGTGTAGGTGCTAAGAAATTGTGTAATCTGGGAATGTATTGACTGGAAGAGATGGAGTATAACTGCATGGAACATTTTTACTTGCAATTTTGAGCGTATGCACCAGGACTCTGTCAGCGATGTTGAACTGCGGCTCAGTGGTTATGGTGCTCGGCTGTGCTGTCCCGAAAGACGCGGGTTCGATCCCGGCCGCTGCGGGATTGAACCCGCCTGTTAATGTCATGACCATTATGCAAATTGTTTTGGCAGTAGACGTGGACACTATATGTTGTTCTTTGCTGCTGTTCTGCTTCAAATCTAACATTGACAACACAGCAGTGGCAAGGTACAACAATTGCACACATTAGGTTTCAGAGCGTGTTGAGCATGAGGTAGGTTCTCTGAAAGTAGGCCAAAATATAGGTTTTAATTTAGTTTCTTAGTGAGCTACTTCTGTTCGCTATCTGACGTGACTGGCTTCTGAATTGCAAGTTAGGGTAGAACTTCTTTGGGGGGCATCATTATTTGACAGCATTAGCAAGACCATTTACTTGCTGTGTATACTTGGAAAAAGCATGCCACCACCACCTCTGCTGGTTGTAATGGTGTGATTCGTTGGCAGTACCGTTAACAGGATGTTGCTTTAAAATGTTGCTGTTTCGCTTTTGTGAGACTTGTGTGATGTTCCTTTCACAGAGAGCTGATGCCAGTGCTGCCCCAAGATGGCATCTTTGTGGTGGACTCACTCCTTGTAAAGCCCAACGCCCACCAGACCGATGCAGTGCTGTGGAAGTGGAGGGATGATAGAGGGCTATGGCACCCATACTCTTCCATTGACTGCAAGATCATTGAGGTTGGTGCCTGCATGTTCACTTGTGGCTGCTATTTTACAACTGCAACCATTTCATACTATGTCCTGGTTCACAAATGAGCGAGCGCTGGGCTGCGTACGCTCATCACCTTTTCACTGTTTATGCCTTGCACTGCCTGTACTGTCATATTGAAAGTTAAACTACAGCGTAATCCACTTACGATACCAGATATAACTATATAGTGCTTAAGATGCTTTGTCTCCTTGCTTTTTTTTTCATAACCTTCTCCGCAGTCCTCAGGTGCATTTGGGCAAAGCATCGAAATGATGACTAGCTTGGCTGGCATTTCCTCTTAGTCTCTGAATGGATCATGCCGTCAGAATTTGACGAAATTATGGGCATGTGCACCAGGGAATTGTTTTAGAAATTTATCCAGGATTTATATTCTGAAGAAAAATAGCGTAAGATGCATAATTTTTGCGTTTGTTATACGGCAGATTACACGAACCAAGAACAAAATAGCAAGGTTCTACTGTATTTCTCTGAAGGGCTGTGATGGCTTTGCAGGGTGTGTAGCAACCTTGAATCATCAGGGGAATTTTCTTTACCTGGAGAAATGAGGGAATTGTGAGGGATACGATCAAGTGACAAAGTTAGAAAAAAGGACTGACTGAAATTAACGCAGTGGTCTGCCGCAAGTTTCGACGGTACTGCGAGTGCCCAGCACACGGTCTCTCCACGTTGGCGTGGCATATTTTTGCTTCTAACATGTATAAGGCATGGCAGCCTGTCTGTTTTAGGTGTCTTTTTCTTCTCATCCATGATGTGAGCATTGTATATACTGGTTCATTCTGTACAGGTTCCTGGACTCGACAGTAAATTTTCCACCCTAGCGTGGCATCAAAATCAATCGAGAAATCTTGCTCTCGGGCCTCATCAATCTTGTAGGCTATTGCAGAAGCAAACAAATAAAGGCTAGTTTCGCTGCGGTTTGAGCTGTGATGTGGTCATAGAAAGCTGATATTTTTTATGGAAATCTCTTGGTTAGTTATATGGGGTTTTATGGCGCATAAGCAACTATGGCTCTCATGCGCCAAACACAAGGGATTCTCTTGGTGCTTGTCCCGTGGCATTGCTGTTGTCGAAAGGGGTGCCAGAGTGAGCACGGGTGCCTTCATTAGAAAGGCAGGAAAGGGCAGTACTTTTCACTGGTAGAAAAACCAACCTTTGAAAGCCTGAAATAATCTCTGGCAGTACAATGAGCAGTTTATGAATCCCCTGAAAGCATGCGGAGTGTTTCGTTTAGATAATTTTCCAGCATTTTCTCAAAGTGGTGCTCTTTGTTTCTTCTGTAAAAGCACGTATGACCACCACTCTTATGAAGCATTAAAAGAGAGCAGAAACTTGTGAGCATAATTTTTAGAAACTTCCAGATCTAAGATCACTGAGGCACTTCTCGTCTGGTGAGAAGGAAAACAGCTGCTGTCACGAGGTTGTCACGAGGCAGCGTGGAAGACGTAGTCTTGTTAAATCTCTCACTCGCGTTGTAGCTTAAGCTGCTGTTCATTGATTTTTCTGCGTAATCTTTTGTTTCTCAGCAGTGTGCCATGTCACGTCATACGCCTTTTGAGTGCGAACTGTGGCAAGAGCATCATCTCCACTTGCCAGCTTACAAATTCAAGCTGTCACGTTTTTCCCTGCTCACAGTTATGCTTCAGGCAAATTGTACCATTCTACATGATTTCCCCTCATTCATTGCGATGCTCAATAAGCATTAGGATGTGATATATTATGAGGAGTAAAATATTGGTGTGGAATACTGTTTCATTGGTGCATTTTGAGGAAACATGTTTGTATTGTAATTTTAACTATCTGTATTGATATCTGAACTACTCTAGAATATTCAGTTGTATTTGCTCTGAATTTTATTACTATTGGCTGCTTCAAAATGAAAAAATTTGATGTTGACACGCACTTGGCAGAGAACATAAAATGCTGGGAAGAATAAAGAAAAGAAGAAAAGAAGCTTTCTCAAACAGGGAAAGCAAATCTCTTTTCAATGCAGCTTTTGCAGCTTCATTAATTTTTTTCTGTGAATTGATCATGTATACTGTCCATTATTATCGCCACTATGTTTCTCACTTCAACAGTCGGGAATTCAAAATGAGTAGCTTGCTGGACGCCCAGTTCTAATTTTCTTTGTTGAATGTTCCAGCTCGCCTAGATGGCATATTTAACTCAGGAATGCATTTAGCGGCTACATTTTTGTATTTTTGTCCGCAGTTTTTTGTTATTCCATCCACACTGCAAGGAAACTCGACCATGTAACGCACGCGGAAAGATATTTGAGTGGGATTGGATTCGTACTTTATGTGCAATGTGGACAGCACCAATGCGCTGCACTGGGAGCATTTTCATCCAATGCAAGCAGATGCTGCTTTCAGTTGGCATCTAGATCACAAGGAAAGCAAATATTTATGTTGAAAAATGCATTGTACAAAACAAATTTTATCTGCTTATGAATGCACAACATACAGTGCGAGATCACCAAAAAAAACTGCCGGAAAACTTTGCACCCTTTTATCCTTTTGGAATGGGCTGAGTGTTCCAAGTCTACAAACCAAAGCTGAATACAACGGCCAAATCGCGTATTCCAACAGTGATTGTCCCAAGTGAGCTGCTTGGTTTCAAAACTAGACATTGCCCCTCACCCGCTTGTCTTTGCTAAGCATATCGTAGTACCGGCCGGCAATTCGAAAAGCCCTGCTATGCACAGCGTGTGTACGAGAGCAGACGACGCAGCAGTTCCTTTGTCTCTACTTTTGGAGCCCGCGTGACCAGGGTTGCTGCTCTTCCTTGTGAGTGTCGTTATGACACACCTCGGCGCTCAGAAAGCGAAACCGCTCAGTATAAGTAACACGGTAATAAATTATTTATGGAGCATATGGTGCATATGGAGCCTTCGACCTCCTGTGTGCCGCCAGCGTCGGGAGCCACAAAAGGAAATGCAGCAGTGTTGCTGGCTGGCCAAGCTTAACTGCCAAGACTTGATACCTGATAATTTGATCCTCTTAATTGGTACTGGTCTGACCCAGTGAAACCCTTTTGTTGTTTGTCTTGACTATTTTCATTCTCTCTTGAGCTCTGTGCACAATTTTTGTGTGTCGTTCTTCCAGCACATATTGAACAATGTTGCCTTTATCTTTCAAATGTCCATGCACAAGGCCACTACAGGAGTGTGTAGGCTGCTGCGATAGTGTGTTGGGAGATGTCCTAATCTTTTTCTGTCTTGCATGCACCTATTCATCGTTCCAGGCTACTGGCTCAAGAACGTGCTCACAAGTCTGCACCCTGGCCTGCAAGCAGAGTGACAATAGACCTATGTCGGCCGGAACTGCTCTGCCAAATAAAGCATTCCTACCAACATATGCCTTGTCAGTGATTAATGAAGCGTATGAATAGATTACTAACAACTGGTTGGCCCTATAGACAAACCATGTTACAAAACAGTCGGTTGAGACCACACCCAGCCACCACATTGTTTCCTCTGCAGAGCCGCATATTGCCTTTCTGTTCGTGCCCCTGCAGCAGAAAATGCTGCAGAGTTAATGAGGAAAATAAATTTCACTGACAAGATGCTCCGAGACTACTGCTAAAAGGGTACTGAAGCCCAGTGGAAATGTTAATCAGGTAATGAATGTTTGTGGGCGCTGCACGTGTACTTTCAATGCATAGGAGGGGCCAATTCCAACTTTTTTTACAGGTAGGTAGCGCCTTTTCTGATTGCACCATCCCTTGGTGTGGGATGCTTCTAGCTATACTGCCACCTCCTTCAGCACTGACGGTGCTAGGAAAGCTCTTGCTGAATATTGTAATCTGGGTGCTTTTAATTGAATGGTCTTTGTAGGTATTTCAAAAGGGGTAGGCAACCGTCCTAGCACTACTGGGGTTCCAACCAACAACAAACTAGGCAGATTCTGTAGTGCTTGGCTCTCGCTGGAAGTTAGTGAAATTGGTATCTCCCTAAACTGCACTCTGAAAAAGCATAAAGGAAACTCTTCCACGGTAATTCATGACATGGAAAACATCACGTGGCTACATTTCTCTTGAAGGCACTTTTTGAGCATGAATTGGGTTTCACCCAGTTTTCATGATGCTTTGGATGCACAAACTGGGTAATGTTGGTGTTTACCTGTTAAAAAAGGACCCTAAATGATTAAAATGATATTTGGTAAATTCGATTTACAGTCTTCTCTTACCGTTTCTGACCTATCTTTCCTCAAACAGAACAGTGGCTGATTGAATTCGCATCACTTGTTAATGTCAGATTAAATTTTTTTCTTGCTCTGACCTTTCTTATCTGCTAAGGGCCATTATTGCCCGAGAGGTATGTAGGGTGTGTACTGTACACACACATCGCCTCATTCAAATCTACGCCATTTACAGAAAGGTACTTCGGTCCCGTCAAAATCTCGTATTTCAGTGCGACAAAACTGCCTGTAGTACACGCTTATTCAACGGCCGTACAGCTTACCTGTCCTGACCGATGATGAAGCATGGCAATGCAGCGTGCTGCACGTGGCCATCGTGCTTTAGAGAGCCCCCGGACCGACAGTCTATGAAGGGTCATTACATGCACTATGCGCGCGTTGCTTGCTGTGGGTTGTGGTCTTTGCGGCTGCTTCACTGGAGTTCTTTTTTTTTTCTCCTGCGCTCCTGTCACGACGTGGGGCCAGTTTATTTTAGAACATGCGAGGCCGATCGAGTGGTATCTATGAGGCGCCGCTAATGCTGCCAGTGCTGATGAGCGGTCGCATATAAGAATGACAAGACCAGTGAATGCATTAAACCCTCTCGTCGGGCTCTCTTTATTCCGAACTATGTGTCAAGAACTATTTTCGGTCCCCTTACCCTTAATTTAAAATCGGCATGATTTGAACAAATTTTCAATCCCTTAACAGTTTGAAGTATTGAGGCGTCGAGATATGCCCGACCATTGGCGCTTGGCGTTGCAACGATATATATCCTTCTCATGGCGCCGCGCACAATTTGGCTGTAGACGTGATGGTCCTTACTTTCGTCTTCAAAAGTCTTGGCGCAAATCTCAAAAGTTTACTTACAACAAATCTGATTTGATTTAATCTGATTTTTCAATGTAACCCACCCCTTATGTAATACCCCCAATCCTGGGGGCCTTTAAGGTAATAAAGTGAAGTGAAGATAAATATAAGACTGCTCAAAAAGAGCACGCGGCTACAAAACCACCGTGCCGCTCACACGTGTCCACTAT
Organism: Amblyomma mixtum; assembly: GCF_055824585.1. NCBI lineage: Eukaryota > Metazoa > Arthropoda > Arachnida > Ixodida > Ixodidae > Amblyomma > Amblyomma mixtum. Next base: position 92,513,138 of record NC_143021.1, read on the forward strand.
TGGCACCCTCAGTTCGAATAGAATTTGACCAAAAGTTTGAGCTAAAAAAGCGAGCACGAACAACGAGAGTTCACCGTGAGTGTGTGTGTTTGAGGAAGGGTCGTGCTCAATAGGTTTTGCCACTAAAAGCACTGATCGTGGTGCTTGCGTGCGGAACAGCGAAACGATGATATCGATACGAGATGGAAGTACGCGTTATATGTTGTTCCGCAGCTGGCGCTTCTATAGTCCTCACAGTGAAAAGTGGAAGGATTGATTTTTTTTTCTTTCAAAACAAACGTTGAGTAGAACCCCGCTGTTACGTTCGCGGTTGCTGCGTTTTACCAGTGGTACGTTTTCATGAGCCAGTCCAGCTGCCGCAGATCGAAGCCCATGTATACTTAATTGAAACTCGATCGCCTGTATCTGTTACATAACGCAATTGTTGCATAATTTCCGCATCGTATGCCGCGGAAGTCGCCTCGCGGTGATAGTTTACACCGTTCCGGCATTCGTTCAATGCGTATGCAATGTCGGCGCCGGGTAGAAAAAGCAAACTATACATTCTATCGGCGCTTGTCCGCCGCTGTGTAAGACGACTTATGGCGGGAAGCCCCCACGCCAAAGCGAGTACGCTTACAGAATAGGTGATTTTTGGTGGGGCTGTTGGCACAGTTACATCGCCGCTGTGATGCCAGCGCGAACGACCCAAAGCGCGCAAACGAAACTATGCCGCGGCAGACGGCACAAGCAGCACTGTACGAGATGCGGTTGCGCGCGTTGGCTCCGATGGTTTTGTTTCTGCCATCCGCTTTATTCTTGTCACCTGCACCTTCAGATACACAATTTCGAGATTCCAATAGGCGATGATTGTATGGGATTAACGCGGCCACCGCGATAACAGCGAAGAGGAGCACGCGTACCGCAGCTTCGCACGCTCTGGGCATGCTCCCTCTTAGCTGCTAAAACCCTTCCACAGACAGCTGCTCAGAAGCGGAATGGACATTTGAGGAACAGTTTGCATAGCATCATGGAAAAAATAGCACACTCATCACTTGTGTTGTTTGGTCTTTGCTCATGCAGAACAATCCAGACAAGGACATGGCGCACACGTCATAATAATAAAAAAAAACTGCAGGCAAAGGTGCACAATTTTTTTTCACGCTAAACATTCATCTACGTTTCCTGGCTGTTGCTTTTTTTTGCGGTCCTGTGAAAAACTCTGCAGCAATGTGTTTTGTTGCATTCGACGCTCTGGTGCATTTAACAACTATATGTGGACACTTGAGTGCACTCTGAACTCTCACTTTAGGTTGTGCACGCATATATGTTGCCCAAAAATTTAACTTCATATTGTCTCTCCCAGATGCACACAAATCACGTACATCACCACCTCGACAACATGACCACAGATCTCATGCATATTCAAGAATGCTGATTCCATGGCTGCAGTTGAGGTTTTCGGCCAGAAGCATGGGTAACGGGGTGAGCTTGCACAGGTTGATCGCTTGCAACAGAGAAGTAATCACTACCGAAATGCGTCGTAGTATGCGCAGCGACATTTGCAGCTGAACTGGTTTTTACTGCAATGTGAAATGTGTAGTAGTCACTGAAGTAGAAAATAACTCAAGCATGTACTGCAAAAACAAAAAAATAAAATAAAATTGATTCAGCAGGTGACTGTGAGAGTTTTCAATTGCAACGTATATATGCCAATCCTAATTTATCTTCGAGAAAGTACTCTACAAGCTATAATTAGTCCAAAATTGATGGCCTACGGATTGTTTCACTGAAGATGTGGTAATTTTTTAAATAGATTAAATACAGCTAAGATGTTTATTTAACCCACAGGCTTGTAAGTTAATATAACATATTTAACTTTTTACCAGTTGCAGTAATGCACCTTATTTATTGAGAGGTTGATTATAGCTGGCCGTAATATCCGCATCAGTTTTTAGATTTTTCAAATTGTGATTCTCATCGCGGCTGCAGCGCACTGAGTTTGGGGTGCCCAAATGGGCGAAACTGTACGGGCCAGGAGCACTCGCATCCACGCCTACAAGTCCATACCCAGCTCTTTCCTCGAGCAGTTCCCACTGCGGTAACTAAAGTGTATACACACTTTATTCCCAGCTACTGTTTTTCAAGCTCAGCCAGTGTAAAAGCAGATCCCTTTAAGAGCTGTTCCTTATAAAATAACTAATCCCAGCTAGGATATATCTTCCACAGAAAGATTACAGCAGAAGCCTTAACACAGCTGAAACACCTGCAGGCTTTTGACAGGCATCAACTGAAAATGTAGACAGTTTACTCTCATAAATCCAACTGACCCCTGCTGAGATCACACACAACCCTGTGGTTACCGTAGCTGGTGACCACTCGAAATCTGCCATGCTTGTGAAGTTGACCTGCCATTGGTCCAGGACAAACATTTGGCTTTTATTATGTCATTAACTGGAACTATTTGCAATGATGTTTCAGGCACACCTCAGTTTTGATTACACAGTTTCACTAAGTTCCAGCTCGAACAGTGAAGCTGCTTTGCAAGAGGTGTGGGATCATATATTAGCAAACAGCTACGATTCTTAATTTGAAACTGTGGCCAACAAATTTCTGGTTGAGACTGGGTGATATTAGTTCATATCAGCTGCAACTATGTCAAATTCTCAGTTTAGGATGTTTCCCTTGCACGTATGTAAATCCAGATGGCAATTGCCCAGTGAAAGCAAATTATATTTCACCTGAACTATAGCTTATCAACTCCTGCCTTCATGACTGTAGAAAAAAGGTTTAAAGCTCCTTCAAGTAAGAGCAATACCAGTACAAGACCCACTTAATTTTCATTGAAAGGTATGATGGCATTTTCATCAAGCAGAGAGAGACAGTGGGGATTAGAACTGCAATGTGAGACATGGGTCATATGGTTACTTGGTCGTCAGAAAGCTCAACTTTTCTTATTAAATAGAAGCAGAAATAATTTGCTTATTGTTAAGATGTCAGGTTGAAAGCTCTTGACTTTAGTTGTTATCAAAGCTGCTGAGCAAGAAAATTATGTAAAGCACACATTTTACCCCATTAAAGATGAAGCATGGAAAAACATACCATCAGATGAACCTGTGCTCACGGAAAAAATAATGCAGACAGTACAATAAGAGCCAGCAGCCCCTGTGAAATAATTTAAAGGCCCAGATTGCAGTATAAATCAATCATAAATCAATATGTTCAGAATAATGTTTGCAATGTTTCAAATCAGGTCATTTACTGAGCAGAACAAATATAATGTACTGCACTCGTTCTGTTCACACATTTTTGAAAATACCTCTTTGCTGTTTTTCTTCCATTCACACAATATTAAATTAAAGATTACAAACAGCCTGACAATTGTAGATACATAAGGGCAAACTGTGCAATTACTCCTACCGGAAGCAAAAGAATGAAAACAACCAAAAGCTACACGAAACAATTATTACAGGCACAACAAATACAGATTATTTTTTTCTTTTTGAAATGTTACAGTCATGCTGCCTTGTGTATCAATAATGAGAATGTGATTTTGCAAGAAGTGTGCTTAAACATTTTCAGCCTCACCTGTTCTTTCCCAAGATGCCATCTCGGTAAAGCACTTTCATTTAACTTGCACGCACACACACCTTTTTCACTGCCAGAAGACTGCGTGTGGTAATGCAGCAAAACACTGAAGAATAATACAGCAGCTTCAGCTGCCCCTTTAGGCTGTGCACGGATGGTACAGTAAAGAACTGTTTGTGTGATCCACCAAAGTTGTCAGGTATATATATGCCAGTGTGCCTTCCTGTACCCAGCTAAATTTTGTGGTTCCGCAACTTTCGATGGGAAGTAGATTCTGTTGATAAGTTTCATATCTAAAAATGGTGATGAGTAATTTCTGTTTGTAAAAAATGGTGATGTCTGTTTGTAAGAAAGACTATGGAAAGACCTAGAAACAGGAAAATGTATAGACTTGGTGACAGAAGACGGCTATTCAAAACACATTTCAAACATTCTTCAAGCTATATTGCCCACATGGCAAACATGAAGGAGTTGAAACAAATTTTGTAATATCTTAGCTAAGAGTATCATAACTGAGTTCTAATATTGTTTTTTTCTCATGGATACAAGAGCCAAGGATTTCACATTAAAGAGCAACCACAGAATCTTCCGTAATGTGACACAAACATAATAAGCTACCACTATAGTATAAGAGAATATGCTAGGATATTTGATTCAGTTCACATATTCTATTGAATTACAGCTGCAGGATAGAGAACCACGATTAAGTAAAATGCCACTCTATCTGTTAGCCTTTGAAATATTCCTGAAAGAGATCATTGTTTTTGTGCGTTAACTGAAATTCCATTGTCAGATAATGATTTAAGCATATATAATTTATGTTTTCCTGCAACTAATGCATTGTTGCCTCAAAGTGTACTTGATCTGTGAGCAAAACTGTGCAGTCCATGCACTGGAAGACCAAGCACCTGAAGTTATCGAGCTCAAGCCATTAGTGATTAAATTTTTTTAAATAGTATGGAAGATAAAATAGAATCCAGCAGTTTACCAGCCTCTATATATTGGTAGTTTACCACCAGGTTCAGTTTGGCTATTTAATTTAATAATGAATGGCTATACAAAAAATTCTCAAGTATAGCGAAAAAGGGAGCTCAAAAGCCTAGCAGGTACAGTTTTCTTGGTAAAATCCTATGTTTTATCACATCAAAGATTTTCTGAATACTGAGAAAAAAAGCGCAGTTAAACAATTTGTCAAATGACGAATACAGCTCAGCTGCAAATTTGTCAAGAATTAATGTAATGCCCCTTCGTGTAATATCGCCTTCCTCATGATTAAAAAAACAAAGAATGTTTAAAAAATTTGTTAAAGAAAATGTTAAAAAATGTCCTTAACTTGAGCTGAACTCCATTGCCTTCCTATACAGCAGCGAATGTAATCATCAGGTTACTGAGAGAGGCAGTCGAGCACAGCAGTGGGACATTCCGCCAGTAACGAAGGAGGAAGCAAAGAAAGCCTTAGGAGCAATGCAAAGAGGGAAAGCAGCTGGTGGGGATCAGGTAACAGCAGATTTGTTGAAGGACGGAGGAGAGATTGTGCTAGAAAAACTAGCCACCCTGCACAGGCAATGCCTTGTGACCGAGAGTACCAGAAGCTTGGAAGAACGCTAACATTATCTTAATTTATAAGAAAGGAGACGTCAAGGACTTGAAGAATTACAGACCGATCAGCTTACTGTCCGTTGCCTGCAAGGTATTTACTAAGGTAATCGCTAATAGAGTCAGGACTACCTTAGACTTCAGTCAACCAATGATCAGGCAGGCGTTCGTAAAGGATACTCGACAATAGACCACATTCACACTATCAATCAGGTGATAGAGAAATGCGCAGAATATAACCAACCCCTGTATGTAGCCTTCATTGATTACGAGAAAGCATTTGACTTAGTGGAAACCTCAGCTGTCATGCAGTCATTGCGGAATCAGGGTGTGGAAGAGTGGTATGTGAAAATATTGGAAGATATTTACAACGATGGCACAGCTACTATAGTTCTCCATAAAATCAGCAATAAAATTCCAATATGGAAAGGTGTCAGGCAGGGAGACACGATCTCAACAATGCTATTCACTGCCTGCTTACAGGCGGTATTCCGGGGCCTGAAATGGGAAGAGTTGGGGATAAGAGTTAATGGAGAATACCTGAGTAATTCGCGATTCGCTGATGACATCGCCTTGCTAAGCCACTCAGGACAAGAACTGCAAAGCATGATCAATGAGTTAGACCGGCAGAGCAGAACGGTGGGGCTAAAAATTTACATGCAGAAAACCAAAGTAATGTTCAACAGCCTAGCAAGGGAACTGCAGTTCGCAATTGGTAGCGAGGTGCTGGAAGTAGTAAGAGAATATATCTACTTAGGGCAGGTAGTGACCGCAGATCTGGATCATAAGAGGGAAATAACCAGAAGAATAAGAATGGGGTGGAGCGCATATGGCAGGTTCTCTCAGATCATGAATGGTAGTTTACCAATATCCCTCAAGAGAAAAGTATACAACAGCTGTATCTTACCAGTACTCCCCTATGGGGCAGAAACGTGGAGGCTAACAAAGAGGGTGCAGCTTAAGTTAAGGACAACGCAGCGAGCTATGGAAAGAAAAATGATAGGTGTAACGTTAAGAGACCGGAAGAGGGCGGAGTGGGTGAGGGAACAAATGGGGGTTAATGACATCTTAGTTGAAATCAAGAGGAAGAAATGGGCTTGGGCAGGGCACGTAATGTGAAGGCAAGATAACCGCTGGTCCTTAAGGGTAACGGAGTGGATTCCAAGAGAAGGCAAACGTAGCAGGGGACAGCAGAAAGTTAGGTGGGCGGATGAGATTAAGAAGTTTGCGGGGATACAGTGGCCGCAACTGGCAAAAGAACGGGTTAATTGGAGAGACGTGGGAGAGGCCTTTGCCCTGCAGTGGGTGTAGTCAGGCTGATGATGATGATGATGATTGCCTTTCAATTGCAGCATTACTCACAGCATCCGACAAGCTGATATGGACCAGATTGCTTTGGTGACCCTGGCACAAGATATCCGCGGCGCTTCACGTTGCGTCATAATAGATCTGTTTCTCTCTCAGACACACATGCGGCTGCTGCAGAATCCATGGATGCGTGTGTTCCTTAATTGGAATGTGGGTGTTTGCGCTGCAGCTACATCTGAAGTGTCATACAAACTTGCCTGAAAACTCGTTTTCCTCAATATATTTTGTTTACTGGTGATTATGTTGGAGTGTCTGTCTGTTCTTTAGCTTGGTGGGTGGCATATATCAACTTTCTTCCCTTTGTATAAATTAAATGGATGATTCGTTGCTTCACCCCACGTCTTTAAATAATGCTGCTTATTCACCTACTTATTTTTCGTATCGTATATAGGTAAGTTGACCACTTGCTTTTGTTCTGCTGTTCAATAAGCTGTAATGAGTATGTGTGTGCAGTTTATGACCAAGTAGAATTAGCCCATGCTTGTCTGAGGTTTGGTTTTATGTGGTTTATCGTACGTCCCAAAGTGACTCAGGCTATGAGGGATGCCGTAGTGGCGGGCTGTGGATAATTTCGACCACTTGGGGTTCTTTAACGTGCACCGAAATCGCACAGTACAAAAGGCCTCTAGCATTACGCCTTCATTGAAATGAGGCCAACAAGGCTGGGATCAGGCCCACATCTTTCAGGTCAGCACCTGAGCACCAAAACTACTAAGCCACCGTGGCGGCCTGCCCATGCTTTTCATTCAGTGTTTCGGTATACACACTGCATTTGTCATCACCTGTTGGGTTACCTTGTCAAGCCACTGACAGCAGTAGCGTTTTGTGGCTGCACCCTCTTTGCACGAAAAGAAAATTCAATTTCATTTCAAGAAGTTATGCATTAAAATATTTTGTTCCATCACCTTACTTATTCACTCTCAAGGCTCAAGGGTATTATTTAGAGAAATGGGTGAACAGAACAAATTATTAACAGAACAAATCAGTTGCAGCTTTCTTGAAGGCGATGTTATTGACGATCGCAGTGACAAAGGTAAAAAAGTGGTTCCAGTCGTTACTGGTGTGTGGATAAAATGAACATATGACATGCGAGAACACAGACTTTAAACATGTGGTCATTACGTGATGAAATATAGGGCTCATTGTAGTGCTTGTGAAAAGCTGAAAATCAGTGCACCAGAGGAAAGAAATAGATGTTGCAAAACAGAAAACAAGACTGTCTGTAGTGTTGAAACTGAATGGTAAAAAGAAAGAAAAATTTATAGTAAAGCAAAAGAAACATCAATATTGTTGTGACAAATTTGTCGTCAAAAAAAGGGCATTTGAAATGCTAAAAACATCTTGCCATCCTAATATCACTCCCAAATTTTATCAAGAATTGCAGAGAATTTTATAATGTGTGGTAAAACAACTATTTTGATTCAAATTTAATACCAGCCTTTGCTGCTCTGCCAATGCCAAAACTTGTAAAAATTTTTCTCGCAACATGTAATACCTATTTGAAACACTTTTTGTATAACGAGTCTATACCTCTGGATTGTAAAGTTGAGATTTCGGGGCATGGTCAAAGGTGTCTACCACTCATATTAATAAGACAGCAAGAGCTGAATTACGATTATCCAACATTAAAATGATCATTAAACTGCAAGATCAAATAGCCCCAGTTTAAGGACTGATCATGCTTCTGCAAGTTCCAGTGGTCCTCGCTAAGCTGGTGCCAACAATACATGATCCCAGCTCTTTGAACAGCACTTCAACAAACCTTGTTAGCAGAAGCACGAAGTTGGCAGTGCACAAAGTGCCATGAAATTGCGGCAGACCATGCTCACGTCGAGGACCTCATTTCAACAGCAACTAACATACACAAATATCTACACAGTACCAAGATTTATTACAATAAAAAAAAAAGGTTTTCCTTGCTGCTAACCAATACGAAGTGGCCGATTTTGAGTCATTGTGACACTTTTCGGCCAAGTGAAATGTGCCGTGTGAATTACTTCTGCTTATATGCATTGCTTACAAGGTGAGTTATTATTGAGAAAGTTGGCTTAGAATTGAAGAAAGCATATCAGTCTGAGTGGTTTAAGCACACAAACAAGGAATGAAAACATGGGAAATGAGCTGTAACTAATCAATTTATTTCCTGGCTGAAGCACTGTACACAGGAATAAAGGAATCATTATTAGTATGGCTTCAATGCAAAGCAATACTGCAATTAAATAAGAAATTCAAAAGACAAGCCAGTATGAAAGTTGTTCACGTGCCATCATGTCTATGCTATTATAACTGGTACCCTAATCTCTTAAAAGACGTTCAATCTCATAGGTAAATGAATGCATCTTAAAGGGGGGGGGGGGGGGGAGTATACACCATTGCCACGCCATCTAGCATACCTACTGACGGAATTAAGTTTTCCCACAGAACACCAATGCAGTACACCAATTGTTTGTAATGTCTTTTCTGTCACCCATGCTTTCTAACACAAAATGTGCGTGGATTCAGGCAAGGCAGCTTGAGAGAAGTGTTACAAAACAATTAAGGATTCTGAACCTGCTGGCCACCTTTTTGACGTTAATTGTGGAATATATTGTGGGCTTAGGGCGCAACTGCAGTTAGCTTTGCTGCATAGGGCACACGTCGTGAAGTTTTCATCTTGCCTTAATAGTAGAATGAAACATTGGTCACTGATCATGTCGAACACGTTGATTGACATTTCAGAACCCTAACAGGTTGCTCGTTCAAAATGAAGGACCGGTCATGACAAAGCAGCTCCTTAACTAATCAGGGCAATGACTTTGCATAAGCCTGGTAAAGGTTTCCCTCTGTTCTGATGACTGTCTTCGGAATCATCTGTATTATAAAGGATTCCAGGTGCAGCCACACTTACAAATTTCTTTCAGTGGCAAAGATTTCCAAACTCTCCCAAGCAATTTCACGCCCTGGTTGTGCATGTTCTGCCACAGCATCTGTTCGATTCCTGCCGACATCACTGCGATGCTCTTTCAGCCGCCTGGGTATGTTTCTAGTTGTCTCCCCCGATGTAGACCGAGTTAATCGTTGCAAGACAAACCATTCCAGGGAACTTCGAACGAGGCAGAGCATCTTTAACATTTGCAAAATCCTCGCGCAATTTACTAATTAGCACGTGGGCAATATTCACCAAGTGCGTTTTGAAAACTCCTGCCATTCGTTTGGAATGTACAGGGTCGTCAACTCAGTACGAACACGCGCGTGGCCTCACTCTGGACGGCCACTGCGCACGACACGGCCGCGCATCGAAGCGAAGTGGTAGATGACGTGAAGCACCACGTCCAGGTCCAACTTCTGCGCCACTTGGCTGCGATGAGCGGCCGTGCCGTGGCCCTCCAGAGTACATACGGAACCACTGCTCGCTTCAACTGACGAATGCCTCGGGGACTGCAAAACCACCGTGCCTGGATCGTATTTATGACCCTGGCCCCACGTTGTAATGAATTCTCATTATTAACTTGCATATATCCTCTGCGCAAATCAGGTTGAATGCCGAAACGAATGAGCGCACATATGCCTACTCGCAAAACTCATAAATTACGCGAAATGAAAGCGTATTCATGTCGAATTATAACAAGATTTTCCAAAGAAAGCTGGAGCGTCTTCGAAGGCACTGCACAAGCGCGAGCACCCAAACAACGCAAGCACACACGAGTCCTTTCACAACGAATCAAGAGATCACAACGCGTCACGCAAAAGCCAAGGTGACATATACACGGTGAGAATGATGCCAAACGCCTGCATGACCATAGGAAACTTTACCACACCGCCTAAAATCGAAGCGCGACCCCGACATCACACGTCCAGGCGTTGACAGGGGCCGATCAAACAAGCAAACGTTGCAAAAACGGCGGCCCGAATCCCGTCCGCCAACAATAAACGAAGCCAAGGCAATCCATGGGTGAAAATAACACTTTGGGCCGGCTTTTCGTTATTTCCACCGGGTAGCAATAACGCTTTGGCTTGGATTTCCGTTATTCTCACCCGGTCGCAATAACGCCGGCCTATTTTTCGCGCTTAGCCAAGGCATAGGCCAAGCCGATCCAAGTCGTATCACGTAGATAGCCGGTTACCGCTTGCATGGCGTCCCTGGTGAGTCGCGCACTGCGCAGTCGAGGCAGGGCTACAGTGCTCTAGAATAGGAGGGGCTAGCTTTTTTTAAATTTTTGTTTAGTTAACCGAACCGAGCAAGGTTTTCGAAGAGCGTCATGGTACGTACTAGCATTTTTGGACCCCTGCTGCCCTACAGCCGAAACAGCTACTTTTGGCAAGGCTCTGACTACCTTGGCATATAAATCCAAATAGAGCCAATCCATAGTCTGCGGTGTTTTTTAGGGCTAGGAACAGCGGAATCTTTACACAGAATCCAAAATAGGGCAAGTTAATCACTCATTCGTTCTGCTGTCGGCGAGAGGAGGCAAAGCGAGTATCATACGTTCCACTTAGGGCAACTAATGTGCCTAAAAACTCAATAACATGACATTTTCTCCGAAGCGGGCGCCATGGGCGCCGCCATGTTGACAACGCTATTTTTCCTGGCGTACGCAAGAGCACGCACGCTAAATTCGAAAAATAGCGTACGTAACGCCAACGTACGTAAGACATAGCGTTTGGCGCATGCGCAGTACGACTGACGCTATTTTATAGCGTACGCTATGCCTTTGCGTATGTCTACGTACGCTATACTAAACCTCTCTAATGGCTTTACCCTTTGTATTGGGCAGTAGCTTTCGCCACCTAGCCTACACCTCCCCCATTGTTAATTTATTTTTATTTTCCCTTCTTTCCACTTTCGCTCTCACAATGTCTAGTCTGGCTATCCTTTTCCCCTCCATATTCACCCCTCCCTTGATTTCCGCCACCAATCCTGCAACCTCCCCTTCGTCAATGTCACGCCCTTCCCATCCACTCGCCCGTCCTCCCCAGTAAATCCCAGTGCTATCTCTGTGGCTGTTGCTGCCCCCTGTAGGAGGGCTGGGCGGAGTTTTGCGCACCTCAGAACCAAGTGCTCTATGGTCTCCGTTTCCGTTTTACAAGCAGAGCACAAAATATCCACTTCTTCAAATTTGGACCTAGACGTTTTTGTTATGAGAGCCCCTGTCCTAGCCTGAAAAAGCAGTTAACTGCCCCGCGAATTATCGAACAATCGCTATTTTTGATGTCCTGTTTACGTGTCCTATATATACCCAGCGCCGATTTTTCTTGCATTCTTTTTCCACATCTGTCTTTCCGTCTCCTTTACCTCCGCTTTCACGTTAGTATTTTGTTGTGTCCCATCCCTCACCCGTAAATACTCCGTTCTTAGCTTTCGGGTTCTATTTGTCCATTTTGTGTCAATACTTTTCATGTACAGATACTTGTGCACCTTTTTTGCCCACCTTGTTTCCTCCATTTGCGTTAGTGTCTGATTATATTTCAGTTTGCTGATTGCCTCCCGAACCTTGAACGACGCCCAACCCATATCTCCCTGGACTCCCTCATTCGGAGTGTTCCCATGGGCTCCCAAGGCTAGCCTTGCTACACTTCTTTGTCTGACCTCTAGCCTTGACTGTACTTCTGATTTCATGTACAGGACTGCATTTCCAAATGTGAGGCCCCGTACCATGATTCCCTTCCATACCCCTCTAACCACCTCATACCTATTATAGTTCCATAGTGCTCTATGCTTCATAATGTCTGAATTCCTTCTTCCTTTATACTTCAGAATCCTCTCATGCTCTTCCAGATATTTTTTCCCTTCAATTAGCCATACACCTACATACTTAAAAGTTCTCGCATGGTGTATCATAGTGTCCTGTATTTCTTGTGGGTCTCCCTTCTTATCATTATATACCATTATCCCTGACTTCTCTTTACTGAACTGGAGTCCTAGCTCGTTGCCCTCCTCACCACGGTTTTTAGTTAGTTCCTGCAGCCTATCTCGCTTGTCTGCTAGTAGAACAATGTCATCCGCATACATTAGTCCAGCCAACACCTGGTTTACCTTCTGACCTTCCTGCATAAAACTCACGTCAACTCCTACCCTGCTCTCTTCCAACCTCTTTTCCATTTGACTCACGTATACCATGAAAAGTAGGGGTGATAGTGGGCAGCCCTGCCTTAGCCCTCTCTTAATTTTAGCTGGTTTTGTAGTTTCTCCCTCCCAGGTTGCTACCACCTGATTGTCTGAATATACACGTTGTAGATATTCAACCAGATTTCTATCGGCACCGTATGTGCTGGTTCTGTAGCTACATCTTTTGTCGCCTAATATCTTCACGTAGCACCTCGGGGTATTTCTTTCAGTAGCAACATCGCGTGCGTATTCCTTCATCTCTCCCGGAGGCTCCGCCCTGCGTCGGTGTCAGAATAAAATTATTTGACTTCTCGCAGCCCGACAGTGCACGCCCCATTCCCGTGTCTCGCACCAGTCATCGCATTGACATTGGATATGCACACCCCCTCCGCCAGAAACCGTACCGAGAGGCCCCGTCCGAGTCAAATCAAATCAAAATTTTATTCGTCTGTATGCGTACACATTCATCTATTCTGATCTGCCTAAGCACATTTTGCTTGTTGGCTGATCAGGCAGCAGGTGGAGAAATACCTCCGTATGCATCCCAGTTGAAAAATACACCAGGATGGCTTGGTGTGTTCTGGTGTTTCCTAGTGTGAACACCAGCTTCTGTAGTGTGTTCTGATGTTAACACCAGACCGGGCTGGTGTGTTGTAGTGTGCACACCAGATCGTTTTGGTGTGTTGTAACGTGCACACCAGCCCGGTTTGGTGTGTCTTAGTGTGCACACCAGCCCGGTTTGGTGTGTCGTAGTGTGCACACCAGAATGGGTTGGTGTGTTGTAGTGTGCACACCAGACTGGGTTGGTGTGTTGCAGCGTGCATGCCAGTCTGGGCTGGTGTGTTGCAGTGTGCACACCAGACTGGGTTGGTGTGCTGCAGCGGGCACACCACAACGGGTTGGCGTGTTGTAGCGTGCACACCAGAAAGCGTTGGTGTGTTGTAGCATGCACATCACACTTGATTGGTGTATTTTGGTACCCACAGCATGCAGTGTTAGTGTGCTGTAGTGCATACACCAGACTGCATGGGTTGTGGTGTGCACACTGTTTTGGTCGTCAATTGCACTTAAGAGTGGATTGGTTAATTTTGGCATGAAAAACACTTTGAATAGGCATTAAGGTTTGGACACCAATCAAACACATTCTGGCTGACACACACAAGAAGTTAGTGTGCTGTTGTAAACGTATACAACTACACTGCAGTACCTAATTTAGTTTACTTTAGTTTGGGGGCATACACAGCAAAGACAAATATTGGCAGAGTGCATCCATCCTAATCTGGACTTCTTGTCTAACGCGCGAAGCACTGATCACAAAGTGCAGTATAGAACTATACCAACCATTTTTCAGGTAAAGCGAAGGGCAGAAGTGTCATGCTTAAGCATGCCCTAACTTTGCTTCACTGGATGTTATGTGCTGATGCAGATGCCTCAACATACCAATTCAAGCAGAACGTATGCAGCAGAAGGTCGCCCTTCTAGATCTAATCGCCTCTGTGAAACAATGTTGAGTAGAATGATAATTAAGGTAACCTCCTAACATGTTTTCATAAACATGTGTGAAAATTATATATCAAACATCATAATTCTTTATTTACACTACAACTGAAGCGCTATTTTAACAAACCTCACATAACAAACTAACAATCTCACATAACAAACCAAAACACGTACATTTGAACCTTAGGCCAAATATGGCATATGAAAAATGCGATTACAAGCCACATTCAACTTTAGTAATTACAAACAGGACTACACACTGGATATTAGACAGAATACTTCTTCTATATACAATGACCTATAACAGTGCAACACAGAGATGCAGAGATGTTTCACAATAATCGAGAACAGCACAAGGAAATAAACTTCAAATGACATATGCAGCAAAAGGTGCACACCTTCCATACAACTGAGGCAAATATTGTCACAGAGTGGTGACTGCAGTACGGAGAGCAAGAAGACAGCGAAAATTGCTTCTAACCGAAACTCTTTTTGTGCTGACTCGCACAAGCAAAGAACTGAATGACTCCGCGGCGGCGTAGCAACAGGCGAACTCTGCGGTCGGACAGAATGCCTGCCGCTCTTGGCCATGCTGAATTTAAAGCTGATAGCAAACTTTCGAGATAAAGTGAGCAAAGTTACTAGAACATTCTGGAATAACGTAGAAGCGGCTCCGCCTGTATGCGATCAATCGAGATAAATCTGGTCGCGTCTTGCATCACAGCCAAAGCAATAAAGCGGCGCACCGGCAACACTGAAGAATAAACAAACACTACAAAGGTTAACAGAATTTCTCCCCTTCCAAAGAAGCATCGACCCAATGCTTTAAAACATAAGACTACAAACAAATAAAATGGACTGTGCAAAAAAAAACAGTGTGGGATCAGTGTCCTTCAGCATGCATAATTGGGCTCTAGACGGACAACATAGAAAACTTCTGGTCATACGCAGCGTCGCAGGGATTGGCTATAAGCCAATTTAAATTTGTCCCTGGCATCTGTTCCTAATCACTTTCATAGAGATTGGGCACCTTCACAATATGTGACTGGTCGCTCTGTGCCACAAGCACACAAGGTGAAATAACTTTCTGCTCACAAATTAGGCACAACCCAACATCAGTCGGAGGGTGTTCAGCAGTGAACATGAAAGGCATAAAGCTTTCCTCGGTAATTAGTTCTTGGCAGAGTAAGAAGATACTGTTTTCCACTAAAAAGATTTTGATCACTCGCAAGAACTTGCCATCATCTGTTAGAATATATTCAGAGCACGTTTTCTCGGTCCTGTTGTAATTGGCACTATGTACAGTGAACCCTTTAATACGTGCTCTGGGGTATTCACTCATACTGGGCACAGCACCAATGGTCTGGCTGATCAAATCCAGAATACGGCATTCAAGACTGCCAGGCTGCAATGGCGAACCTAATACTCCTGACTGGAGCTTATTGCCTTGCTTCCCCGAGATCAGCTTTTGCTGCTTGTTCAGGTAGGGTGGCAGTAGTACCAGACGCTTCAGGGACTTCTGCACCTCTCGCATGATGAAGCGCTCTGCTATTTGATGTGGCACACCTTTCGCTGCAGAAACCAGCTTGAGAATGTCACCATTCCCTCCTTCAAATGGGAAGGTAGAGGTTGCCCACAGTGGCCCAGTCATGCGCACAGATTTTGCAAGGTGCACAAGTTGGTGCACATTGAATGTCAGGGTGTGTTCACCATAGAGAATTTGCATCTGCTCAACAAACTCCACAAGAAGCCTTTCGGCACAAAAAATATCTGTCTCTTCAACACTTGCTTGTAAGAGTAAAAATAAACTCTGTGCAAGAAGGCAGAAATGCGTCAAATATCTCTGCGGGAGCATATTGAAGAGGCAAGGTGCACTGTAGTAAAGAAGCCAATATCTCCACTCAGTAGCTTTCCAAAACGAGCGCTCAGTTACCAGTCTTGGCAATCTGGTGAAATTGGTGGCCGAATTTTCAACAGGCGGTCATTCAACTCCCTCACATGATTCCCAATGTGCCAGGCACTTCCTGGTGAACACAGCCAAAGTTCCATTTGCTGCGATGTGACACCTTCCAGTACGCAGTGCATGTAGTCCGGTGGAAAGCCCCACGACAGGTCCAATGTGCTGAGGGTTGCGACGGCTGACAAGCCCTTCATACCATCCACAGGACGGTCTCGCCTGGCTGCAACAAGTTTCATTGTACTGTACACAGTGTCATGGCATCGCTCGACCATATCTCGCCCCTCCATGATATATTTCAGGGTGCCTGAAAAAAGAAATGACAGATAAATTTCTCATAGTACTATGCATAATAAACAAAGAAATACATGCTAAAGAACAGACAGGAGAGTACGAATGCACATGTAAGTGATGGTTATGAAATGCTACAATAACTTAAACTACATGCAATGGTACCACATCTACCTTTAATCAATGCACAAGCCCATTTTACAAAATTAGGCTTTTCATGTTACACTCAGAATATGTAAATGGGCAATAAGTCAACATGTGGAGCTTGCATGCCCTATTTTTCACTGCAGAACCCAACTTCCAAGAGGTAGACCTAGGCTATGGGAGATGCTAATGAAAAGCTCTGGATTATTAGGATCACTATGGAATCTGACCTGCACAGTCAATCTTCCTGACCTTTAATGTGCATAGCTTCTGCAGGAAGAGGTACAAAAGTTTACAAGAGTGCTTGTGTAAGATAGAACTTCCAAGTGAGAATTTTTTCCATTCTGAATCCATACATGTGCACCACAGGTGACAACTGTGATTCCAGTCTTCACACCTCGTACGTCTTGGATCACCAGACAATAAACTTATCACAAGAGTTTAAACAGACAGCACAGACATTTGCTCACATAATTAACAGCACCCAATCTCCTCGTAGCTAGAAATAAGTGCCCTGTGCATATCTGCACATATTTCTCACAGTAAACACAAAGCTAAATGTGACTGCTCACCAACGCGCAAAATGACCGTCCTTTGTCATTATGCCTGCTAGAGAGTAAACTAAGCACCCCACAACAGCCTTTTGTTTCAGAATACTTATAAGGAGTTTTAGAAGACCTGTGATCCCTATGGTCGAAACCTGCTATACCCTGGCACTTGTCAGGCTCCATCTCTGGAATATGTGAATAGAAAAATTTCATTAAAAGACTAAGCAGCAGAGTTACAGCTGTCACAATCAAGCAACTTTGCCATCCTTTTCTCTGCCATACCATCTTCGAGTCTCTCTCTCCCCCATATGGGTGATAATCCTTCCCAAGTGAAATTTCTTTCACTGCTTTTATGGGGAAGCACAGATTGTCACGTCATCATCATGGCCCTCCATCACCAAGTTGCTGCAACACCAAGTTGTTTTTGTATTAGAACACAACCTTGTTCAAACTGATGTGAACCAGTATTTTTATACCTGGTAACAGTTGATACCAACCACATGGGATACGAGTATGTTACTTGTTGCATGTGAATGCATTTAAGCAACAAAATTATGTTCTTAGAGCTGTACAGTGTGCAGAAAGCAGAAGAGGCAAAGCTTGTAAGATGACTGAAACAATTCTTACCATCAACAAGCGTTTCTTTTTGAAGGCACCAAGAACAGCCACAGTATCCGTTGTATTGCTTAGCATTCAGCAGTAAAGCGCGAGCTGGCGAGTCAACACAAAAGCACAACACATTCACTGTTGACTGCACAACTTTGCTGGCAAATGACCACGTGAAGCTGCCCATAGTGTGGAATTTCTCAACAAATGTCTTCAAGTAGAGACGAGTAGGTGGGTGACCTTTGGCAAACCAAATGACGCCGATGAGGATGTTCTTCCAACGATAGGGAAGAGGGAGCTCATTAAGCGCTACTTGAATTGGCCAGACTGACCCTTTGCTCGAATTAAATACTGGCAATCCATCGCTGTTAGCGGTAACAGTCAGGTCACTCCAATTCATGTTCCTTTCACGGCGGACCTTTCTGTACAGTTGGCCATCTGTGATATCCTTGTAAGCTCCCTGATGAGTTTCAGCTGTCAGTTTCTGGAGGTTTGCGCCAACTATATCCCCAAACTTCTTTAAAAGACACTGTAGCTGATGCTTGAGGTCGACAGTTATGAAAAAGCTTCCTTTTTTTCACCAGCTGTGCCACAGTCATTGTGGCTGCACAATTAGTGCAGTGCTGGAAATCTAGGCCGCAGCTTGATGTCAGGCACTCACACGTTGGGCAGTATGTATGGACTTCCACCATCCTTGATTTGTGCAAATCCCATAACTTCCTAAAGCCATATTTTGTCGATGGGAAGACGTTCTAGCCAAGAAATGCATTCAACAGCTTCAACAAGCTGTCCACTTGTGTCCAAGGAAGGCCAGCAGCAACAACAAATGCTAATAATGTTAATACAAGCAGCATCGCCTGCAGGTGGGTAGTGTTCAGTGTGGAAGTCTCGACTCGGAGTTCACTCTGATAAATTCCGACAAGTCTTCATCGGGGTCCTCTAGCACATGGTTGTCAAGCCCATTGGTGTCCTCATCAAGCCTTGGCAGTTGTGCATCAGAAATGCTGTCATCAAGATGCAGGGTTGAAGGCTCATCATCCAAGTTGGGATGACTTGTAGAGGCGTTGTCATGCACCTCATCTTCAGCTTGCTACAAAAAACATTGGAAAGACTACATCAGCAACAGAAGAAAAAAACATCAGTATCGAAGTGAATGTCTGCAACCTGTTCATGTATGCCCCGAGTTGGTATCATTCCGCATGAACATCATTCCGATTCCCTTCACATTTTAATATTTTCATCACAGGTTTATGTTTTTTTCTTTATAATGATCCATAAGAGATAGTATACATGGACCACCATGTGACATTGACCTACAATCACTAAATAATTTATAATCGAATTTCGTATCTCACCTGTTTGAGCTTCAACAGTCAAGTAATGGCTACAACGTGAAAGGTCAGTATAAGTCACGTGAGACACAAATAAAAAGTGCAACATAATCACTGCTTCATAATTTTAATTCACTGTGATGCTAAAGACAGCTTGCCGCAAGAGCTGGAATGGAAATGGGTTTGGTGCATGGTTCATGGGAGTTGTGGCGTCCTAAAGCGACCCCGGCTATGAGGGATCCCAAAGTGGAGGGCTCCGGATAATTTCACCCACACCTGTGGTTCTCGAATGTGTACTGACATCGCGCAACACATGAGACTCTAGCATTGAAATGTGATCATAGTGGCTGGGACTTAACCCCCGCTTTTCAAGTCAACAGTTGAGAACCATAACAACTGAGCCACCACAGCAGCAGAATCGCAATGAGTGAAGCAGCAGCGATTATATTGCAGCTGTCTTCATGCCTCATGTGACCTATACTGACCTGACATCGTAGCCATCACACTGATTTTGTAACAGAAGCCGAATCAGGTAAGAGATGAAATTTGATTATTTGGCAGCTGTAGCCAGATACCTCATGGTGTTCCATGTATAGTAATGTCTAACGCACCATTACAAACAAGAAAACATACGCAACCAAAATTTGGTATCTACACTCCTTTAAATTTTATATGGGAAAGTGTTAAAAAGGTAGGACCAAGAGTGAAAGTGCGACAAGCCGCCTTACAGTTCACCATTGCCAGTTTTGTTGAGTATGATTTCACAACAGTCACACAAGGCAGACAACAACAAGAGATGCTAATATTTAAAAAAAAAAGAGTTGCTCAACAGCGGCATGAGCCCATGCATAGAACAAGCATTAGCACAACTGAGTGGGCAGGAAACATGGGCAAATAAAATAATACATTTTCTCATAATACCGCATCTGCCTGGTTCACAGGCAGCTAACATTAAACTATCAAAAGGGCACACAAGAAACCAAACATGCATTTTCGGGCTCAACTGCCAAGCACCTAAACACATAGTCACCACAGCAAGTCTACGTGCACATATCTATGTGGCTTCGCTTGAATTCAAGAATTGCCTCTGAACACCTCAACATTTACACGAAAATTTAGATTCATTCTGGGGCAAAGGGCAGTAGGGTAGTACATCAGTGTGTGTGTGTGTGTCTGTGTGTGTAAGGGGGGGGGGGGAGGGCAAACCACTTGAACTGTGTACTGCTTGGAGATTTTTTTTTCTTCGGAAAATTGGGATAAGCAAAGTTTTCCTATGCAAAATTTCAGGCGGAGGGGGATAGATTGTCCCCTTTCAATGGGTGAGGTGCGTTTCCAGAGTCAGCGCAGAGGCTCATGGAAAAGTCGTCTGCTACAGCTACTTCCGGTTCCAAATTTCTCCCCCTGCTTGCTTGCTTCACGGCAGTCGCTGTGTTAATTCGCTTCTAACACTAATTTATTTCCACTGCAACACCGCTGATTGTATTGCATCATTGCAAGACCAACCAGACGTCGACTCTGTTCTGCTTCGTAGCGTGTACTCGCATGAAGTACAACCACAATAATGTAAACGGTCGGATGCTTCCTATGCGTACGTAGTGGGACGTGTTGAGACGCGCTGCGCGCACGGTTGCATGTATGTGCTAGCCCACTGGCAGCTTTTACACGCTTTGAGGCAAATACATCAATCGTTTGCTAAACTGTGCAATCTCAGCCTTCGTTGCCTTCGTGATGCAGCAAAAAAAAACAAATATATAACGACCAACGCGTTAAACTATTTCGCGCACACAGCCGACTGCCGTGCATACACTCGAGAAAACACTCGTACCTTTCGTAATTGTCATTTTCTGCGCTCAGGACGCGTTCATACACAGCACGCGCTGATCTTACGGTGCAATACGCAATGTCGCAGCACAAATAGATTAGCGAATAAACGATGCACGAATACAAGGCATTTGCTATGCAGAAGGCAGTGCATGGGAGAAATTTGTAACCGGAAAAAGCTGACAGACGATTCTTCCATGGTTGTTTGCATTCACTTCGGAAACACGCCTCACCTATTCACCACTGCCTGTTAAATCCGCCCCCATCCCACAAATATGCACTCGCCTCGATTCGGTGCGGGCCCCACGACACGCTAGAAACAGGCTTGCTTGCCTCTGCTCATCGATTTTTTATTTTTTTTCGTAGAAGCCCAAGGTACAGCCCAAGGAGTACGGGGAGAAATTGGGGGTAGCGGGCGTATTTGGAAACGTGCCATGCGCAACGGCTCACCTGTGAAACTTCATTCGACGGTTCCCTTTGCCGCTGGCTCCACACGGTTTGCCGCGGAACTTTCGCTGACGACGCACCGGGCTCAAAATAAGCAAGTTACCGTTTTTTAGGAGGCATGCTGCGATAAAGTGCACGGCCTGCTGTAAAAGAAAGCCTTCGAACCGAGTACCAAAAAGGCGACGCAGATTAACAGACGCACTCAACGAAGGCGAGGCACGAAGGAGCGCACCATGGAAAAATAGACTGCGCTATTGGCGCGCGGTCTCGGCCTCCACAGTTACGTAACCATCACGCGCCGCTTTGCACCTCTGAACTCTCAAAACAGTACCTTTTTTTTTTTCATTAATGCAAGCGTAAATGACCGTTTTTCACAGTTCTTCTTTCTTCGCGGTAGATACTCTGTGAGCAGGGAAATGTTTTGTCATGCTGTTTCGGTTTCGGTTTTTAGCAGCCGAACGATGACTGTACCGTCAAAGTGGCTTATAGGTCAAGAAGCGCGAGACATGAAAAAAACTACAATATAATCTCTGCTTCTACATTCGTTGTCAATCCGATTCTTGAAGCAGACTGCATTGTAGCGAAGTAAAACGACTAATCAACGTATCTCAGTTTTTTCATGTCTCCCGTGACCTGTGAACCATAAGCACAGTGCAGACAACTGACACAAACAGCACATGCACAGAATAGCAATAGTTATCAGTATCAGTAAGCGCGATATCTGCACTATGAAGGACCAGCTTTAGGCCCCGCTCCTGCCTTGTTAGCTATAAACACACGTTGGCGTCACAGCCATCGCTATAGGCTGTTGAAACCGAAATAGCACGAGAAATAAATTTGATTATAATTATTTAGCGCTCGTAAGAGAACAGCGCGGAATAATCCATGTACAGCAATGTCTTGCGCATCATTACAATCAAGACATTACACACAATTAGATGCATATACTACTGTAACCACCACAGCGGCTTTCCTTTAATTGTAATCAGAGATGTCCATCCCTTTTGCTTCCGCGACCTGTACCATTTATTTTGGCTTCCTTTACTGAGATCTTTGTTTCAGTTACTGTTAACTGGTAAAAGTGAAGAAATATCATAGGCAGTAAAATTAAGCGACCACAGAAAGATACACCATTTGAGGGGCCTGTAATTTATGAGCGAGGGCTCATTTCACATGCGTATACTTCTTGGATATTTTTCGCCGAAAAAGTGGAGTTCGGCATGGCCTTCCTACGTAATTTTTTTTATTGGCGGGGGGGGGGGGGGGGGGGGGGTTAGAGAGCGCCATATTTCTGCTTAAATCATGCCTGAGTTTCTGGGTTTGTCATACGTACGGTTTATTATTCTTAGCTGTTCGCATAAAATGATCGCGAAGCTTTTTTTTTTTACCAAAGAAGCTTTTCTCAGTCTAACTGGATTATTTCCACCACATTTTGAGTTGCATAATGCGCGCAGTTCCTTTTTATGAGATTTCTATAGCTTCGAATGTGACAGCAAGAACTATATGTTAGTAAAGCTTTTTGACGGGCTAGTTCGTACATATCCATATTTGAAAGGGTGTGCGCTAAAAAGACGTACACAGGAAAAAGATAGAGACGACAGGAAAGAAGCGCAACTTCCAACTTTACCCAGTCAACCACGGGTATCCGGGGTAGGTCCGAGTAAGGTCCGAATCTCCAGTGCCAGGCTGGGATGTCCATAGGGCATGCCTACGTATGTCCATATTCGGATATACGCATCGGAGATTCTGTGTATGTACGAGGGACGTTCGTTTTTGGATGGCTGGCGGACATCCGCCGGCGGATGTCCGAGGAGTATCCGTAAACATCCCTCTTGGGATGTGAGCTTACATGGCATATATTGTAACAGTTGCTACACAGAAAAGTAACTGCAGCGGCTGAACGAGGGCACCAGAGAAAACGGACCTCCACTTCAGCGTCGTCTACTTCTTGCGGCTGCGATCTTTTTCCTCTTCTCCGTCCAATCCTCGTGTCACTGCCCCCTCTTCAGGAGCATCGCCCCGATGCGGTGGTACCGTCAGACCGAAGAAAAAGTGTTCAAGAGTTGCACCACGAGTCTGACATCACGGAATATGACTGCATGCAGCCGGAAAGTCACTCGGGGGGTCGCTCGTAGTACGGCTTCATTCGCACCACATGCACAACGTCGCTGCGCTTGCCGTTGTGCGATGAACGAGCTGGCGAGGCTGGTGCAACTTCGTACGTTACGTCGCTGAGGCGGCGGACAACAAGGTAAGGGCCGAAGTAGCGGCGCAGTAACTTTTCGGACAGCCCGCGGCGACGAACGGGCGTCCAAACCCACACATAGTCGCCTGGGTTGTAGGTAACGTGGCGGCGTCCAAGGTTGTAGCGGTCAGCATCGATCTGCTGCTGACGATGAATGCGGTGTCTGGCCAGTTGCCGCGCTTCTTCCGCACGCTGAACATAGGTGGCGACGTCGACATCAAGTTCACTCTCACTGTCAGGGGGGTCCACGGGTAGCATAGCATCCAGGGGGGTGGTAACCTGTCGACCGAAGACTAATTCGAACGGAGTGAACTGCGTCGTCTCTTGCTGCGCGGTATTATACGCGAATGTTGCGTATGGAAGAATTTCGTCCCATGTCTTGTGCTCGATATCAATATACATGGAAAGCATGTCGGTCAAGGTCCTGTTGAGGCGTTCCACCAAGCCGTTTGTCTGCGGGTGGTAGGCCGTTGTACGTCTATGGCTGGTGTGCGTGAGCTTGAGTACAGCCTGAGTGAAGCGGGCCGTAAATGCAGCTCCACGGTCAGTAATGATAGCTGCAGGAGCGCCATGACGCAGGACGATGTTGTGGACGAAGAAGTCGGCGACTTCAGCAGCAGTACCGTTTGCAAGTGACGCGGTCTCAGCGTATCGGGTCAAATAATCTGTCGCGACCGCAATCCACCGTTTTCCTCTGGACGACTTCGGAAAAGGGCGGAGGAGGTCTATGCCAATTTGCTGAAAAGGGGTCTTTGGTGGTGCTATGGGCTGCAGAAAGCCTGCTGGCTTTAGAGGAGGAGATTTGCGCCGTTGGCAATCCCGGCATGTTGTTACGTATCTACGCACGGATTGTAGTAAATTGGGCCAGTAATACTTAAGCCGAATCTTTGCCAGTGTGCGACTGACCCCCAAGTGGCCGGCGGATGGTTCATCATGACAAGCGCTTAAGATTTCGGAGCGTAACTGGGATGGCACAACAAGCAGAAACGTCTCCTTGTTGCTGTCAAAGTTGCGCTTGTAGAGGACTCCACGCCGCAGAATGAAGGACTGTAGTCCACGGCGAAACACACGAGGTACATGAGCATTCAAACCCTCCAGATACTTAACGAGTGGCGCAAACTCAGAATCTGCTCGTTGAAGCTGCGCCATACGGGAGATGCTAATGGCACAAAGAGTAGGGCAATCTTCGGTGATGTCTTGCGTAGCCGGTTCCACGGGCGCACGTGATAAACAGTCCGCGTCTTGGTGCTGCCGACCCGATTTATAGACGACCGTAACGTCGTACTCCTGTAAACGGAGGCTCCATCTAGCCAACCGGCCGGAAGGGTCTTGAATGCTGGCTAGCCAGCATAGCGAGTGATGATCGCTGACAACACGAAACGGTCGGCCGTAGATGTAAGGTCGAAACTTACTCAGAGCCCAGATGACGGCAAGGCACTCCTTTTCTGTCGTCGAATAGTTCCGTTCCGATCGAGAAAGTGTGCGGCTCGCATAAGCGATTACTCGCTCTGCGCCGTCCTGCCACTGTACGAGGATCGCTCCGAGGCCGACATTGCTGGCGTCAGTGTGGACATCAGTCTCTGCATTCTCGTCGAAATGAGCTAGTATTGGTGGACTTTGAAGGCGGCAGCGGAGTTCCTCGAAGGCTGCGTCTTGGGCACTTCCCCATACGAAGGGTGTGCCATCTCGAGTCAAGGCAGTCAATGGCTCAGCTAGGCGAGAAAAATCTTTAACAAAGCGGCGGTAATACGAGCAGAGGCCCAAAAAACGTCGGAGGGCCTTCTTGTCGGTTGGGCGTGGGAAACGGGAGACGGCGGAAGTCTTGTCGGGGTCTGGAAGAACACCTTGTGCGCTGACAACATGTCCTAAGAAACGGAGCTCCTCGAAGGCGAAATGGCATTTCTCTGGAATGGAAGTAGACGACGCTGAAGTGGAGGTCCGTTTTCTCTGGCTTGATAGTTAGTTGTGCAGACTGGAGGGCTTGAAGGACAATGCGCAATCGCTGCAAGTGTTGTTCGAAACTAGACGAAAAGATGACCACGTCGTCCAGGTACACAAGGCACGACTGCCACTTCAAACCAGCTAAAACAGTGTCCATCATGCGTTGAAATGTGGCCGGAGCGGAGCAAAGTCCAAATGGGAGCACCTTAAATTCGTACAGACCGTCGGGTGTCACGAAAGCCGTTTTCTCGCGGTCTCGCTCGTCCACCTCGATCTGCCAATATCCGCTTTTCAGATCTAAGGAAGAGAAGAACCTGGCGTCCCGGAGTCGGTCGAGGGCATCATCGATCCTCGGGAGTGGGTATACGTCCTTTTTGGTAACATTATTCAGTTTCCTGTAATCAACACAGAATCGCAACGTGTTGTCTTTCTTTTTCACCAGGACCACCGGCGACGCCCACGGACTTGTTGACGGCTGTATAACATCGTCTGCAAGCATTTCATCGACTTGCGTTCTAATAGCTTCGCGCTCTTTAGGCGAAACGCGGTATGGACGCTGACAAACTGGTGGCGTGGTCGAATCGGTGACAATGCGATGCTTGGCTACCGGCGTACGTCCGACCTTGGAGCTCGCCGCGAAGCAATCTTTAAAATCAAGTAGCAGCGACGACAGAAGGTTCTTCTGATGAGGTGACAACTCCGGGTTGATTTTAACCTTCTGAAGGGCGTTACTTGGTGCGGCATCGTCGTGAAGATTCACCTGTACGGGGCACAGATTCGGCAACCTATCCACGTCGTCGAGAAAGGCGACGGCCGTTCCCTTGGCGAGGTGCTGAATTTCATTCGTGAAATTCGTCAGAAAAACTGTCGCACAGCCGTCATTCAGTTCGACAAGACCGCGCGCGATAGCCACACCCTTCTCGAGCAACAGCGAAGGGTGACTGTCCGCAATACCTTCGTAGTCGTGAAACGAGTCGTTCCTCACTAACACCAGTACACTGGACCGTGGTGGCAGCATTACGTCGTCTTCGACTATACGCAGAGCGTTGACTCCTGGGCCTTCTGTGTCACTCTGCGCCACGGCTTGCTTCTTCGAAAATCTGACTCGCGCCTCGCGGAGATCGATCACAGCACCGTTTGCCTGTAGAAAGTCGAGGCCCAGAATCAAATCTCTCGAACACTCGCTCAAGACGACGAATTCACTCACGTAGACGAAACCGCGGATGCAGACTCGGGCTGTGCACCTTCCGGCCGGGCTAATGAGGTGACCTCCAGCTGTGCGAATGCTAGGGCCCAACCATGGTGTCAAAACTTTGCTCAATTCCTGGGCGAGGGTGTGGCTCATCACTGAATAGTCAGCACCAGTATCAAGTAAAGCGATGGTGTCAGTTCCGTCAATCGTCACACACAAATCAGAAGTAGCGCGTCGGATGCTGTCGCTACCCTGCCCCGGTGAGGAATCAGCGTATCGGTATATCGGCGGCGGAGGATCTTCAGTTTTCCCGACAGCAGCGGCCTTGCCTCCGGAGACCGCTGGAATTAGTTTTCCCGATGTGGACTGGGAGAACGCCGCTCAGGGTAGCCGGCGTCTCGGCGAGGGCTTGGGGAACGGTAACGCAGCGGAGATGACGACCTAGGATCGTAGCGACCGTATGTCCCAGGCCTCTGACGGGCCGACAGATGAGCTTCAATTTCGAATGGTCGTTCGCCATTCCGGGGGCAAGGGTCCTCGGGCGCAAAACCACGCAGACCCACTCGGCGGTACGGGCAGGCCCTGTAAAGATGTCCCGCCTCACCACAGTGGTAGCAAAGGGGCCGCCGGTCCGGTGCACGCCACACATCACACTTCCGTGGCCGCTGGTAAGCTGGTCGATCAGGCACACGGGAAAGACCAGACGGCTGCGCTGCGTGAGTCGCGGTATTCACGTCGTAGCCTGACGTTGGGGCCCGGCAGAGGACAGACGCATAGGTAGGTCTGACCTCAGTCTGTCTTGGGATCTCAGGCAGTTGTTGCTGCTGTGCTGCTAGGCGCACCTCGTCCCGGACGACTTCAGACAGCGATGTAACAGACGGCGCGCTGGGAGGCAGCTGGAGGGCTTGTAATTCCTCCCTGACGATCGACCTGATTAGGTCCCGTAAAACGGCCGCATCACTCCCTAGCGGCATCGAAGAAACAGCGGGCCCAAGCGTGCTTACATCCCGATTGTACTGCCGGGCTCGTTGCAGGAGCGTCGTCTCCATGGTAGTCGCTTCCGTGAGGAATTCGGCAACAGTACGCGGTGGACTGCGCACAAGACCGGCGAAAAGCTCCTGCTTGACCCCGCGCATGAGGTGGCGAAGCTTCGTCTCCTCCGCCATGGATGGGTCAGCACGCTTGAAGAGGCGTGTCATGTCCTCCACATACATGCGGACGCTTTCGTTAGTCCGCTGGTTACGGGAGCGAAGCGCAGCTTCAGCTTTCTCCCGGCGGTCTGCGTTGGGGAATGTAGCTAGGAGATTTTGTCGAAATGCCTCCCAGGTGGACAGGTTGCTCTCGTGGTTCTCGTACCATGTCCTAGCGGAGTCCTCGAGCGCAAAATACACGTTATGCAGCTTACGGTCGTCGCTCCAGCCGTTGTAGCGGGCGACCCGCTCGAAGGTGTCTAGCCAGTCTTCCGCATCTTCGTACACGTCACCGTGAAAAGATGGCGGTGTTCGCGGCGTGTGGTAGAGGATGGGCGCCGGGGACCTACTGTCTGTGGCCATTTCCGGTGGGACCGCCGGTCGAGGCTGCGTCATCCTCGTCGGGTTGGCAAGAGGCCCGAACTCAGGCGACTCACCGCGGAGGCGGCGGCTTGGGCGCTGATGGACCGGTGTGAGTTCCGTCTTTATCTCGTAGGCGTATGCAGGTCGGGAAGCGTACCCCGCACCTCCACCAGATGTGTAACAGTTGCTACACAGAAAAGTAACTGCAGCGGCTGAACGAGGGCACCAGAGAAAACGGACCTCCACTTCAGCGTCGTCTACTTCTTGCGGCTGCGATCTTTTTCCTCTTCTCCGTCCAATCCTCGTGTCAATATAATTTGTTTTCCCTCAGACGAACATTGTAAAACAAATTCTATTTTGCCAATGCCAAAATTCACACAATCACATTTCTACCACCAAGTAGTTTAATATTCAGATTGATTAAGATCACTCAACTATGGTGTTGATGTAAAAGAACCAGAATTAAACGAATTGCTTGGCTTTCTGGCGCCAGTGCTCATAATTAACGCCCTTTTATCCTGCAGCACTCCTTCGAGGTAACCGAGGCATGTAGCCATGCATGCTGCCTTCCATGAAAACAAACCCGAATAAACTCCTACCAGGGGCTGCGGCAGAGCGGTAAGCCTAAAAGTCAACCCAATCCAATCTATCAGCCAAGCCAATATTTGTGGCGCGATGGTCTCGTTGGTTTTCGTCGCGCGGTGCTCCTTTCGACCTTTACTTTTGCTGCAATGTGCGGTTTGTTCGCTCTGTGGTTGCTTGGCTGTGCTACAAATGTGATGTGTCATCTACGCGCTCGAAAAGACGTTCGTTTGATTCTGAAGCTCTCGTGAAAAACCTCCGGTGTCGCCTGACCCCTTGCCGAGACATGCTTTGTTGCTTTGGATGAAAGAAGCGGCCATGGTGTTAACACTTGCGAGGTAAGTAACTGTGCTTGAAAATTACTCTCAGGGTGTTGCTGTGGGATGACTAAAGCGCATTAACGCAGTTGTACTCTGTTGCGCTACTTGTTTGCCACGGAGTGGAAATTGCAAGCACTATGCATTAGCTGCCGCAAACGTGTTTCTCGTGTTTGTGAAAAAAAGTTGAGACGGTGTGTAGTTGCATGGTGTGAATCTTAAGGCAATTGCGCGTAGGTTCATAATTACGATAAAACAGAATGCACGAAAAGCATAGTGCCAGGACGGTGTTAGTTTTTCAGCGCTTCGCGACTGAGTTTTTCTTTTCTTTGCAGTGTGGATGTGGCCCGGCTACCGAGTGTATTGGTGCCTACATTAATTATGCCAAGCCGTGCAAAGCACAGGTAGGTTGAAAATGTCATATAAAAGTTGTGCATACTTCCACAGCTTATCAATTTATTTATTAGGCTTGCCAAATGGAAGTCTCCAACCATCCACTCACTACACAGTACTTTGCACTGTGCAGTAGCATTGTTTAGGACAGCTTAACTGTTGTGTTAAATTTGCGAGCTTCAGTCACATTTTTCACTGACTTCCCAATCACTGAGTGCAATGAGCTCCTGCAGTGCTTTGGTATAACTTTGCCAAACATGTTATGCCCACAGGGCTCAATGCTGAGCCAGATAGCAGGACCATATATGACACCCCTAGAGCCACATGTTCCTGGATTGTGACCAGACCTCTCTTCCTTACTCCTGTGCAGCTGTGGATCATCAAATATGCTGTCAGTGCCCTGATGCGTGGTTCATCAGTGAACCCTGCGGGCATTGTAGTTTCGACAGAGATTGTGTTTTGCTGCATCGTTGACAACGTGCAGTATAAGGTGCTCTCTCGTACTTTCTTTTCTTGTCCATACAGTGTGGATGTGACTGACCTAAGCTAGCAGCTATATAGTACCTGCAGCTTACAGCAGCAACCTTCAGGTAAGTTTGAACTACAGTGCAAGTTTGACCCTGTCACATAATGGATACTTTCCTTCTGTTTGCTCTGTGCAGCGGAGGGTATCTAGCTATACTGCAGTGTACTTGTACAATAATGGATAAAAATTTGTGGGATGAGAGTTCTTTGTGAAACATTTTCTCTGTGCTGTTAGCCAGAGCAATTTAATCAAAAGCCTAGAATCAGGAGGGGACATGGATACTCGGTCTTATTGAACAAATTTCAGCTGACTGCCTGGCGAGGCAATGCAAAAATAAATATTTTCGGAAAATCGACATCCAGCAAACTTTTCTCTATGAGTGTACCTTGTGCCCAACCTAAGTCATTAGCTAGCTCTCAACGATGTGGTAAGGATCCCCACTCTTGCACTTGAATTTTTTTGACCATCAGTATGGAAGTGACTGCCTGTGGGAGTAGCTGTGGTGTCTTGCAATGTAAAAGACAAAAGAGCTACTACTGGGGCGAGTTGGAAATACATACTTGAAGGAATTGGTGAGCGCTATAAAAACACTGAAAACGCACAGGACGAAGCGCTTTCTAACTACTGTTTAATCTCAGAAGAAACATGACTATATACACACATTTGACGACAAGAATGAAGGAAAAACAGGTATAAACTACGCGCGCTTACAACAGCCGAAGATTACTGTTCTTGAGGGAGGTTAATTCTGTTCCCCCTAACATCACTGAAGGGGAGCTGACGCATTGCTTATCTGGTTTGGTTTGGTTTGTTTTGGAGCAATGTGCATCGCAAAAGCTTTGATAATTTCTTGTTCCCGTCAGTTTCTAGCCCTACCTATTACCTTGGTGTTTTTTAGCAAGGGTATGCATTTACAGTGTGCGAAATGAGCTGCCAGATTCCCGGACTTTGCAAGTTGTTCACATGATCTTTCGTGTTCCCGGAGCCTCTTGTTAAGGCATCTTCCTGTTTGCCCTGCGTAAGTTTGTTGGCAGCTGAGCGGAATGCTGTAAATGACGTTTTCGTCACACTTTACATAGGTGTTTTCATGTTTGATGTTGCACCCAGGTTTCTCGTTGACCTTTTTACACATTCCAATGAGCTTATTGGGAGCTGAAAAAACCACCTGGACTCCGTACTTGTTAGCTGTCCTCCTTATTCTGTGGGAGATACTGTGAACATACGGCATCACGGCAGGGCGTCCCTCGTAGCTCATTTTCTTAGTTTTGTAGGACCCAGTAACTTCTCTTAGTAAGCTTTCAGCAATGCCGCAAAGTAACTGCTCCGGGTAACCGCTCTCCTTCAATTGGGAGACCTGTTGGTCTACGCTGTGAATTATCGAGTAGGGGCAAGATTTCTTTATAGTTGGTTTCAGGCAAGACGTAGCTACAGCTCGCTTTACAATTCTGGAATGACTGTGCCATCTGCCATCACAGAGCGTGGTGTTGAGGTTCACATGAGCCTGGATACTATGCTCTGTTATGGCAGATCACGCAGCAATGTTGTTTTGCTTCGCCCCGCCACGCATCACAGATCCTGCAAACTTTTGCGGCCAACAGTACCGTGTTATGGATGAGGAAACGCCTAATGTACTAGTGGCAAGTAGAGATGTAAAATTTCAAGAAATTTTGAATGGAATGAAAAAAACCATTTCTTTCAGGTTTTTTTCATGAAAAATTGGAAATTTTGCAAAATGTATGAAAAACAGATTTATTTGCAACAGCCCAACGATCAATAATAATGCTCCGAAGTTCAGTCGAATATGCAGTTATAGATGCCATATTGTGAAACGAACTTCTTGTTCTATTGCACCGAGAAAGGGAACATGAAAACTGATCTATAAGTCACTCCATATCGGACTCAGAGTCACTGTCGCTGGATGCGGCACTACGCGCAGCAGCATGGCTTGAAGTTGTGTCCACATCTAGGTTCGACTGCACATACATAAGCTTTCGAACGCGTTCCCCTGAAAGCCTGTTGCGAATCCTTGTTCACACGTTTCCGAAACGTGACCAGTTTCGTTCGTAGCTGGCGGTTTATTGTGGTATCTGCAGCAGTCGGCAAGCCAGAGGAGTTAGCGACTGGTTGGTGCAAAGGCCTTGTCACCAGGTAGATGGGGCCACGTGCATCGCTGAGTCCTAGATGCCTGCCCTGGATCAAATTCCTGCAAATTTCCTCTAATCTGCTACGTTAAAAACCAAGAATCTAGGTTTGTATTTGGCTAAAACTGCTTACGCGCACAGCAGCCTATGTTATTTATGCCGTGTGTGTCGCGCGGTAGAATTTACAGCCATGTTGTTCTACTTGAGCCGTGAGGTCATGTATTAGTGTGTTTTTAATTCAAGCCTGGATCTTATATGTGACCTGGCCTTCAACCCGCGTACTCGCAGCACGAACGTTTTAAAAGCACTACCTGGCACCGGCGATGACGACTGCTCTCCAAACGTTCCACGATGCACACTGTAATGCTTTTCAAAGCAAAATGAAAAAAATTAAACTAAAAGCAAGCAATTATAAAACCTTGAAATTGCATTGTGAAATTTTCGATGTTTTTTTCCATTTTTCCTCGTCTGAAAAAAACGAAAAAAAACGTTTTTTTTTCCAAAATTGCAGTGTTTTTTTCAGGCCTTCACATCTCTAGTGGCAAGTGGGTGAATCTCCTTGCAATGGTCAAACAAATGCCAGTATGCTGATTATATACGAAGTGCATGATGACTTGTGCATGATACACATTTGCTGCATTTATATTGGTTATGCCTATGCTTTAATTCTAGTCAACAAAAAAGGTGAAGAAGTTGAGAATGGCTGCGAAAAGAAGTGCCAGTGAGGACATTGTGGCACTCAGAGAAAGCAA
The DNA here is from genome assembly GCF_055824585.1 of Amblyomma mixtum. Classification (NCBI taxonomy): domain Eukaryota; kingdom Metazoa; phylum Arthropoda; class Arachnida; order Ixodida; family Ixodidae; genus Amblyomma; species Amblyomma mixtum. Next base: position 92,546,041 of record NC_143021.1, read on the forward strand.
TGCGCTGAAAGAGGAGCTGGAAGCCCTCAAGAAAGAAAATTCGAAGCATGAGAGGCCAGCTCTGTGTCGGAAGGGTAGCTTGTCTTTGTGTGTGGTCTTTCGCATTGCTTAGTCATCATGACATGTCTTGAGAAGGGCATCTGGTTGCTATAGAAATTTCGTGACCATTCCACTATTCAAGGGGCACCATATCATGTGAAGCACAAACAGCACGGCTTTTTTGTGTGCTGTTCTTATTTTTTTAGCATTTGTTACTGTGCGCACATACTAATTGGCTATGTCCAGCAAGGTAGAGCCATTTTTCTGAAATTATTTGCCGATAGCATTCCAAACATGAATTGAGATTAGCATTAGCCAGTTACAAGCACTGCATGCAGTTACCTTTGATACTCCACTGCTGTTAAGAAGTGCCACTAAATGCCCATCGCACTGTTAATGTCCACGCTTAAGTTCTGCAGTTATTTTCAAGTTTTAAATGATTTTGACCTTGGTGCTGTGGCAAGTGCTAACACTGAGTTTTAAGTCAGAATGCACTCGGTAAACAATGATAATTTGTACATTATGTACGTTCCTTTCAGTTCGGCATGCCATTTTTCTTTTTCCTGCAGGTACACCAGGCCAATGGCCACGAAATATCGAAAGAGGCGTACGATACCCCCATGGCGCTGCCAAAAGATTCACTGTTTGTCAAAAGAGCGGCAACCACATTGTGGTCAACAGAAGTGCTGGCTCAGCGCAGCTTCACCGGAACGCTGTCCAACAGATTCCTGGCAGAGGGTGGGGACAAGGCACCGCAGAAGCCACTGACGCTGCTGAAGGTGGAGACGATAAGGGGTAATTATTGTATTCTACTGGGGTTAGCACATGTGCATATTGTCATATTGCATTAACATATGAAAGGAGCCTATCTCGACCTTGGCAATAGCTCATGAGAAGGTAATAATTATCAAACACTATTTGACTCATATTAGAATGGATCAATTCATTGCATGGCTTTTGGTTGTGCACGAGAATTCATGTGCAGTTAGCTACTTGGCAGGCACAATGAGAAGCATTTGGTAGAGATAAGAACTTCCTACAGAGCTGAGCTGCTAGATGAGTGTATGACATGAGCACTCCACATCTGTGGCAACAACCAAAGAACATAACTTGTTTTGTGATGCTAAAATAGGCTGTTGTCACATGACAATGTTGAGCTGGAAAGTTAGGTTCTTAAGAGCTGCGCATTTTTAAAACCTTTAAATGTGCACTGAAGAGGAATCAGAACTCGTCTTTTTGCCACGGGAACCCGATCTACACGTTCCAAGCATTCTTAGAAACCTTGAATTATTGCCCTGTGGGGCTGATTTTCCTCATTTAAATGTGATTAATGTCTGGCTACCGCCTTTTTTTTTTTTAATTCTCCGCAGTCGAGGAGGAGTCAGCCAACGCATGGAGTGCCTTGCAGGCAGTCGCATGGCGGCTTTGCTTTCATTTTTATTTTGCTTTTTTTTACATTTCCGTGGATAAACAGATCTATTCAGAGACTACATAGCTGCAAATTAGGCCCACAGAAATAAAAATACGCGTGGACTCTGCTTTCGCCAATCACTCCGTATCGCTCCGCCGATGGCAGAGCGGCAAGCCGCCACAGGACTGGTTGAAAGATTAGTCGACTCCTCCCACTGTCTGCGGGGGAATTAAAAAAAAAGGCGGGAACCGGGTGTTTAATTCGATTTAAACTAGAGAAACCGACTGCACAGGGAAATAATTCGCAGCTTCTAAAAACGTTCGGAATGTGTAGAACGAGTTCCATCGGTAAAAGTATGAGTTCAGATTCCTCTTTAGTGCACCTTTAACGCAAACGCTGATGGTATCATTCTTATGTATCTTCCTGTCCTTTTTTGTTATTGCTTCATCTTATTGCCTTAGCAAAGGCACTAATTATGGGATGGTTTAGCACAAACATATTCTCGGGAAATGTACGCAGTTCGACCTGTTGTACACTTCGCATACATAGTAATGCTTGGTGTTCTTTGGCTTTGTGTTCAGGACCATACCATGTATGCATGTGCTGGGGCACTGGGCACTGCCTGCATTCTTACAATTGACAAACGCTTTTTTCTGATGACCTTAGTGATTTTTCTGCTTTACACTTGGCGTGAATATTAAGGCGACATGCTCATTTTGATGATGTAGGCAGTGCAAAGTGTCACAGCAGCTGTCGTGCTTGCAGTATTGGCACTCATGGCCTTTGCACATGCACAAGATTTGGCAACATAGCTTTGTGCAACCTTTCTAGAGTGGAGAAAGTGATTTGTTTACATATCTGCTGAGATTTACCCAGAATCAGAACACCTTGTTGCACTATTACTCATATTAGGCAGAAGTGTTCTAGGCTTAATTCTAGGCTCATTTACAACTTTCTTTTGATGTGCTGTGTTTTAGGTTGTTTCGCTTAAATTTGCTCACCATTACTGCTGCACTGTTCTGTTGAGATTGCACATGCTTCTACACTTACTAAGAGCAGAAGGAATGGCATTGTGCATCGTCAGAGCTACAGCTTTGTGCCCTAATTGTGTTACAGGTGTTGAAACATGGACGGTCTCACACCAGGATTTGGCCCTTTTCATGTGTGAATCGAACTATGGGTTCATTTTCTAACCCAATTTTCGCAGCAATGAATGACTCTGCAACATCAACATGGCCCCAAAGCCATACAATTAATTTTTACAAAGAACTAAAGCTGGATGAGCTTGTCCTCTGTGTCCCTTTGATATGATCAGGCGAATGAATTTACTTATCATGTTACAACAAGCCGTGGCGTTACAAGTAGATGCGGCAGTTTTTGTAGTGCTGAGCTAATTGTCAGGCTAAGACTTACTGTATATCCTGGAAATTGGTTCTACAACAACAATTCTGCCGAAGCCAGAATAATAACAAAGCTTGCGCTATTTTTAACTCTTATGCATGATTTTCTTTCAGTGTTCTTCAGGCATTATGCCTGCAGTCGGGGAGTGACGGACGAAGCAGCCACGAAAGCTGAAAAAAGCACAAGACTGTGGCTATCACAGAAAACTTGCGAACTTCGCCGAAAGAGGCCCGCTGCTTCAAAGAGCTAAGCGAATCAGAATAAATTTTGTTTCTTTTTTTTCTTTTCTACATGCCCTTGCAATTTCTTTTGGCAATCATACGAATTGAGTATTGGCGTATGCGTGCAAATTTTGTTTAATTTTCTTTCAATAAAATTTCTATTGGTAAGTGTAAAAATTGAGTGCTGGTGTATGCATGCTGTTATGTGTATCCTAATGCACTGCATCGCTATCAAAGCACATTGAATTTGCGTTTTTCTCACGGCCACTGTGCGTACACACAACTTCTCTTTGAGCTGTCCAGTGATAGTGAACAACTTCGCAAGCATTGCAGAAGCTGGTGGTTTAACTGTACTTGTGCAGTTTATATCAGCAACAGTACCAAAGACAGAAGGGGGCAGCTGTCGAGCTCACACTTGCCTCCTTACGTGTGAAGTTGGCGTCTTGTGGAGCCACACCTTCCCTGCTTCACCCACGTGCGCTTCTTTTCAACCTGTTTTCTCGGTACCAGGTATGCTCGTTATGCTCCACAGCGGGCGGCACATATCGTGAAACAGGGAAATTGTTCCCGAAGGCTCCTAACCCGGTCATCACGGCACCAAATTAAATCACATCAGAAAACACCAGACCGGGCCACACCAAAAACATCAGCCCGGGTCACACCAGACCCGGTAACACCAGACCCGGAACACCAGACCGGGACACACCAGTCCGGGTCACACCAGACCGGGTCACACCAGGCCGGGTCACACCAGAACCCGTGTCTGAATTTCCGGTCTGGTGTAAACACCAGATACGGGCTGGTGTTTTTTTCGACTGGCATACGTTACTTGTCTAAACACTCATGCCAACATAGAGAGAAATAAAAGCACAGAAAAAAAACAAAAAAATTTGAACACAAAATTGCACGTACGAAAGAACTCAAGCTATACATAGGGAAATACATTTACACACCAAATTTCTCATGTCAGTCAACATCCTACGTTTTTTACTTGCAATACATAGATCATCAGGACTTTCATTAAATACAGCCGGTACATTATAACTGCGCATCTTTTTATCATAGTTTGTGTAAACCCGTGGCTTAAAAAAACGTTCCGTTTTTCTCAAGGTGACATCTTTTTTTACGGGAGTCTTATATTGATTTGAATAATAACACCGTGTTAACACAACAAAGTGAAATAGTTCACGAATTTCAAGGATGCCTAACTCATCGTATTTCTCTTTCATGTCTACCGAGTGTAGTTTTGTGCCGTATGATATAGTGTTCACTATTCTATTTAGGATAACATTTAATGCTTCTTTCTTGTATTCGGAGCAGTTGCCGTATAGAGTAATGCCGTACTTTAAAAACTCAGGGGCACTTTGACTGTCTAAAGTGCGTAGAGGCGAAAGCGTTTTCCGCACCACTTTCGCTGCTTTTGTGGCACTGGTGGCGTCACATATAATCGAGTACTAATTACTAAGTGATGACAAATCACTAATTAATGCTTAATTACAGATTAATGCCTGAATACTGATTAACTGCTAATTAATGGCGCTTAAGTTTCGCCTTTACGAGTGGAACGCGACAGCGTGTTGTAGCGCTGCCAGGGAGTCCACGGAACGCCACCACCCGTTCGGCGCGATTCCTTGCCCTTTGAATGCAACGCTTTTGAGGAAAGCAAATGGCGCAGTAATTCTTTGCCATCTCAGTGGACCCCTGAATCGCACCGTAGAGGAAGGGAGGAAGTGGGAGTGAAAGAAGACAAAGAGGGCCGTAATGGAGAAAATGAAAATTGTATTTGAGGAAAGGAAATTACGCAGTAACTGTCTCGCATATCTCGATGGAAAGCCGTCAAAATTCAGGGGGGAACTTTTTTGACCTAGAGTGTGGTCACTGATGTGTGGTTAAGATTTTAAGCTGCGCCTCTAAGAGTGGAACGCGACAGCGTCTTGCAACGCTGACAGGGAGTCCAAAGAACGCCATCGCCCATTCGGTTCTTCGCCTCGCTCGTCGGTAAATTGGTTTTTGGGGAAAGGAAATGTATCTGTCTCTCATACCTCGGTGGACACCTAAACCTCGCCAGGAGGATAGGGAGGAGGATGGGAGTGAGCGAAGACACCGTATTCACTAGACGCGCCTTTGTTCATTCCAAACCATCGAGCTGGCATGGCGGTGTGGATAGCATGCTCGTCTCGCACGCCGAAGACCGGGGTTCGTTTCCCGAGCTCGACCAATTTTCTACTCGGTTTTATTTATTTATATGGCCTGACTAGAAAAGCTAATTAGGCTAATTGGGTAATTAAGCAGTTAACTAAGCTCAGTCCCACTTGGAGCATCACTATACGATCCCTTCAATTGGTTGCATGGGTACTAGCCAAAGTATAATTGGCCCCGTTTGAAATTCGCGCACTGTGACGTCACGACCGTTTCGACCAACTGAAAAGCGTGACATTTCTGTCGACAACTGCTGCTTACAACGATGAGACATTAAAGGCTTTCGCCTTAAAACAGGTTCTACTAATGCTGTATAGATTAGTCGCCTAAGATGGAGCGGAGCTTTTCCACGAAGGTGATCATCATAGCCGCAATGGCCCTTATCTTTCGAGAGTCATCGTCATCATCAGCCTGACTACGCCCACTGCAGGGCAAAGGCCTCTCCCATGTCTCTCCAATTAACCCTGTCCTTTCCCAGTTGCGGCCACCGTATACAAGCAAATTGCTTAACCTCATAACACCCACCTAACTTTCTGCCGCACCCTGCTACGTTTGCCTCAGCTTCAAATCAGCTCCGTTACCCTTAAGGACCAGCGGTTACCTTGCCTTCGCACTACATGCCCTGACCTAGCCTATTTCTTCCTCTTGATTTCGATTACGATGTCATTAACCCCCGTTTGTTCTCTTACCCACTCCACCCGCTTCCGATCTCTTAACGTTACACCAATCATTTTTCTTTCCATAGCTCGCTGCGTTGTCCTTAACTTAAGCTGAGCACTCTTTCTTAGCCTCCAAGTTTCTTCCACATAAGTGAGTACCGGTAAGATATAGCTCTTGTATACTTTTCTCTTGAGGGATATTGGTAAACTGCCGTTCATGATCTAACCGGACCTGCCATATGCGCTCCACCCCATTTTTATTCCCCTAGTTACTTCTCTCTCGTGATCTTGATCAGCTGTCGCTACCAGCCCCAACAAAACATATTCTCTTACTGCTTCCAGTACCTGGCCACCAATTACAAACTGCTGTTCTCTTGCTAGAGTGTTGAAAATTTCTTTGGTTTTCTGCATGTTAATTGTTAGCTCCACCGTTCTGCTCTGCCTGTCTAATACCCCTGTCGCACGGGCATTTCGAAGGCCCTCGAACCGATAGTCTATCGACTCGAAGGCGATCGAGCGCTGCTACACGGCCAGTTTGAATGGCCATCGAGTCAATAGTCTATCGAGTCGACGGAGCAGCCCGGAACTCTATCGAGATTTCGAGGGCCTTCGAGCGTTGCCCAAGGTTGCTAGCATTGCTTCGAACGACAACAAACATGGCGGCGCCCTTCAAAGCCGGACCCCTCGCTTCGGACTGGATTCTCGTTGTTGCTGCCTTTTTCTGTCCGTTCACTGGTGATAAATGGTGCACCGGTCTTTCGCTTCGTCTCATCTTGCCTACAAGAAAACGTATAAGTGATAAATTTGCTTTATTTTTTATTTAGAGTGACGATTCTGCCGCTGCTAGGCCTAAGAGAGTCGGTTTGTTGACAGTAATGGTTCCCGTTTTGACAACCAGATGGCGCCACTAGAGGCTAAATTTATTTTTGCGTCTCTGCTAGCATACGCTGAACTAAATGTGGGAATGCGCCTGCGTTTAGCGTACGTAAGCGTGCATACGCTCGTGGTACGTAGACAGCATAAATTTATGCGCTTTTCTCACTGCATCTGTGTGCGCCGCGAGCGGCGACGTGGTGCGCACAGCGACAAGCAGCAGCGGCGCGGCCGTTCCAACTCGCCGGGGCGTCAACAGATGAGAACAGGCCCTAGTTTTTGCGGCGAGCGAATCCGCTTCGCTTGCCGGATTTTTGAACAAGTGTGAACACGCCTTATGACTGCAAAAAAGTGTATTTCAACATTTAGTTAAGTTTCGTCAATATATTTTTGTTATTTGCGCGAAACCGAACGTAGGGATTGTGGCGCCACACGAGCTTGGCGTAAGAGGCGAGAACGACTTCAATGGCCATTGAGATTTGCCGTGTAGCAGCACCACAACTCCCTCCAGTTCGATGGCGATCGAAAATCTCGAAGGCCCTCGACTCGATGGCCATTGAAACTGGCCGTGTGACAGGGCCGTGTGACTCATTGATCAAGCGTTGCAGTTCATATCCTGAGTGACTTAGGAAGGCAATGTTATCAGCGAAAGGCAGATTACTTAGGTATTCTCTGTTAAGTCTTATCCCCACTTGTTCCCATTTCAGGGTGTGCAATACCTCCTGTAAACAGGCGGTGAATAGCTTAGGCGAGAACGTGTGTCCTTGCCTGACACTTTTCTTTTGTTGGAATTTTATTGCTGATTTTATGGTCTAGTGTGGTAGCTGTGGAATCGTTGTAAATACCTTCCAATATTTTCCCATAACACTCTTCTACACACTGATTCCGCAATGCCTGCATGACTGTTGAGGTCTGTACCTAGTGGAATGCTTTCTCGTAATCAATGAATGCTATATATTGAGGCTGGCTATATTCTGCGCATTACTCTACCACCTGATTGATAGCGTGAATATGGTTTGTTGTTGAGTATCCTTTGCGAAACCTGCCTGATCATTTGGTTGTTTGAAGTCTAAGGTTGTCCTCACACTATTAGCGATTACCTTCGTAAATACCTTGTAGGCAACATACAACAAGCTGATCGGTCTGTAGTTCTTCAAGTCCTTGACGTCGTCTTTCTGATGAATTAAGATAATGTTAGCGATTTTCCAAGCTCTAGGTACGCTGGAGGTCACAAGGCATTGCGTATACAGGGTGGCTAGTTTGTCGAGAGCAATCTCTCCTGCATCCGTCAACAAATGTGCTGTTATCTGATGCTCACCAGCTGCTTTCTCCCTTTGCACTGCTCCTAAAACTTTCTTTACTTCGTCTTTCGTTACTGGCGGGATGATGGCGCTTTGCCGTATGGACTTCAAATCACAACTATCGTTTCCCTCATGATCGCCAACCCCTTCAAACGATGTCCTAAGCAATATTCGGCAAAATTATATAAATACGCGTGGATAGTCAGGGACAGTTAAACTACACTTGTATTCCTTTGTAGACAGAGTTCTGGCACCACTTCGCAGCACAGTACACTTTCCACATTGCGCTCATCTTCACAAGTCCCTTTCTAAAATGTTTGCTGGCGGTTCAAGCTCAGCGGGAAATTTAGTGCATGTTACCTGGTCTCTAATCTCGCAGCTCTATCCGCTGGCTATTTAAAAGAGTGGGAGTAGCTATATGTCACGTGCACAAGGCAGTTGTTTGCACGTTTTCTTTCCAGCCACTTGTGACTCCTTTCAAACTGTCTTGCGTGCGAATATATAATGGGCATTGTGTTTCGGTATCCTTGGACAGTTATAATTCTACTAAGCCAAGCTGGAGCTGTGTTTTATTACTGCCGGCGTTGCGCTACCATCGTGCAGAGTGTAGCGCTACTAATAGCTAAGGCGTGCCACTTGCATCATGCCATAGCCCTGCCGGCAGAGAGCATCGACGAAAGGGCGCATAATCAACCGTTGAGTGCTACTACTCCTCTTACTGCGGCACCAGAAATGCACAAGGAGACAAAGAATCAACAGAGGAAAACGCAGAAAAAACATCAGATATATAAATGATACGGCTATACGTGTCAATAAAAAATTCATGCAAACTATTAAGCGCGAAGAAAAGAGTGATGAAAAGGTTAAAAAACCTGTACCCTTTCCTTCAATACTAGTATAATAGATGTATTGACAGTCATGTCAGATTTCTTTTGAATGCAGAAGGCTTCAAAATTAGGCTGCATCAAACATTACCTTCTAATTTTAACAGCGATGTATCTGAAAACTTTGGGTTCGCAAGCCACTAGATCAAGGGAGTATGCGTGCTTCTGACCGAGCTCCCATGTATACTCAGGGAGTATTTAGACGACATAGACCTTTGGTGCCTACAGCCTCTCACTTTGGTACAAGGAGTCGCAGGTATACTTTGACTCGGCGCGTGTCCCTTATGCTCGGTGATTATCTCTGAGAGAAGAAGTATAATTCGAAGCTGCGACAAAATTTGCACGCTTCTTGAAACACGGCTGTGATTGGGTCAGAATACATAGGCGCCGCCATGAACATCCTGCAAGTGGCTCAGATACAGAGATGGTTGCCCCTTCACTTTCAATGGCGGCCTGCAAAGAAATATTATCCATTTACAGTGGCAATCTCTGCTTCCGCTATGTTATCAATCAGAATAACTCAATTGCCGTTGATAGAATTTCTTCGCTGGGAATAACAAGGAACTTATTCGCACAGTGGAGGTGCTACCTCCAGTAAAGGCCGCTGGGCCGCGAGTAGAAGGGTAGAATGGCACTCGGAAAAAATCTGCCATCGCATTTATGAAATTGTTTCGATGCAAAATTTGTACGAATTCCCCAGCGAAGAAGCGGCATGTGCGCGAAAAAAGCGAGTTAGCGGACGGCGCAATGGAAACCTTGAACGAAATGTTTAGCAGAAACATGAGAACTTTGAGCGCGACTGGTAAATACGAATTGCAATATTTCCGTCTGAAAAGCCAGGCGCTTACTTTCACGCTGATTACTGATTGCTTTTTCTTCCTTGAAAAGGATATCGTGACCCACCTAATGTGCTAATGTGCAGTGGTGCACCACACACCAGATAGGAATGTTATTTGTGGCACATAAAGTAAGCAAAAAAAGAAATGAATAGTGTGGGAGAGTGGGGGTGGGCGGCTCTTAGCGTTTGTGTGAGTACTTTATGTGCTCGAAGGAAGGGAACGAAACTTTTGATTGCGCAAATTGTGGAATCGATCGTGAAGCGGCATACACGTAGCAGTAGCTGTAGCATTGACCATTCGGAATGTGCGCAATAGTCAGAACCCTAATTACTGCTACGTAGACAGGGGATCAGTACTGAATGGGTCACTGCTACGTCGTGGCCACGCGCACATAGCAAGCGCGTCACACCTTGGGCAAATTTCGCCATGTTGTTTGATTGCGAAGTTAGTGAAATAGGAATATTTAACTGCGTTGCGCAGCAACATCTTTCGGACCAGCTCAATTGCAGCCGCGGCAGTTATAAAAAGTCGTCAGCGGCTACGCTGTGCATCAGTCGCTTTGTGCAAAGTACGCGCATGGCGCCGAGGCGGAGCACCCGTTCAGAGCAGTAGTGACCAACTAGCGCTGATTATCTTCAACAGTAGCGGGGTAACTACCTAGTAGATTTTTTCACTGCACGTGCAGGTTTAAAAAATTGGGTATGCGCAACGAGACAGATTTTTACCGTCCTCAAACATTAACTGATATTCATAGCTTTTAAAAAGTCTGCATATGACAAATACTCTGTTGTGAGGTGTTTCAATAATCATGAGTGCTCACTAAAAGTGCAGAGTTTTGAAGTCATTAGGGAAGAAACGGAAGAAGTAGGTTTTGCAAAAAATTTTATTGCAATAGATTTCAGATGCGGACGACATTTATGGCCTAGTACTGCCTTTATGATTCACTAATCGATATGAAAGAGAGCCCAGAGGTTCCTCAATCAACAGATGCATTTCCAGGTAGGAGTCTCAACTACCTGATTTGTGGAATGTTCGCAAATCTGTTACCGGCAGTGAACAAGCCATTCGTTGTGAGTAACGTGCTTCGCTAGTTTCTGAAGCCTTTCATCGCTGAGGAAGTTAAGCGCCTGATTGAGAAATGCAGGAGCTCTGTCAGCAACGTGGCGATACTGTGGATCGAACACTATGCCGCACCCAGAAATTCTGGACCGGACCATTTTTGGGCGAGAAACCGTTTATGGGCGCACCTCTTTCATATAATCTAATATTTGGCTTTAGCACCCAAAATTGTTGCTGATTTTATTTACAAAGCCTATTTAAACAGGCAGGTCGACCCGAGCTTGATGCGTCAGCGGGACGATACCAAAACTTATTGTCCGGCGTGCGCACTTCCTTGTTCTTTCAGGGTCCATAGGTAGCGCGTGACAATATATTTGCAGGGGACCCGACGCCATCTTGTAATTTTTTTTTTACCATTCACATTTGCCATCGTCAAAAGCATTCCTCATCGATTTTCTATGGCAGCCTTAACTGTTAAAAGCTATCGGTGGAAACACTTAAAAAGAAAGATGTGGCTACACGTCAAAACAACACTACCTTCAGTACTGCCATAACAGTATCCTACAATTTAACAATTTTCAAACTTTTTCCCTGAGAAAGCTGGACATGCGTAACCTTGAAGGTGCACATGCGCTAACCATGAGACCTTGCCCTTGTCACTACACTGTCACTACACTGATCCTCTGAACTTCTTTCTGACTTTGCTGTGATGTTCGGGCAGCTTACTTGTATCCGTCGCAGCTGTCTCTAGCTTGGGTCTGTTTCTTTCCATTCTTCTCCAGACCTTTCTCTGGGGCTTTGTCCGGTGAGATTCCACGTTTATTGGCGGTCCTCCATTTGCTTCTCTTTCTTAATGCTTTCTTTAAAGCTCTTCTATGGGCCACACCGGGTTCATTCCCAGTTGCCTCATTAGAGATGTGTTCCCGCGTTTAAGCCACTGTTTCAGTCGTTTTTGTTCTTGATCGACAGATTTTTGTCTTCGGACCGGTGTTTTCTTCTTTTTCTTCTTTCTGGTTCTTGCTCGAGCGCAGTGCTCGAAGCATGGCTCAGGACTCATTGAAGAATCATTCTCCTCAGTTGTGGTCAGTACTACTTCCTCAATTCCCTTCGTCAGTTGGTTACTTTCAGCGCAGTCGCAAACAGACCTTTCTCTAGTCTGCCCCTTTCCTTCCACTGAGCAGTCTTCTTCCTCAGGGGCAAAAATTTCCTCGCCTTCGTCATAGGTGCAGATTTCCCCCCCTTCCTTGCAGGAAAAGCCTTCCTCGTTGCCCGAGGGTTCACTCGTAATGATTTCCGGGTTTTCCCTGTGTGTGCTCTCTTCAGCTATTACTACGTCGGAGCTCTCGTTCTCTATGAAAATTTACCGCTCTTCCTCACTGTAACTACCGCAACTCTATGGTGTGCAGGACTGTGATTTTTCGCTGGAGCTCCGCCTTTCGTCCCCTTCAGGCGACTTCAATAAGGTGCATTCTGACTGAAACGTCAGGTTGGCCTTCTCCTCAGTGCCTGCTACCTCAGCATGTGGCTGCACTTTCAATTTCCTGAGGAAGCGACACTGCGGTCGGTTCTTCACTTTCTGTGGTTTCAGCTGCAGGAACAGGCTGTTCCAAAGCCAAGCTCTGACTTATGGAGCTACTTACAACCTCTTCCGTGGTTGCTAACAAATGATACTCGTTAGTCTCGAACCCGGCCTCTCCGGGGTTAAGCTCTACTGGCTTCCTGACGTCGTTCAAACGCCGAATTTCAGCAAGCTTCTTTTGAATGACTGTCATATCTCTTTGAAAAGCCCTTTCGGCCTCTTCCTCCCTCCTCTTCCATTCTCTTTCTGCTGCTTCTCGAGCCCTCTCTCTTTCCTGGTCCACCCATTTCCGCAGTTCGGCTCCGGTCATCCCCATCTGGATGCCGGCCTCTACTAGCTCGTTTAGCTCCTTTGGGCTCATAATTGGAGACCGAACTCTTCAAAGCAATGAATACCTCTACACGGTGAACCTCACTACCCGCTGCGGCGCGGCACCCCACAATATCGCTCGGCTGCTATCACTCGTTTACGACCTCTTCGTAAACTCCTCCCGACTCTTTGCAAACACCAAACGTCCTGTCGTGGAGGCCAGAATAAATGTCACACAACTTCACGCACTTTAGCGTGCGGTCCCAGAAATCCCTTAGACTGTGGGGGGATAGCGGTCTCGGACTCAAATGAGGTGCCCCCGAATCAGCGTGGCAAGCTCAGTGGAGACCAGCTGCCACGTGACAAGAGGTTCTTGGTCGCTTGCTGCCCAGCTTTCGGCGGTCGCAAGCCAGAGAATGGGTTGGAGCCAAAGATTTACAAACAAAACAAAGTTTATACAGCAATGAGTCGATGGAGAGGGTTTCACAATCACTAGCACAAGCACGTACAAAGTTATTAACAAACCAATGCAATATGTACAAGGTTAAACTCGAGATAGACTACACTAGAAAAGGGGTATTGCACCTAAAGTGCACTAACACAAGAGAGAGGCAAAGAAACAAAACACAATTTCTTTACCGGGCGCTGCGACAGGCCGACGACCAGAGGTCCACGATGATGCCATCCCGCAGGGTGGTGCGCGCTGCCTCGTTGAACCGCTTCTTGGCGAGCGGTGTCCCGGGAGTCGAGCGGGCGTGCTTCACTGCAGCTTATACGGTGCCTCAGACTACACTGACAGAGGTCAACGCCCCTCTTATATAGGCTTGGTCCGCGTCTGTTTGTTGTACGCGCCAAAGTAGGCGCGGACATACAAACAGTATCGGCCGGCGCCGTCTCCTTCTGCTTCTCGCGCCGGGCTCGCGTCCCTGATTGGTCAAACGCCGGGAGTGGCTTCGAGGTGCATCGGGATTTTTCTGTCATGGCGCCGCCGCCTACACGCGAGTGAAGAGGAAGAGGGCATGTCTTAGCGCACGCAAGGCTACACACTCTCCGCTGGTTTCGGGTAGAAGCGTCGCCGACGTTCTGGAACAATCGACGGCATGGCTGACGCAATCCCCCCGCGCGCCCCGTCGGCGAGTGCTGGTGGAGGGGGCAGCCACACACAAAAGGCTAGCTCTCCGTGGTTGCCTTCTCCCCCGCTTTACGACCCGCGCTGGCGAGATGCGTCCGCGAGGCGCTGTTTTTGTTTCTTAGTTTCAAAATGCGCCCCATTTGGTGGCACCATTCAATTGTAAAAATTTAAACCACCTTAACATTTAGCACATAGTGTGTCAAAGCCACACAAATTTTACTGGAAACTAACATTGTCCCTTACAACTTTTAAATTTCAATCGCTTCCTTTTCTTACTTCATTAAACGAATGCGATATTTTCTGTATAATTTTATGTATCAGGCCCAGTTAAGGGACCGCACGGAAACATTTCTACGTGTGTTAAAATATTAAGCAAGGCGATCGCAATTCACGATTTTTAGAAATTGATGTTCACCATTAGTAAATTTGAGCACATGTGAGCAACAGAGGAGATATAATTTTGAGTAAACAAGCGTTCTGCGCGGCCCGCGAATTTTGAGCGGTCAGGATGGAGCGGTGCGAGGTGCTGGCATCAACGCGAGGCTAGAGGTAGGCACTGCTGCACCACGTCCTCGCAAGCGGCCCCAGGCGAACGCTTCTATTACACATAGCACGAAAACTGCAAGCTGATAGCGTAGCAAGCTTTGCACGATCAAATTCGGCGCATGTCCTCTATAAGAAGCGAGATGCCTAACGCTCTAGGAGTAGCAGTAAAAATTGCATCTTTCATTCGTTTTGTTGCAACGGCTTACAATCTGAATTAAAACTTGCCTCGCATAACTCTTTTAAATATTCTATTTTTTTTTTGTTGGAACAGCTTCCAAGCAAATTTTGCATGGTGAAGTAAAGTCAATTTGTTCTCCTGCATTGTTTGACTATGACGGAGCTGAGAAGCGAAAAACATTGCTGCACGGGTAAAGTTTTGCTTGCAGCATGTAAAAACAATCCTTTCGTCTTCATAACCCCGACCGCCGGGCCGCTCTACAAAGTTAAAATTGAAGGAGCCGTTTAAATATTACATTCTTAGAATTGAAGAAATGCTAGGAGCGCCTTCTGATGGAGTTAATGCTTATGTCATATTTCACTAATTTGTCGTGAACTTTCCTGAATCACCGCAGTGATTCCAGAGTTGCGTAGGCACCCTCTCCTGCAGTGAATACAATCGGTGTATTGCGGAAGCAGTAGCCACGGGAAGAATGGAACAGCGGTACCATTGAGTAGGAGTCTAAAAGGCTGCGTCTTGACTCTATGTGCGACTAATTGCATTACTTTCTAATTATTATGAGTTTACAATGTAGTTCGAGTCGAGCGGCTCTTTCCTCAATAAAATGTGCCAACGCAAAGACTCCAATGAGCAGTGACTAAATCTTAGACCCAAGTCAGAGCACGCGCAGCTCAGTAAAAGAAATAGTTATTTGGTTTTGTTTATCGGGGTTTGACGTCCCAAAGCGACTCGGGGTATGGGGGACGCCCCAGTGAAGGGCTCCGGAAATTTCCAACACCTGGGTTCCTTTAAGGCGCACGGACATCGCACAATACACTGGCCTCTGAAATTTCGCCTCCATAAAAGTTCTACAGCTGCGACCGGGTTCGAACCCATTTCTTTCGAATCAGCAGCCGAGCGGCATAACCACTCGGCCACAATGAAGGCCTCGTTAAAAGAAAGCAAGCAAAATTTTCGCGTTAAGGGAAATTTTCATTCGCCAGCAATCGCACAGTGTCCTGTACGTGCAGCTCGGGAACAGAGCACAGTGGCCTGCTGTCACGACATTTACTCTATTAGCAGCCGGTGTAGCTTTGGAGGGCTGCGCGCAATACTTGAATGCCGATAACCTAAAGATTGTACTGCCGATACTGATACGAGATAGCAAACTAAAACTGATTTGCGACAGAGATACTCGATGGTATCATCGATACACATCTGAAATCACCAAGATTATAAGTCTAGCAATATGGTTTGCTTAGTTTAATATACATAGTTTAATATGCATGGCGTGGCACCGAAAATTCTACAAAATTTTAAAAATACGCTTTATGAGCTATGAGGGCGCTTTTTAGGAATGCCATTGTCAGCGATGTAGCAAATTTGAATACAACTGAGGCTTGCTATTTAGGAGGCTAATATTGACGAATATTGAGTAATTAACCTAACAACTAATGCGGCTAGGCTTCTTAATTATTCAGAGTCGTGCAGCTCTGCGTACTTAATGTTCATATCCGTCTTTGAGTTTCCAAAACGTGCTTACTCTCGGCGCTGCGGCCCAATAAATTTTGGTTATTTCGGCGCGTTACGTGCACTGGATAGGTTGCTTTTCCTTGAAGCTTCTCTAAAGCACTGTATTTCTGCATGATGTAGCCAGGATTTGCTGGGCCACATCGCCGAGGGTGTCGGTGTTTTTGAAATTGCAGCAGACGATATGTATATTACTTATGGTGGGCTCACACCTCTCTAGAATAAGGAGCCTGACAGTAGCGGCTTAATAAAACACGTTGCGAATCTAGTGCAGCCCCATAACCGAGTGCCATAACGACCGAGCCACCTTGGGGGCAATGCAGACACTCACTCTCATGTCTTCATAAGTTAACTATTGAATATTACTTAGCCAGCTTGCTAGTTAGAACGTCTTAACTGTATTCTGATGCATTATACCGCTGAAAAAGGTATGCCCAAAGAAGTGCTCTTGTAACTCAAAAAGCCTATTTAAAAATCGTGCAAAGCGTGAGATGACACACCTGGTAAGATGTATAGCGCACTGTACTTGAAAGAGCTTGAAGGAATCTGGCCGCACAGATGTCTCTAATATATTTAAGCTCCACTGTCGGCGCACCTGGTGTCGTTAAAATTTCAGCTCTAAAATGCAGCCATGGTGCCGTTTATACGACCACTTCCATACGCAGCCTAGAAAAATGTTTTTAATGCTACTGTTCTGCATGTGGACTGGTCCCTCAACATTTCACTACATACGAATAAATTTGAAAGTGTTTGTGATGCTCTTCGCTTGTTACAGCAATTTTTACAGGTGGCCTCTGTCTTTCCCTGCTCTAAAAGGTGCATGCTCCGTGCAGTTGTGAAGGCGTAACAGTTTATCTCCCAGTAATATGTTTACCGGATGTTTGCAGTTGAACGTTATTTGTTAGAGGCTATAAGAACAGCAGCAGAGAAAGAAAGGACTGCAAGTTTTCAGTAGGCGAAGCGCGTCTAGCTAACCTCTGTAGTTTAGGCTTTTGTAACTAACGGTGATTACAGCCTTTTGTCAAATCATCGATCAGAAACAGCCACGGTGATCCAGTCTTCTTTCAACGAAACAAATGAAGAAAGAATTTGTATACAGAGAATACGCGCTGTTTGCCCCGTTGTATTTCATGAAGGTTGCATTTATTGCTCCAGCATTAAGGGTCTCTTTCAGTATAGAAACCGGCGTAGTTCTTGGCATGTCGAGAAAATCACTATTGCCCGAGGAGGCTGTGACGTCACAACCTCCTCTCGCAAGTAATTAAAACAACCCAAAACAGTGTCATAGTAAAACAATCATGACTTCGCAGCAGAATTTCCTTGTGGTCTACATGATAGGGGCGTCACTCGAGCACCATTTCTTAGTGCCTCTGAAAGAAAAGCGATTGTTCTGAAAAGAAAAAAAATGTCGAACTGGAGCTGGAACCACTGTCCCATGAGTCGTGAGCCGGGCGCTTGACCACTGAAGAATCTTTCTTTTTCAGTATTGCCTTCAAATCCGTGCAAATACAATACGACACCAGTCAAATGGTTACATACCAAATTGCAGCGCCCTTAGCTGCCACTCAACATTCTAACTTTCAATGCGAAAGCATTATACATCCCGTTAGCACAAAAACCGGCGCCCGGCGCCGTCCAAGCCAAGAAATTCCTCAGTGATGTCACCGTGCTTTCCTATGACGTCAGCATTAGACCACAAGGGAGGGACGTCTACAGGAAAGAAAAAAATTACCGAGCACTGCGCTGTGTTGCATTGGAACTTAAGACACTTTTTCTGCAAGACATCGTTGTCTAACATCACTACATATCCCCAGTATGCTTTACCGTCATACACATCAAAAGGCGTTCACCTCGTGCCATTGTTACACACTCGAACGAACACAGATATCCACCTCGTTCATTTAAGTCCCTCTTCAGTGAACAGGGCGCCTTGGTGCGGGTGTTTGTGGCGAATTGGACTGGCCGCCTGAATGGTTGCCCCGGTCTTCACGCATGTGTATGTCTCCCGCAATTTTGATACCTTGGTGGAATGCAGTGTATGATAATGTGCTACTGCATTGCGGAAGAGTGTGCGTGTGTAAGTAAAGAATCAGATAAGTCAGCGGGGTTGACTTCCAAGAAATAAATAAAACAAAAAACCCCTTCGTGGTAAATGCGTTGCTTGCCCACCTGACACGCAGAGGGTCTCGGTTGGAAACCAGTGCGGGGTAATTTCTTCTTCAAATGTGGTCACGTGAGAGGTGCTACTTCCTGTGGACACATTTTGTGGAGAACGTCTGAGGACAACTTCCGGTGACGGGTTTTCCTTCACTGAACCTTATAATACTTTATCATTAGGAAGTAAAATTTTTTCGCTAGAACTTGGGTGCATTCCTAAATATTTACACCTTTAGACGGCTTCCATATTGATCCAATTTAGAACATAGCGTAACTTTATGGCTATTTTTTGCTGCAGCACGACCACTTGTAGAGCTTCTAAAGCTGAATTTTAAGTAAGGCGTAACCTTCTCAGCACCCGCTATAATATGGTAAGCATAGCTCGCCCGCAAGGCAGGGCGCGGTGTGTTATGGAAAGTGTGTTTAGCGCCAGTAAGCTGTAGGGTGCTATGGAATACCACGAAGTTGATGGCTGCGGGTTACTAAAGACCATTTCTTTACGTGCACAGAGGTCGCACAGCGCGCGGACATCATTTCATTTCCCCAATGTGTATGCGTATATGATCATCGTGTTAGCGCACCGAACGTGCTGTTCGGTGATGGATTTCGTTATCAAAAGCAGCGCGTTCTTTTCTACTTTATGCTTAACTATTTTCCTTCCTGTAGGAAGAAGTTATTCATTTTACGTACATTGCAGAAGTGTACTTTATCAGCCAATTGTTAAATACTCATTGTGAATTGAATCCAAGCATGACAGCTCTGCAAAGGCCAGGGAAGCACTGTAAGATATTAAATTCAAGGAAAAGCATATTTGATGGCATATTACGTAATGGTTCAACTGGCAAACAAAAAGAGCATATAGGTAAAATTGCGTATGTCTATGTTTTTTCTGTGCTCATATTTTAGCAATCTGGATACAAAACAGATGGGCTGTATTAAAAAAAAATGCTCATGTTGCAGGTACGATATCATCAGAAAAGTGGAGACATTGGATGCTGACCTGCAGCACCTGCTGCCCAAAATTGGACTGGGCGGCTGGTCGTTTCCGAGGATGAACGCCAAAAGCAGAACGCACGACTCGAGAGGGACATCCATGCGTTATTTCGCGGAGCTCTCGCGCCAACAGGTGCTTATGTTGTACGCCATATACATGTACGACTTCGAGCTGTTCGGATACACTTTGGACGGATTCGCGAGTCTCGTCGGGTGAAGTTAGGAGAAATGTTAGCGTTTATAAAAACTTTGTAACTTACAAGGGAAGTTATGAAGGCTACTTGATCGTCCATCGTTCTTAAAACCCATTGTCGTGCGTTATCTCTAAAGAACCGAAGTACTTGCAACGTGATACATGTAAATAGCATTTAGACTTCCTTTTGCGCCTTGTATCAATCTCGACCTTTCGCGAATCACTCATTTGTATATATACATGCAAATTGATAGAATAAACGTGCGCGCTAGTAAGCGCAGTGTTTGTCTCTTCGGTCTGCGTCTCGGTCTTTTGCTCTGTTTTAAGTAGTAGTTTGCAAATACAATTTAAATTCTCACCCTGTGTGTTCCCTCGAGGTGAACGGACGGGAGCAGCTTTCAATATAGCGCTCGAGCGGTAGGACTAGGGATAAACTAATGCGAAAATGTATAAAATATATAGCCTTTGTGAGTCACGATGGAGAGTGAGAAGAGAACGGAGATGATGAAAGAAGCCTGTGGCAAAGAGATTAGCGGTAGATGCAGTTATAGGGAGGTTGAGATCTGCCTTGTAGAGGCCCACAAGGGCAGTCTCGAGAGCGTTTAGTCTGAGTGAAGGTAGCCTAGGGTACAATGTACAAGGCCTTGTTGAGGGCCAGCGCGTGGGCAACTTGGCACGCATGAGCCTCGTGCAGACCTGAGCGTCGAGCGACCACGGGCCGCAAGAGATGAGCTACCGAATGGCAGGTGGTGACAGCATGGTGGAGGGCTTGCACACTCTTCGCCGCATGCAAAGGGAAGCCAAGAATTTTTGCACTGCGTGACGACAGGAATGGGAGAACCAGAAAGGTGGAGAGAGACGAAGTGATTTTGTGAGCGCTGGTAGGAGGACTCATTGAGAAGGAGAAGCTCGGATTTCTCAGGAGCAGGAGAGAGGCCAGCGGTGGTGAGAAAATGGCTGAGGCTTAGCTAAGGTTAAGCCTAGTCAGATGCGAAGCATATTGATGGCTAGGCTTGGCTTTCCTTAGTTGAATACTTGGTCATTTTAATACAACCACTAGAAGTGTAGCAAGGATTGCCGTGGCAGCTATATACGGGATCATCGGTGAATTCAATGCAGAGTGTACAACCGCTGCCCCAGCACCGGCTACAACAGCATTCTTGGCACCCATGGAAAGTACATTGGAAAGCTGAGGCAAGCTCAGCTTTATACCGCTGCTCTAGCGTCACGTGGTCAGCTGCAGCGCCTCTGATGTGGAGCCTCCACCGCCGCGGCCGACCGCGCGAGCCGGCAGCCCATCTCTCCTCTGCTGTGACGTCATGTTGTCACGTGGTCAGCCGCCGCGCCTCTGATGTGTAGCCTTCACCGCCGCGGCCGACCGCGCGAGCCGGCAGCCCATCTCTCCTCTGCTGTGACGTCATGGTGTCATGTGGTGTCACGTGGTCACGCTAAAGGTCAATGGTAGCTACACCGCCGCGCTCGACGGGCTGTAGTGTAGCTCTAGTAATATGCTTCGCATAAAAGGAGTCGATGAAATCTAGGCCACGTTGCAGGGTGTCCTGTAGGTGACATTAAGAGCCAGACGAACACCAGAGTGAGGTCATCAGCGTAAAATATATGATGCAGATCGGTTTTCGCTTGTCCATCAGGGTCAGTGGTTATTGATTCAAGCGGGTATCTCGCCCATTCGTCTATCCGTTTACCTCTCCTATTCCCACTTCGTCTCCCAATCTTCGTATCCTTTCCCTCCCGACCAACATGTCTCCCGTGCTGGACGCCGGCTGTCGTCATGCGGCCGCGCAGCACCATTCCCCTCTCTTCGATACCCAGGGTGTAGGCTACACGGATGACTTCGTGGCTCCTCCAGGTTCTTGTGGGTACGCCCTGCACCATCCCCACCTCCCTGCTCCTGAAACCCACACCAGCGGGCCGTGTCTACGCCCTCCGGATGCATTCTCTTTCGAGGTCCTCGCCATTGCGCATGCACTCCTGTCATTTGCCCCCTTTCCCTATCTCTAAGAGTATACACTCTACTGACACTAACAAGCCTCTATACACCACTTACAGAAACACACCCTAACCCCTTCTCTCCAACAGGAGGTCGAACGAGCGGTTGCCGCACTGCAGCCTTCCATTCTTTTCCTCCCTGGGTACTTCGGCATTAAGGGATCGACGGCAAATAGCTGGCCCATCAGCTAGCCTGCGACACACTTTTCCGGGCACCGTTGATCCCCTGGTCCAAGCAGTCGGAGGACGGTGGAATACTCGCCCTTCGCCGCACCATAAAAGAGGTCTACCTCGAGCTCCGCCTCGACGAACACCTTTACCCTCCCGCTCATTCATCATTCACGGTGTCAGAGGCTGCATTCATCTGCTGCATTCATCTGGATGTGCCAAAGAAAGCGATTCTTCGGCACATCCGGATTAATGCAGCAATCATCCTGTCCCGCCTCTTTCTCGGCCACTATCAATCGGACACTTCCTGTCCCAACTGCCCCTGTTTCTATGCGGACCTGGCCAATTACCTCCTGTATTGCCTGGCTGCTCAGCAGCCGGGTTCCTTGCCCCCACCTTCTCTGTACATCACCACCTGGCTCGACTGACTTTGCGCTGAAGGGGAAGAACAGCGACTTCTGGTCGCCCAGGCGGTCGACATGCTCGGCCTGTAAATTACGGTCGAATAAAGGTCCTCTACTACTACCGCTGCAGCCTTTTATGAAAAAGCCTTTAGATCGAACCAGACTTCATCAAAAAACAAGAAAGCCACGAGCACAATACCCTTAAGATAGCAGCTGCACAAAGAATTCACTATTAGTTGTGCCGCAGAGCATAGAGCTCTAGAGAAGTGTTCTTTGATCTTTATAATGTAGTTCCGGATAAGCATCGATTAAAGAGGAATGTATTACGGGAAATGCTTTAGTACCACAGGATTCGGTGAAGGCATACTGAGACATGATGTTTTGCCTTTAAGGTAAGGCCATGAAGACTAAGCGGAACGGATATCGCGACGGTGTAGAATAAAAGTATAAGTCGAAGGCAACATCCACAAGTCCAGTTTTCAGGTTTTATTTTCGAGAGACAACACTACTAAAGTAAGCTCCGACTTCAGATGCTACGGATAGAGCAAGCACGGTGAGGCAAATTAAAAGCTGCTATCGAAGGCATGTTTTGTTATGTTTTTATATGAACATAAGTAATAAGAGTGCTTGCAAGATACCACAGTACTTGAAAAAGCATTCCTGTTGGCGATTCCAAATTTAGGACAGCTGCTTTATTTATTTGAAGAACAAGTACTATCATGCTAACGACCCCCGCTAACTGCCACTCTGTGCTCGCGTCAGCACCACGGCTCAATCTCCAGCTAATGGCAGACTTGCGCCAATATCTGCCGTAGTAAGGGAAACGGAAGCTACGCATTGAATAGCTGTGACGAAGACATTTTGGTTTCCTGCAGGAAATATTCAATCAACCAAGACGTGCTCCGCATGCGTTCCAGTGGTATTGCATCTTTCAAAAAGCACAGTTTTTTCCCACATCATTTTAATTACTGACGTTACAATGTTACGTTCCATCAAGAATAATGGCGATAAAAGGAGCACAGACTGCCCTTAAACGCCGAAGACCAGCTCCGGTGTCCGAGATAACTACTTGCGACACCAGCGACGTTGCAGTTAAATATAATAGATATTTAATATTTATATTTTCCCTTTAGCCCTGCAAGAGGAAGGAGGTAAGAGTTAACGGAAGCCATAAACGCTATGCCAGAGAATTGGAGACCTCGAGTCATCCCACAAATCAGCAGCGACTTGACGCGCTGCATATGTTTTTGAAAAACAGGAAGACCGCAGCAGTGCAACATACATGAGCACGAGTAAGCAAAAATGCATTGTTTTTATGCCGCTCCACTATTTTTCTTTTATTGAATAGATGCTGAATAATGTGTTACTGAAGAAAGAGTGGCTTTTTTTTTGCTATTAAATGTTTCCCATCAAGTATAACATTAAGCTTTCACGGCGGCAGTCAATATCTCCGCAGATTTGATTTCCCCCTCGGCAGGCATGCATTCTGTTCGCTATTAACGTTCCTGCTATCATCGAAATCGTGACCAGCACAAAAAAGAGGAAGACAGCAGATAAGAAGGAGGAAGCCCAACACGAACGCTTGTTTTGTGTTCTCGTCTTCTTCTCGGCCTCTTCGTTTTTTTTTAGCTTTAGAGCCATGAATACGTACCATGTAGCCCAGCTTCTCACGTTCCGCATTGCTTTTAAATGCCAGCTTTAACTACTCGACTCAAGCAATGCACATATCTTTAAAGCAATGATATTGCAACGCATCGGAAGAATGAACTATTTCATACAATATTTCGATAACTTTATGTCACAATACTCTACTGTTGCCTCATATTTACAATTGGAGTGCGATAATTCTGAACGCGAGGTGCAAAAAGAACCGGATACTATGACACCGTTTGCACTATGAATGAACCCTCTCTAAATGCAACAAAAGGGGTTGACTCCGCTTGCAATGAGAGCCGCGGTGTGATGAATTCTGTGTTAAACTAGAGGATGCAGAGGACAGCAAAAACAGGAACAAAAAGCAGAAGCGTAGTGCCATGTGGTTTTTACATTGCAATACGTGTCTCCTTTTTACTTAACCTGTAAACGTTCGAGCTTTACGTACAGATAAATAACAACATAAGTTTGATTTCGCGATTTAGCAATATTTATTTATTTGTTCACATACTCACGGGCCCTGACTGGATTATTATGTGAGGGAGGATACATAACTGGGCTGCGAAACAGAAGCAAGTAGAAGATGGTTCTTTTAACGTCATTATGCGAGAGCAGGCAACCAACCAGAAAATAGAACTAAATTGACACGCTACACAAAACACTTCAGAAGAAAAGGCTGCATATTTTTGTTGTTTTTTTTTAAAATAGCAAAATCTTAGATGCGAACAATATTGTGAGGAAGCCTCTTCCAATAATTGATTGCATTGGTTAGGGCTGATGAGTCGAATGCGGTGGTCCATTCCGAAGTGCGTTTAAAACGGAGGTTATTATGCAATCGGTGAGATCTGCGTACCGGTTTTCTAAGAGGTAGTGTGAAGGAGTGATGGCTGTACACAAAATCATGGAAGAGGCTGATAAGTGAAATTATTCTACGAGATTCTAAAGATGGAAGCGATAATGACGCCTTATCGTTAGTTATGCGGGAATGTCGGCAATAGTTTCGGGCAATAATGTGAGCGGCGCGACTGTGTACGCGCTCTATGAAATGAAGTTGGGTTGGTGGGGTGACGAAATCGAAGATGCGTATTTAGGTTGTGGGCGGACAAATATTTAATATGCGAGCTGCCGTGTGGTAGAATGTGTACCTCTGAGGTTACGTTCTAAATAACCCAATGTACCGTTAGCTTTGACAGTATTTTTTTCTATGCGGTTTTCCATTAGATATTAGGTAAAAAGTGGACGAAAAGGTACTTGTATGACGACACAAGGGGGACTGGACTCTGGTTAAGCGAGTAAGTGAAAAGGTAATTGGACCGTTTACAGCTAAATATCATTAACTGACATTTATCATTGTTGAGGGACATTTTCCATGATGCGCACCATTTATTATTGCGGTGTAGATCTTGAAGAGCGATGTGGTCATTAACACAGCGGATTGAGCGATACATAACGCAATCTTCAGCAAACATTCTGAGTGTTGAGGTAATGCTTAACTTTAGCTCATTGATGGAAATGAGAAACAGTGACGTGCCTATTACACGATTTTGCGGTACGCCTGATGTTACATCAATTAAAGGGGATGAATGGTTATCAGTAGATGTGTTTTGTTTGCTAAATTATAAAGAGATTCTTGTCCAAAAAATTGTTAATGAATCGAGGCGCAAGGATGAGAGTTCCGCTATTCAACGACAGTGTGGAACGCGGTCGAAGGCTTTAGCATAGTCGAGGAATATACAGTCGATTTGAAGATTAGGGTCCATACCTTGAAGCAGCTCATTAGTAAACGCAAGTAGTTTGTCTCACATGGTAACCGTTTTCTCAACCCGTGTTGCTTTGAAAAGAAGAAACCGTTGCCTTCTAAATGTAGTGCCGTGTTAGATGCAATGATGTGTTCGAGAAGTTTGCAAGATATACATACCAGCGACATTAGTCGATAGCTAGGAACAACAGTTCGGTCACCGGATATGAAAATTGGGATAACTTTTCCAATGTTCTACCCGTATGGTATCTGTACTGTTGAAAGTGATTGCCGAATTATAGGAGTTAGTATGACACTGGAATGAGTCTTGGTATATGTAGTGTTTGTTTCACGATAGGCAAACGGCGAACTAAAAGGTCACGTGCCTGTATATGGGCACCGTCCCCTCGCCTGTATGTATCTCGATATAAGCACATGCGTGCTGGTTTCCTTCTAGCGTACAGGAATACACAACTCGCAACCACCCAGCAATCTCCGGCTTCGCTTTTGATCGGGTGACCTCTCAGAACTCGACTCGATTTACTTAAGCCTAGTACGCGTTCAGTGGTCGAGCAAAAGCAGTTACGACAAACTCGCAGTCGAAGAGAACTTCAGAGAAGCTTTGTCGTTGGGGACAAAGTGTTTGTGAGGAACTGTAGAGAAGGTCGAAAATGGTTAAAGGCAACGGTGACGTCACGCTCAGGGCCAGTGTCTTATGTGCTACAAGTGACAACACCACGTGGGGTCATGGAATGGAAAAGGCATCAAGACCACATACGCACATGGCAGGAAGACCCGGAGGCAACGTCCGCCGACCACGGTTATGGCGCCATGGCGAGGACTCCTGGCAGCCGTGGCAACCATCTGGATAATCGACGGGTACTGATGAACACAGTGCCGTGCAGCCACAGAAACAACCAGCGGGCATAGCTGAGGAAGATCCAGGGGCGGTTGCCGCAGGAGGAGGAGTATCGACGGAAGCCCTAGGTTCCGAAGACATCGATCACGACTCGGGGTCTTCTCCTGGCGACAGGGGCCATGAAGCCTCAACACGACATCGGTATCCGACAAGGGAAAGATGTCCCCGGGATCGGTACACACCAGGGCCGTGATTTTGCCAACCAACATATGGAACTAGAGTTTGAACCGTTAACTTGTTTCGGTTATTTCTGTATAGCAACTAACCGTTTCTAATAAATGTGTAATGTGTAATGTGTAAATGTGTAACCATGTGTAATGAGAGCATGCATCGTCTAGGGAAGAGGAAATGTAGTGTTTGTATCACGATAAGCAAACAGCGAACTCACGGACACGTGCCGGTATTTGGGCACCGCCCCCGCGCCTGTCTGTATTTCGATATAAGCACATGCGTGTTGGTTTGCACGGGCAGTCGTTCTACCAGCGGGACGCGCGGTCTGACGGCCGGCTGACAATAAACCCGAGTTCTTGTTACACCTCGGTTACAGTGTCTCCCAAGACACAACACGCATCGTCTCCGCGGCCGGTGTGAACGCGCTTTAACACGCCATTGTCCAATTTAAGTCAATCGCTTAAACACGACGGCGCGGCGGTATTACCAAAAATTATGTAGTAAAACAGAATTACCCTTGAAAGGGATCTATCGCACGACCATCCCTATACATAAATCTGTCGCGCGACAGAGGCCACGAGAGGCTGTTGCGTCGTGTGACAGACAGCACGCCAGGCACTGTTGACGCGTGAAGATAGGCGTTTTGAAGTCTCTCGCGGGACTAATCCCACGACAGGCAACTCTGTCGAGGCGCGCAGTCTTTGTCGCGCGACACGACTATTTCTGTCGCACAACAATACCTGCGACAGAATGCTGTCGCGCGATAAATCTTGCGACGGGCGCGTCCTTCGCACGACAAAACACAGGAAAGCTATCTGTCGCGCGACAGGACCCACTCCAAACACCTTTGTTGCGCGGAAGAACCCACGAAACGAACCTTTCGCACGACACAATACACGACAAAAAAGCCTGTCTCGCGACACAAAAGATCGTGGCACGAGGGATGCGCGACACAAAATTCTGTCGTGCGTTTTGATCGGGCTGGGTTACCCAAGCCATGGGTAACCGAACATCTATACAAAAGAATGAAAGAAAGGAATAAAATCTTTAATGCTAGAAAAAATAGTGATCCCGCTTTGCTTGTGGAGTACAAAAAGATCAGGAATAGACTGTAGACTGAACTCGGACCTGAAAAAGCAAAATCTGAATTTTATTAGAACAAGTTTATCCAGACCAACGCAGAAGAGAAAAAACATGGTACATGATTAACTGCCTTATGAGCAGAAAGCAGGAGTGTGATGCTGTGCAAGAAATAACAAATGACAACAAGCATAAGAATGGGCAGGAACTGGCAGATAAAATGAATGTTCACTTCGGGCAAGATATGTGCACCGAAAACTGCCCGCAAGGAAAACTGCCCGCAAGGACATACCCTGCTGGAATCTATTATGCTTTTGTCATCAACTTCTGCAGAAACTGAGACAGAAATTGGGTAACTAAATATGATGAAACAGGTGGAGAGGATGAAATAAAAGAATTGCAACTGAAATACATGGGACCTATTGTTAGCCTAATACTAGCGCATATTAATAATGCGATGCTTCAGTCTGGGGATTATCCTGAAGAACGAAATGTTGCCTCACACACGTGTATGTAGGTGCGGGTGTATTACACATCAATACCTGTCGGTCGATTTCTATCCTTCCAGCGTTTTCGAAGATATTTGAAAGAGCTATAAGTGATCGGCTCGTGTCCTTTTTAAGGCGGAAGCCTTTAATACCTCATTGTTGTAAGCAGGAGTTGTCGACAGAAATTTCACGCTTTTCAATTGGTCGAAACAGTCGTGACGTCACAGTGCGCGAATTTCAAACGGGGCCAACTGTAATTTGGCTACTAACCATGCAACCAATTAAAGGGATCGTATAGTGATGCTCCAAGTAAGTTTGACTGAGTTTAGTTAATTGCTTACCTAACCAGTTAGTCTAATTAACCTTTCTAGTCAGACCAGATAAATAAATAAAACCGAGTAAGAAATTGGCCGAGCTTCGGAATCGAACCCCGGTCTCCCGAGTGCGAGTCGAGCACGCTACCACTCCGCCATGCCAGCTTTTTTTTTTCTTTATTGCATGGAAGAACATCCGTAGAAAGGAGGAAAACTTCAATCAGACTGGATCGCGTCTCAAGTTGCCGGGCTGATTAATAGGAGCCCGCCATTGCCCTAACTCAGCACTGCAGCCCCATAAAAACATCAAAATCCAGGGAGGCACACACATGCATCTAGGCACGGCAGCCAGCTTGGAGGTTCTTCGCGTACAGCATATACACTCCTCACCAAAGCACACTGTTCTCGAAACACAGATTTGGACGATCTTGGTGGCTCGGCATGTCTGTCCATCATACGGCTTTTCCAAGGACTGAATAGTCCCATCAACATAAACAGATCATAAGGCACAACAGAGTTTTTGTCAACAGGCAGAAATCTAATAGTGTACGGTGTAATTTCAATGTCCTTCTTGAGAGTTCGTTGTAGTATGTCCCAAAAAAACATGGCATCACGGCACAGGATAAAACAATGATCAATTGTCTCAGGCACGTTACACAGACGGCAATTCACATTCCAAGGTACAAACATCCCCTTGTCATTAAGAAATGTCTTGACAGGCAGCGTCGCTGTGTGTAGTTTGAAAAAGAACGTTTTAGCGGCCGCCATGCCAGCTCGATGGTTTGGAATAAACAAAGGTGCGTCTAGTGAATACGGTGTCTTCGTTCACTCCCTTCTTCCTCCCTTCCCGTTACGGCGAGGTTTAGGTGTCCACCAAAATATGAGAGACAGATACATTTCCTTTCCTCAAAAACCAAATTACCAACGAGCAAGGCGTATTTGTCCGCGTTTCAGATTGGTCCAAATTGTCGTGACGTCACCGCGCGCGAAT
This sequence comes from Amblyomma mixtum, assembly GCF_055824585.1. Taxonomy (NCBI): domain Eukaryota; kingdom Metazoa; phylum Arthropoda; class Arachnida; order Ixodida; family Ixodidae; genus Amblyomma; species Amblyomma mixtum. The sequence continues at coordinate 92,575,456 of NC_143021.1, forward strand.
TTTGACGGCTGTCCACCGAAATATGTGAGACAGTTACGGCGCAACTTCCTTTCCTCAAATACAATTTTCGACTAGTGTCTACTGAGATATGTGAGACAGTTCATGCGTAATTTCCTTTCCTCAAATACAATTTTCATTTTCTTCATTACGACCCCTCTTTCTTCTTTCACTTGCACAACCTGCCTTCCTGTACGGTGCGGCTCAGGTGTCCACCGAGATGACAGATAATTTCAGCCCCATTTCCTTTCCTCAAAAAGCGTTGCGTTGAAAGGGCAACGCATCGCGCCGAACGGGTGGTGGCGTTCTTTGGACTGTGGCAGCTCTACAACACCCTGTCGCGTTCCACTCCTAAAGGCGAAGCTTAAGCGTCATTAATTGGCAGTTAACCCATTAGGGACCAAGAAAAATCTAGCAGAGGGATTTTCTTCATTTTTAGCACATAATACTCTCATGTAAAGAAAAAGAGATTGCTGAAATTTCGTCACGATTGCTTTATTCCTTCCAGAGGTTACACAGGTGTACTTTTTATAGTACACTGGGTCTTCCCCATAGCACATGTGGCTACTTCACTGCATTCCCATTGGTGGCGTGAATTTTGTTATTTTGTCTGCGATTTTTACGCAGGTTGATATAACACTTCTTGCAGGCCCTCATGAATATTTTCTGGCTATACTGGCACCGCAGTTATCCTACTTTGCACGGAAAGCTTTCTCCTTTTCAAAGAAGCATCAGATACGATTGAGCCAGAGTGTCTGCGTACCGCTCGTTACTGCATGTCAAGGTGTAGATAATAATGAGTAACGTTCTTACCAAAGCAAAAATAGTCAGCAGGCTCGTCTCTAGCAATTTGGTAGATTGTTCAGGCTTTCACAATTCCAAAGTTGAGCTTTGGTGTCAACAACCACTATCACTTTTTGTCCCTGATGCTGATATACTGGCAGTAGACGGTTTGATGCGAAAGGTCAACACCTGCCATACCACTGTTGTAAAAGGAAAGGAGTTTTGGCTTTAAAAAAATCTGTTTTTCTTGTGCTGTAGGCAACCACCACTCTACAAAACACGTAGGCTCACTGCTGTTATAGTTGCAAGCCATAGTTACTATACTGTTGATCGTAGATTTCAATAAAGGCATGTAACCTATACTACTGAAGCAAGAATCAATGTTTCATGGCTGCTTGTATTTCATCGCTTTCTTTGGCCCGAGTGGACACTTCCTGAACCTGTTTTGGCGAACGGTTCCTCAAGCCCTAAATTCCTCCCAGTGGAGCATTACAAGAAAGTCTTGAGAGGTAAAAAAAAAAAAGATGAAATGGTCACTAAGGGTTTAAATCACCTCAGGTGACGACAGGACAACACGCGATTCCAAAAGTTTCATTTCTGAACTCAAGTACTTCGCGCAGACGGTGTGAATGGCATAACAGTAACTGTCTGCTCGGCAGAACCTTCAGTTCTTATAACCAAACTTTATTACAACCAATTAAAATCATACCATCATCAAACTCAAGACCGCTAGCTGCAAGTACAGCATCCTCCGAGGCCTTGCTGAGCAGACAAAGTGATTTTTTCCGAAAAATTGGAAGTAACTATAAAATCTATGAACTGGAATAAATAGGCGCCGTTCTGCACACAGGAAGACCCAGTGTACTATAGAAAGTACAGCAGTATATAAATCATCACAGAGCAAAAAATGCCAAAGGTGCGGGACATTCAAAGCATCCGTTGTTTAGTTTTGTCTTTCGTGCTGCTCTATACTTGAAACTAGCGTAATATGTACATGACTGCGGCCGTGAGAAAATTATAAGCAAGCAACTACCGGTGCACTTCGTGGGAAACAAACATCCTGAAGTTTCACCACGGAAAGCTAACATACTGAGCAGAGGAAGTGCGCCAAATTAGTTAAGGGTGGTTGGCCAATCCCCTGTTGACAAAAGTATGCCCTACTTGAAAAGAAAATTGCAGTCTTTGGTGGTGAAATTATAAAAAATTAAGTGTACTTTTAAAAGTAAGCTGGGCGCTAATGGGTTAATTAATGAACCAAAAAAAATGTGCCGTGAACAATTGCATAGAAGAATGCAGCTCTCAGGCTTTCGCCTTTCACCACTTTAGCCGCTAAAGTTCCTTGTAATTTTTTTTGAGGAGCTTTGGATTATTACACCTGCCCAGTACGGGTTCCAAAACAAAATATCATCGGAAATGGCTGTGATTCATAGTAAATAAAATATTGTAGAAATTATTTAACATAATCTTTTCACCCTACTTTTATTTTCAGGCGTGGAAAAGCGTTCGACACTGCACACCACAACATTTCGATACAAAACTTTAATTGTATGGCGTACGAGGAATAGCACTCAATTTAATTTCAAGTTGTGTATGTGGCCGTTACGACCATGTTGACATTAATAGCATATCCTCTAGTAAAATGTAAATTCTATACGGTGTACCGCAGGTATCGATTTTAGGGCCATTTTTATTCCTATTATACATAATTTATACCACCTCCATGCTGGATTTACTGACGTAGCTTTATATTCTGCGACACCTATCTCTTCTTCACTGGAGCAAACAAAGCAAGCTTGGAAAAAGCTGCTAATGAATACTTACTTAAATTATCAGGATGGCTTCTAAAAAAGAACTTTAGTCTAAATACATTTAAAGAGAGTGCACAATATTGAAGCCCATAAATAGGCTCGACTATAGAACCATAAACATAGCGTGTAATGAAATTCTCCTAGATTAGGTCAAAGAAAGAAATTTTAGGGCGCATGGTTCAGCGAAGAGCTTTAATAGACTACGTATATTAATAAATTAAAAGATGAATTCGCGTTAATAACTGGGAGCATCTGGAAAATCAGGAGTCTTATGCCTAACTCTTTAAATCAGGTATTATAATATTATCTTTTTTTGCTCTAGGTTGAGTCATGGTACAGTCTGGTTGAGACAGTCTAAATGTCATGGTAGCAGTCCACCTTGGGTTCAGAATGGTACTAGTGGGTGGCCAACTGCAGGCTACGTTGCAGCAGATCGCACATTTATTACAAATAGCTAGGCAGCCAAAAAGGCTAGGGTTCTGTGTGTTAGCGTCTTTCACAGGCTGATGAAAATAAAGTATTCAGAACTTTTCTTTGTAATCACCCTTTCAAGCGGCAACGATCGGCAACTGCTCTCAGGTTTAAGGCAGCTCTTCCCTGAAGAATTTTATCATTTCAATAACTTTATCGGATTTGTCGTGCGCTCCAGTCAAAAAGGAAAGGAAATATGAGCTCCAGGTTGTGGCTAACACCGTATGCTGAAGGAATGCACCACGCAGCTGCCTTGGCTTATGTGGCTTTTACGTCCCGAGCGACTGAGGCTATGAGGAACGCCACAGTGAATGGCTCCAGAAAATTCGACCATCTGGAGTTCTTTAACGTGCACTGGCATCGCACACTACTCGGGCCTCTAGAATTTCGCCTCTATCGAAATTCGACCACCACAGCCGGGAAGGAACGGCGTCTTTCTGTTCAGGAGATGAGCGCCATAGCCATTCCGGCTCGTCTACAGAGCCGCAGTACCCGGCATGAACCCGTTCTCGGCGGCCGCGTTTCGATGGAGGCGTAACGCAAAAGGCGTCCGTGTGCTGTGCGATGTCGGTGCACGTTACACATCGTTTACGGCGTAGATGTCGAAAGCCGCAGACAAAATGAGCAGCTAAGAGCACAGATCGGGCAACTGCTCGCCAAAATTCAAAATTTGGAAGAAAAGCTAGCTGCCGCGACGGGTATCCCGAGTCCCGACGCCATGGAGAGTGAGCCCGAACTGCCGCCCCCGTTCGCGTCGGCAATGGCCGCGATGGAGGCGCGCCTCACCACCCAGCTTCAGAAAATGGTAGAAACGGCTATGAACTGCATGGAGTCCAAATGCTCGTCATCGGTCCCTGCAGCCATAAGCCGCTGCATGAAATCGAAAACCACCCGAATCAGTCGGCGGTTCGAGGGGATCCGAGCCTTCAATACGCACAAGAAAATTATCTGCAATCCCGGAGACGCGGCATCGCAGGACTCCAACCCCGCTCCCCCACCCAGTGCTAGTTGTAGGCCAGAGTCCAATCAGCCCCCGTCTCTCACCTCCAATCCTAATGATGGCGGCACGGCCTAACAAGCGTTCCCCACCTCCGAAAACACACACGTTGGTAACCGTAACGCAATGGAATTGCAGAGGCTTCAAGGCTCGCCAGAAACGCGCGAACCTGCGCCTCTACTTAGAAACTTTCGAGGCTTTACCCGCCGTGGTCGCCCTGCATTAGCCAGGAGCGGCGGCGAAATTGACTAACTACGTGACGTTCCAGCGAGACCCCTCGTCGTGTCTCCTCGTACACAAGTCGTACACAGCCACCGAAATCGACCTCGATCTCAACATACCGTACTCGTACGCCATGGGAAGGATCCTTCCCCTTCGCCGATCGGATCCTCCCTTGCACGTACTTAATGTATACTGCTCCCCGAAACTGAAGCGAGTGACTTTCGCGGACCTCTTTAGCCGTGCACTTAAAGAGGAGGGTCGCGACCCCCTGCTGATTGTGGGCGATTTCAACACCCCTAGCCAGCTATGGGGCTATCGTAAGGAGGAAGTGCGCGGACGCATGCTGGCGGAGTTGGCGTCCACACTGGGCCTCATCCTCCACACCGACCCGGCATTTCCTACTCGCGTAGGCAACTCGGTGACCCGAGACACATGCCCGGACCTGACCTTCAGTCGCAACATAAGAAACGCAGACTGGATCAACACCGAGGATACCCTCGGCAGCGACCACTGCATCATCAACACTACTGTTTATACACGCCCCCTAAAGCGCCCTAACACACTAGCACGCATCCCCAATTGGACCACCTTTCGCCAAAATTTCCCGTCCGACACCAACACGAACATCACAGAGCAGGGATACGGAAACTGGTCCCGGTCAGTCATATCGCACCTTCGCTCCCACGAGAAGCAGGTAGAGCTCACCGAGGTGGTCACGGACGTGGACAACCACCTCCTCCACCTCTGGGAAGCGCGCCGTGGCCTCACGCGCCGCTGGAAGCGCCAGAAACACAACAAGAAGCTCAAAGCGCGCATTGCGGACCTCACCTGGCAGGCAGCAGAGTACGCGGCCCAACTCGCTGACTCAAACTGGGTAGACCGCTGCAACACGGCGGCGAGGCAGTTGTCGAGCCGCAACACGTGGCGGCTCTTCCGAGCCCTCATCAACCCAACACATACCCGCACAGAAACGCAAAAGCAACTACACAAAGCCATGCACTCATTCCAAGGAAATACAACGCAGTTGGCAGAGGCGCTCCGGGATCGCTACCTGTGCACAACTCAGGGCGCCCGCAGATCGGCCTACTCCTACGCTGGCAGAGAAAACTCAGAGTTGGATAAGCCTTTCCAGCTTCACGATCTGCAGGCGGGTCTGGCCAAAATGAAGAGGGGCACCACGCCGGGCCGGGACAAGGTCACCGTCAAACTTTTGGCGAAACTTCCTGATTCAGCGTACCAGTGCCTTCTAGAATACATCAACGCGATATGGACGGGGGAAACCCCGCTCCCCATTGACTGGAGAACGGCCCTTGTCACCTTCATCCCGAAGGCCGGAAAACCGATCGACACGGACAACCTCCGCCCCATCTCTCTCACCTCGTGTGTGGGCAAATTGATGGAGACGATGGTGCGGGATCGGCTGTCCGAGTACCTCGAACAACACAACACCTTCGCGGACACAATGTTCGGATTTCGCCCACATAGATCCGCACAGGATGTCCTGCTCCAACTCGACCGCGAAATCTTGAACCCCATTACACACCCCCAAAACGACAAAATAGACCTTGCGCTCGACCTGAAAGGAGCGTTCGATAACGTAACTCACGAGATCATACTCCACATTTCAGTCAAACTCACTGCGGCACCAATACCTTCAATTACGTTAAACAATTTCTCACGGACACACTGTTCTACATCAGAATACAGGACGAAGAAGACGGACCTTTCTTGCTCGGCACGAGGGGGACTCCACAAGGCGCGGTGCTGTCCCCTCTGCTATTCAACATTGCCATGATGCGCCTACCCGCCCTACTGGGTGCGGTCGAAGGGGTCCAGCACGCGCTGTACGCCGACGACATCACCATCTGGGCTACGCAAGGGCGCCTGGGGGATATAGAGACCAGCCTGCAAACGGCCGCCAGCATAGTGGACCTCTGTGCTCGAGACTGTGGTCTGCAATGCTCCCCGCAGAAATCGGAATTCGTACATTTGCGTCCCTCGCGCACATGCTCGACCCAAATCAATCTCTCGTTGCAAAGCGGTCCCATTCGCGAATTCAAGGAAATCAGAGTCCTCGGACTTTTCATACACAACCAGCGACGCTGCGACACAACACTCGCCAAGCTCCGGCAGGTGGGGGACCAGGTGGGCCGCATGGTCCGCCGGGTTTCCAACAAGCGCGGTGGGTTACGATGCAAAGACGCCTTGCGGCTGGCGAACGCATTCGTGACCAGTCGAATCTTGCATTCGACTCCCTATCTCCACCTGCGGAAACAGGAGGAGGAGGATGCCCAGGAGGATGCCCTCGAGGTCATCCTCCGCAAAATCATGAAACGAGCGCTGGACCTCCCGGTCTCTACCTCTACCAGCCGCCTTTTGGCACTGGGGATGGTTAACACTTTTAGGGAGCTTCGGGAGGCCCACCTCAACAACCAATACACTCGTCTCACAAAGACATGGTCGGGTCGCCGCCTTTTAGCCCGACTTCACATCCAGCACACTCAATTCACAGATGAGCGATGCCGCCTTCCCGTACACTGGAGACGCGCTCTCCACGTGCGGCCTCTCCCCATCAATATGTCCAAAGAGGATCATAATGGCAGGCGCCTGGCGCGGGCGGAAGCCGTGGACCGCCATTTTCGGAGCAAACCAGGAGTCTGCTACGTGGACGCGTCCGGCCCGGACCACAGGGGATGGTACACGGCCACGGTCGTCCACGAGGGTGAAACAGTAGACGCCCTTACTTTCAAGGCCCAGTCAGCAATTCACGCAGAAGAGGTTGCCATCGCTTTGGCAGCCTCTCACACATCCTCCAAATACATAATCACCGACTCGCGAGGGGCTTGCCGTAACGTCACGCAAGGGTGGGTTACTCCCCTAGCTCATCGCATTTACCAAAATTGAAGCCGAGACTCGGATCGCGCGCACCGATCTCTCGTTTGGGCTCCAGGTCACCAGGGCGTCCACGGAAATGAGGCAGCCGACGCCGCCGCCCGCGCGCTCCCTCTCCGGGCATTTCCAACCGGACCCGACGCCGACCAGGACACTGATTTCAATCCGATTTATACTTTTAAAGAAATATGCGAGTATTACAAATCCACGCACCAAACTCTTCCCACCCCGTGCAAAGGGCTGGGGAAGGTCAACGAGCGGGTACTCCTGCGCCTGCTCACCAACACGATGTTGTGCCCGGCAACTCTACAACATTTCGATCCTCAATTCGACGGGCGGTGCTCACACTGTGGGGAGGTGTCTGACATTTACCACATAGTGTGGGCCTGCCAGCAGAACCCATCCCTACCCCCTATCCCAAACCCCACCCGAGAGGACTGGGAGGCGACACTGTCCTGTTGCTGCACCCTCGAGGCCCAAAGGGCCTTAACGCAGCGCGCCCGGGCTGCGGCAAACGCCAATGGGGTACCTGACTAGGCAACCCACCTTGTGTTTTTAAGGGCGTGACCCTTCAAGTCATGACCCCCAACACCTCTCCCTATGATTTAATAAAAGTTTTCACCACCACCACCAGGTGGTCGAAATTATTCCGGAGGCCTCCACTACGGCCCCTCTTTTTCTTTCTTCTTTCACTGCAACCTTCCTCCCTCCCTTACGGCGCGGTTCAGGTGTCCACTAAGCGATTTGTGAAAGATACTGCGGCATTTCCTGTCCTAAAAAGATATATAAAAAAAAACAATTATAAAAAGTGTATACGTATGGGATCCTTAAGTTGTACTTGCTGATTGTGAGTTGTTGCTGGACGAGAGTTTGTGACAGCAGCGAAAGGATAGCCCTGTGTGTTTCACGTGTGTTTCTACTCACTCTATATATGTCATCTCTCATTCAATAAAATTCAGTCGTGAGTCTTTGCGCCTGCTATGCACTTCTGTTTCTTTTGTGCGTGTTTTCTGAAGCAATGCTCCCATTTTCTAGACAAACAAGCATGAACTAGCCCAGCTTGCCACTCCAATGCAGCAGAGGTGGCAAATATAATGCAACAGGCCGTCCCAACAAAAGCGCGGGAGGGAGCTTATAGAAGCCTGAATTATTTCCAAGACCAGTGGTTGATACGTTACCTTGCTTTCAATTTTTCTATTAGATATCAATGCTTACACGCCAGAATTATTTTTATACTTTCTAGGGCTCTACCGCCCCTTTTTATTCATTTGAACTTCGCGCTCTCTCACCCAGTCATCTAACTGCGCGCACAAGGCTGCGCAACTGCGCATGACCGAATGGTTGCCCGCCAGATATAGTACATAACTAAAGTACGGGAGAAGGAGAGGAGTACAGAACGGGAGTAGCATCGGCACACCTGGCAGGTAGTGCACGTGTGGTGTTCACGTGTTAGGCAGTAATACCATGCGTTCAGGCGAACATAATAAAAAATTAACGGTGCTTTAGCTTTGGTTAAATCGAGTGAGAAGGGATAGCTTCACGATGGTTTAGCCTGGAAAATACCAAACAAAGGTTCAACAAACAGCACAACAAGACTTTGCCACTCTAAACCATCGTGAATCTAGCGCTTCTCACTGTGTTTAACCAAAGCTAAAACACCGCTAATTTTTACGTAACGCACACCGTTCCAGGCGAGTGGTTCCAATGGTGCCATAAGATTGGTCAAGCTATTCATGTGGTGCGCGAAGTGCAGTGCTAGGAAAAGAAAGTAGACCAGCAGAAGCCTTGGTAGTAGGTGAACGCGATGACACAAGGCGTTCTCGTCGCGCCGGAAGACAGGTGAACAAAGTGCCAGTCTATTCCAGTTACCATTGCACAAGTTAGACCACAGTGCTTATACTATACGCTGTTGCGCTGAACGTGTTGCTCATTGGCCACGGGCAAATGTGCAGTCGGGCCACTGAATGCTTTTTAAGGCGGAAGCCTTTAATGCCTCATCGTTGTAAGCAGAAGTTGTCGACAGAAAATGTCACGCTTTTCAGTTGGTCGAAACGGTCGTGGCGTCACAGTGCGCGAATTTCAAAGGGGGCCAATTGCACTTTGGCTACTAACCATGCAACCAATTAAAGTGATCGTATAGTGATGCTACAAGTTAGTGGGAATTACTTAACCAATTAGCCTTTCTAGTGAGACCAGATAAACAAATAAAACAGAGTAGGAAATTTTCCGAGCTTGAGAATCGAACCCCGGTCTCCGGAGTGCGAGACGAGCACGCTACCACTTCGCCATGCCAGCTCGATGATTTGGAATGAACAAAGGCGCGTCTAGTGACTACGGTGTCTTCGTTGACTCCCATCTGCCTCCCTTCCCGTTACGGCGAGGTTTAGGTGTACACCGAGATATGAGAGACAGATACATTTCCTTTCCTCAAAAAACCATTTTCAAAGGCGCGTGTACTGAATACGGTGTCTTCGTTCACTCTAATGTCCCTCTCTTCTTCCGGTGAGGTTCAGGTGTCCACCGAGATATGCGAGACAGATTCATTTCCTTTCCTCAAAAAATAATTTTCAAAGGCGCGTGTACTGAATACGGTTTTTTCGTTCACTCTCATGCCCCCCCCCCCCCTTCTTCGGATGAGGTTCAGGTGTCCATCGATATATGCGAGACAGATACATTTCCTTTCCTCAAAAAACCATTTTCAAAGCCGCGTGTACTGAATACGGTGTCTTCGTTCACTCTCATGTCCCTCCCTTCTTCCGGTGAGGTTCAGGTGTCCACCGAGATATGCGTGACAGATTCATTTCCTTTCCTCAAAAACAAATTTGCCGACGAGCACGGCCAAGTTCCGCCACGGCTTGACTAGCAACCCAAACCCGAGCCTCATGGACGAGTTCAGGTGTCTAAACGAGCATCGCTTGACTACAATCACCCAGCGGTGCAATGCGATCATGGAAGCATCACAGCTTCCACTAGCTTGTGTGAATGTACATTCACTGTCGCTACACGGTCAAGACGTCGCACATGACCATGTCTTGGCTCGGTGCAAGGTTCTCTGTCTAACTGAAACATGGATGAATCCCTTGGTGGCACCAGTTGAGATCAAAGGCTTTCACTACGTTACAGGAGCAAATCGTGCTTCCAACCAAGCAGCGGGAGTGGCCATTTACGCGCACCCAGACGTCAACCTAACACCGCTACAGTTTGACGACTTGCACTTTGATGTGGGGGAAGTATGCGGTGTCAAGCTCGAAAGTAGGCTTAACGTGGTGTGCGTCTACTTGTCACCTCACATATCTCAACGGGCTGGCCATGAATTCATGGGACGAGTGCTACCAAGCTGGTTCAAGTTTGGCCCAATGATAGTGGTAGGAGACTTCAACCAGGATGCCAGAACGCATCAAGACTTCCTAGATGGAATGCAGAAATCTCTGGGTCTGCACTTGTCTACTCCACGGGACAAAGCTACCACCAAGTACGGAAGCTGCTTGGATTTGGTCTTCAGAACCCACCCCAGCGTCAAAGATCTAGACTACATATCACTCCACTTCAGTGACCACAAGGCGGTAGTAGTCGACGTAGACCCGATCAAACATAAAGAATTCACAGGGCATGAGCCATCTGCGGAAATCTCCCCCGACCTAAACTTTGAGGAAGTCGTGGATACAGCCGAAGTCGAAGCAGATAAAGAGACGCACTAGGGGAGAAGTGAAATGCGCCTCTGAAAGTGTGTAGTTTTAATGCGCAGTTAATGTATACAGCCAAATAAAACACTAGTCAATAACAAACAGTCTCTCAGTCAATGCCTAACAGTGCTCCAGGAAAGGCTTCCGCCTTGAAGCAGTTTAGTGTGCCAAAGTGCCCCCTGAACTTTTTCACGGTGCGCCTCGGTGATTTTTTTCTTTCTGGCAGTGATCACGCACCTCCCCTTAGATGGTGAAACGAAAAGCCATCTGTGGTTATATCGCTTTGCAGGGAGGAAGATGTACGCGATTGCTGTTTTTTAGTAATATCACTCGGACTTCGACTGTTCGCTTCATGGGTGCTCTATGATGGATCGAATCGCCAAACTTAGCAAGAGCGGCTGCATGCGAACGAAGCACACGGCTGGATGCCCGTAGCCTCATAGCATCTTGCTTAAGCTGCGCGCAGCCTGCGATTCCCGTTATTGAATAATCGCAATGTTTGGCATGTTCAGGGTGACTCACGCGGCGTTTACTACTTGCAGCATGCTCAGCGTCTCTGGCGAATTTCGCAGTCAACTTTTTGCTTATTACAATAGTAGAAAAGCTTTTTCTACCTTAGGCTGTTCATATAAGAAGGCTTTGTGCACTATGAGAGGCGCCACCTAGCACATCATGCTGGTATAAATCGGGCGCTACAACACTCGTAAGGCTTTTTCCGAGCGTTCGCTTCTGCTAAGAGTGCCTCAATGCGTTGTTACATTCCTGTGAGTGCAGTTGTGCACCCTCGGTAACTCCGCCAGTTGCAACTAATCTCGGCTCAGTGCCAGTACACAAGCGACACGACGGAGCGGTCGCTGGAGGAGGGCGCCGAAGTTGTGACAGTCTCTTCATGGTCAACTCGAGTTCTGCACAGTCTTCAATCAAACGAATTAAATCTGTATCCAACAGTCTTCTGGCGTTTTTTCGCCGTGCGCAGCGGCAGAGATCACCTGAGCTACAACGTCAATGAAAAAGGACAAATAGAAAAGGAAACGTATGGAAAAGAACTAATATAGCTGTCTTCTGTGGTGATTCTGCCACTTCGCGGTTTTGTCTGTCCAAATCCAGTACATGTGTACGTTTGCAAACGGTTACGATAGCACATTAGGCAGACCTGCAATTCTTCTCACCGGGAATATAAACGGGAATAACAAAGTTCATCTGTAAATGAACGGAACGAAAGGCTTCCGGTAATATCGGGGTTTTCGTGCCGGGTAGGCAAAACAATGCGATAGGCAATGGAAGGAATTCGGGATGCGCGCAGCGTTAGGAACAACCTAGAAGTGATTTCCACCCTTGCCTGTGCATATGCGCATCACGTCAACTCTCGCCGCGTTGGTCTATTCACTCCGTCGTAGGACGCTGATGAAGGGAACAGTCCACTCTTACGTGATGTTGTGGAAAACACGCAACACTCTGCATACAAGGCGCATAGTAATACGCGCATGTGAAACATGAAATGCAAAAATGTGCATACCGTAACCAAGCACACTCCACATTAAAACAAGAGCAAACCTCTACTTCGCATGGGGCATTACTGGGAAGTATATGTGCCGTTCCGTAAAGATATATTTGCGAAAGTATTAGAATTTGTCCTTTAGTGCGCACTATTGTTTCTCTCCGCCCCTCACTAAAACTTGAACCGACACAGCCAGCCACTGATTCCGCGCATTCGTGGCAGAGATTAAAAAAATGGTTTTCAGGAAAGGAACTCGCGTGTATATCGTTGGCCACGCGAACTGCAGTGGAAGGTGGTCGAATTTCGATCGAGGCGAAATTTTAGAATCACGTGTACTGTGCGATGCCAGTGAACGTTAAAAAAAAGTTGGAGGCTTATCAAGGTTAAGCCCAGTGGATGCGAAGCAGCCTTCGTTTTGCATTCTTATTATTAACGTCCTGAGCGTTTGGAGGCATCTTGACCACATACACGCCCGGCGCAAACACGAACGCGCGGTTGCGGGCACAGAGACTGACGCGACGGCGGGCGCGCGCCGCTTCATCCCTGGCGTGACGTCACATATCACGTGATGCAGCGATGGTGGCGCTGCCGCCGCGTCGCGCGCGACGGCGCGAACCGAAGCGTGGAGGCCTCCGCCGAGCGACGTCCGTCGGCGCGATATGAGGCCCCATCTGCAGCCGGTGTGACGTAATCACGTGACGTCACATCATGTGATCTCACTTCAAGGTCAATGGTGGCCACCACCGGGCGTCGCGCGAAGGCCCGAAACCTACGTTAATGTGCTTCGCATAAAACCCAGGCGGTCGAAATTTCCCGAGTCCTTCACTAGGGTGTCCCTCATAGTCTGAGTTGCTGTAGGACGTTAAACCCCATAAACGAAACGAAACGGAAGAGAGTAAAAGAAGAAATGATGAAAGAGGCTTGGTTTGGTTTATGTGGGTTTATCGTCCCAAAGCTACTCAGGCTATGAAGGACGCCGCCATGAAGGGCAAAGGAAATTACGACCATTTGGGGGTCTTTAAAGTGCACTGACATTGCACAGCAAACGGGCCTCTAGAATTTCGCCTCCATCGAAATTCGAGCAACGCGGCCAGGATCTACTCGCGTCTTATGGGTCAGCAGCCGAGTGTCATAACCACTGAGCCATCGCGGTGGCTGGATGAAACAGGTGCCGTAGTGAAAGGCTCCGGAATGATTTCGATCACCTGAGGATCTTTAACGTCTACCGACATCGCATAGCACTTGGGTGTCTTTTTGCGTTTCGCCCCCAAAACGCTGCCGCCGAAGTCTGGTTGGAACCCGGGAACGCCGGGTCAGGAGTCAAGCGCTCTAATGGAGCCACCGAGACGGGTGTGGCACAAATCCCAGTGGCACTTGTTGGGCTGTCCGGCTTCTACTGTAAATAACCGGAACCAATCTTTGTGTGCGATGATGATGATCCAACCATTGCTGGCCGGAATGGTTTGTCCGCCCTATCAGAGCGAGAGATATGAAAGCAGTGACGTTCTTCTGACCTTCTGAACTTTGAAAAACGAATTCCTGTTCGCGCAATTCTTGACCAAGAAATTGCACCATAAATTATTTGTGAATTGCAGGCAGTGATCGACTTTCTTTTGCAAAATAAATGTGGTTCGTTTACCAAAAGATTGCGAAAGTTTAATGAGGATGACTCAGGAGGACCTGGAGTTGCTACAGGCATTATTATTTTTGAAATGGCAACTAAGAATTAAGACCGATATTTAGGCCGTCGTATATAAAATATAGTGACAGTGGCTGCAAGGGTTTAAGCACCATGACAAATATACGGATAAAAGTATTTTTTAAAACCAATCTGCTTTAAGCCGTTTATCTTTTGGGCGGATCGTCATTGTACAGTGTTGTCCACTTCCGACTTGAACATGACTCCCTGCCACCTCTATCGCGAGCAGCGCCTGCGGTTCCACACAAGCACGTCACTGCATTTGGTTTGGTCTGAAGAAGCAACCTGAAGGAGCAGAAGACAAGCTCAGTCGCACAATGCCCATTGTTTGGAGCACCGCCATCACAGGGCCGTGCCGCATCGCCTAAACGCTGCAACACTTAGCCAGGAGTGGTATGAAGGCTCCCATGGATCAATGAACGCAAACTAGTGAATGACCCGCATATATCGCAATCAACTCTTTACGCTATCATGTCATACCCTTAAGGCGTAGCTTTCGTGTCATTTCCATTTTTTTTATTCCACAATAATTTGGTTGGTTGGGTTATGGGGTTTAACGTCCGAAAGCGACTAAGGCTATGAGAGACGCCGTAGTGCAGGGCTCCGGAAATTTCGACCACCTGGGGTTCTTTAACGTGCACTGACATCGCACAGTACACGGGCCTGTACAATTTCTCCTCCAAAGAAATTCAACCGCCGCCGCCGGGATCGAACCCGCGTCTTTCGGGTCAGCAGCCGAGCACCATAACCACTGCGCAACAGCGGCGGCCCAGAATAATTTACGGCGGACACTGCTTAAGCAGCTGATAATTTGTATATGGACATTCTATTATAATTGTTATGCTGATACAAATATATCAAATGCAATGTCAGTTTTACAAATATATTGTAAAGATATAAATGTTATCGGGGAGAAAAAATCCCTGAATGGTTGCGTATACTTTCCTTCATAAATCGAAGAGGCTGCAGAATTTCCAGTGCGGGAATCCACCGTAGAATTACGTGGTTCTTGGAGTGGCAAGCCGACGTCTGGTTGCGATAGGCACTCACGCAGGGCACGGTAGGCGACGCCGTATACGTCCTCGATGTTGTTCTTATGCACGCAGAGCAGCATCCAAGGAGAGTATCCTATCGCCGTGCGCAGAGCTACCATCCCTCGCTGCTGAATGGTGTTGCCGGAATAGTCGACGGCCAGTAAGGGCTGCCCCGGCCACAGAGCTACATGCACGGCACTTTGTGTCTGGGCCGGGTTCTCCGGCTCTTCGGTCCGCAAGCAGGCGGTTACCACAGTTCTGTGCACTGTCCAGCCAAGTGTTGCTTCGCGATGCCTAATTCACAAGGCAGCTGCAATGCACATCAGCTGTGCGGGACACTCATCATAAGCAGGTGAAATCCCAAGGCAATGGACCCGCCACACGTATATGCACTGGCGATGCGCCATTCAGCAGCGCAGCCATGCTATCCGCCGGAGACGGAATTCGTCGCGCTCAGCAGCTTGGACGCCTTCGCATACGGCACGGTGAGTGTGGGACGGCGGCAGTTCCCGGAGCCGCGGCAGCCGCCACAAGTTCTCTTCGGCCAGAAGGCAGAGATGCGCTGCTTTGAAACTACGCAGCATAAATTGAAGATTTGACATGTGCAAAGCCGCCATTGAAGAGCCGCTTCTCGATGCGTATGCGCAGCTCTTTAGCCAGCGTTCGTCAATGTTTGGAAGTGCGCACTCTTCTCGATGAGGTAAGCAACGTAATCAGTTCACTGGCACCATTTTTTTTTCACTGCATACATATTGTTACCGGTGAACTGGTTACTCAATAAGTGAACGAATCGTGAACGAAGAAGTGGCGGTGCGCTGGACGACGACAACGTTGACAGTGAGTAGCTGGGCCCTTGGAGTCTGAGCTGAGTGCTGGCCATCTCAGAGCAGCCGCCAATATAGACTTACCGTAACGATAATATCGTAGCATCCCCTTAACATCTTTTGGTGGAGGTCGCGGGTTCGAGCTGACATGCCGACGACCCGACGAGCCGACGGGCCGAACCGTCGAGCTGACTACCGAGCTGACTACGAGCTCCCTCCCCTCCGAACATCACGCCGTCTTTTCAACTCCATGAGCATCCTAAGACTTCATGGCTCCTCAAACGCATTTAACAAGTCATTTCTGCCTCTTGCCATTAATGAATGGAATTCACTACCCGAATTAATTGTCACTGAACGCAATGCTCTGAAATTCCGCCAAATGCTGTCATTGCACTTGAAATCCCAATGTGGGTAACTGTTGCCTTTGCGTTTTATTTTTATGTTATGATTGTTTGATATACTACTGCACCTGTCTGCCTGATTTATAAACGTGTTTTTCTTTTTTTTTCTTTCTTCCCCAAGCAACGATTGTTTCACTGTATACTTTTTCTTCACTGTATACTTTTTTTCAGTTTTTTTTTTCACTGTTTTACTGTACTTTTTTTGTATATGTATGTTTTTTTTTGACCTAATAATGTCATTACTTGCTTCGATGTTCGCCCCCCCCTTATGTAATACCCCGCCAGGGGTCTTTAAGGGCCATTAAATGATGATGATGATGATGACCCCCCTATCTGCGCCTGCCACGCCAACTGTCGTCGTGGCCCACCCTCGCGACCCGGGCACATTCTGTGGTACAGATGGCGTGGACGTCGAGGACTGGCTCTCGCTTTATGAGCGTGTTAGCCAGCACAACAGGTGAGACGCCACGCTGATGCTAGCCAATGTGATATTTTATCTTGCCGGGACCGCACGCGTCTGGTTCGAAACCCACGAAGAAGAAATTGCCACGTGGGTTGTCTGCAAACAGAAGCTCCGTGACCTCTTTGGGAAACCAGTTGGCTGCCAGCTTGCTGCCAAAAAAGAACTTGCAGCTCACACCCAACCGGCCACTTAATCTTATATTACATACATCCAAGACGTCTTGGCATTTTGCCGAAAGGTCGATCACAACATGACCGAAGACGATAAGGTAGGCCACATTCTTAAAGGCATTGCCGACGATGCCTTCCACCTTCTTCTATGCCGGGACTGCTCTACGGGTGACTCAGTTCTGCAGGTGTGTCGACGCTTCTAGCAGGCCAAGCACCGGCGCATTGCACACCGCTATGACCGCCTGCCTAACACAGCTGCAAGTTCCACGTGCGAGGATCTGCCGACACTGAGGCAGCCTTCAAACCCAGACAACGTGACTCGCATCGTGCGCCATGAACTGGAGGCCCTGGCTCCTGTTACGACAAACGCGCCCTTGTCGGACAACACCCTGGCCACAATATCCCTTATTCAAGCTGTCTTCCGTCAGGAGGTCGCCAACTGGGACATGCCCTCCAGCCATCGTCCCGTGGAACCTCGGAGTGCGAGCCCCATCTCTCCCGTGGTTGCTACCGCTACGGTCCACAACACCTTCGCCCAAAGTTACCCAAGATATCGCAATCCAGATGAGTGGCGTACCCCTGATGACAGGCCGATCTGCTTCACGTGCTCGCGCGTAGGCCACATCTCTCGCCACTGCCGCAGCCGTTGGTCCGCACCTCCCCGACCTTTGCCCTACGTCGACAGCCGTTATGACTATGGACCCCGTCGATTCACGCCTTGGAATGACCCACCCAGCGCCGATTCCCCACCGCCTCCTCGTGGAACCAGCCGCTCTCCCTCCCTGACAGCCCACCGTTTCCGCTCACCTCTTCCGCACTGCAGTTACTCACCGCCCTCTGCCGGCCGCTTCGCGGGAAACTAGCCAGTGCAGCTCCGGAGGTGATGCTGCATTGGTGCCCCGACCTGAAAATCCTCTACTGACCCAGCCTTCGCACTGTAATCTGCTCGATGTTTTTGTGGACGGTGTTCCTGTTTCTGCCCTCATTGATACTGGTGCCCAAGTCTCGGTTCTTAGCTCATCCTTTTGCCGTCATCTCAAAAAAGTCCAGGCCCCTGCCGCTTCGCCCACCGTTCGCGTTGCCGATGGCAGCACTGCTGCCGTCACTGGCCTGTGCACTGCCCGCGTCACTCTTGCCGATCATCATATCCCAGTTTTGTTCACCATCCTCGAACACTGCCCTCGCAATGTGATCCTTGGTCTAGACTTTTTAACCGCTCACTGTACCCTTATCGACTGCTCCAGCGGCCTTCTAAGATTGGACCTGCCTTTCAGCTCAGCCGACCCACCCTCAAGCTCCACGCCCCGCCTTCGCTCCACCGAGTACGCTCGCCTGCCCCCCGACTCTGCCGTTTATCGGCTTATGTCACCACTTCCTGCGGTTCCTGATGGGGACTATCTTGCCTGCCCACTCGCCGATGTCGTTCTCTCCCGCAATGTTGTTCTTCCGCACCTCATCGTGAGCGTTACCAAGAATAGCACCTACCTTCCTGTCCTCAACTTCATCTTGTCACCACAAGTTCTTCCTGCAGGCATATCGCTTGCTACTTTGTCTTCTCTCACCGACTGTACCGTCACTGCTCTCTCACCTGGACCGCCTTCTACTGTCTCTAAAGCACCCGACATCCCGGCCAACGTTCCGCAATCCATTTCTGCGATGATTGCTTCTGACCTGAGCCCCGAGCATGCACAGTATCTTCACAACCTTTCGGTGTCCTACACTGACATTTTTTACTTTGCTTCTGCTCCCCTGGGTCAAACATCGGCAGTGACTCACCGCATTGACACCGGCGATGCAAGACCTATAGACCGGAGGCCTTATCGTGTGTCGCTACCATAACACCAGGTCATCCACCGGGAGGCTGATAAGATGTTGGCCAACGATATCATCCAGCCTTCCAACAGCCCTTGGGCATCTCCTGTCGTGCTCGTGAAAAAGAAAGACCAAAGTTGGCGGTTTTGCGTCGACTATCGTCATCTCAACAAGGTCACGAAGAAAGACGTCTATCCCCTTCCGCGCATAGATGATGCTCTGGACTGTTTACATGGCGCCCGCTACTTTTCTTCCATCGACCTTCGTAGCGGGTATTGGCAAATCTCTGTTGGCGCAAGAGACCGCGAGAAAACAGCCTTTGTCACCCCTGATGGCCTTTACCAATTTAAGGTCATGCCCTTCGGCCTTTGTAACACCCTTGCCACATTTGAACCGATAATGGACTCGTTACTCCGCGGCTTCAAGTGAACGACCTGTCTTTGTTACTCAGATGATGTAATTGTTTGCTCGCCCTCTTTTGAAACCCACCTGCTTCGCCTTGCGTCCATCTTGGCACTTTTCCGCCGCGCAGGTCTTTAACTCAACTCGAAAAAATGCACTTTCGGCCCCCGTGAACTTTAAGTCCTCGGCCATTTGGTGACTGCGAGTGGCATACAACCTAACCCTGGTAAGGTTCGTGCCGTCAGTGCTTTTCCCTGTCCCCGCTCGCCCAGAGATGTCCGCAGTTTCATCGGTCTCTGTTCCTACTTTCGCCGGTTCGTCCCGAACTTCGCAGCCGTCGCTCGCCCTCTCACCAATCTGTCGCAGAAAGGCGTTCCATTTTCCTGGGGACCAGAGCAGGCTACTGCATTCTCCAGCCTTATCGCCGTCCTCACCAACCCTCCTTTATTCGCCCGTTTCAACCCGTCTGCCCCGACTGAACTTCGCACCGATGCAAGTGGTCACGGAATTGGCGCCATCCTTGCTCAGCGACAACGCGGCCAGTACTGCGTGATTGCGTACGCAAGCCGTCTTTTTTCTTCCGCTCAGAAGAATTACTCCATAACAGAACGCGAAGGCCTGGCTCTTGTTTGGACCATTGGAAAATTCGGCACATACTTGTTCGGTCGACCATTCACTGTTATAACCGACCACTACGCCCTGTGCTGGCTCTCCTCTCTCAAGGAACCTACTGCCCGTCTTGGCCGGTGGGAACTGCGATTGCAAGAATACACCTTACGCCTTACGGAGCGTCTCAGCTGCACGCTGACAGATATGCTCGCCATGTATGTATCCGACAACCACCGAGACTGGGACATCAGCTTGCATTTGGTCACCTTCTCGTACAACTCTTCGCGCCATAATACTGCTGGTTACTCGCCCTTCTATCTTATCTTTGAACGAGACCCCTTACTGCCCTTCGACACTCCGCTGCCCACAGCCGGCCCTGTCACTAAATATGCGCGAGACGCTATCGCCCGAGTAGACGCCGTGCGCCAGGTTGCTCGTCACAAGCTCTCAGCCTCTCAAGAAGCTCAAAAACACCGCTACGATGGCCTGCACCGTGATGTGCGCTACATTGCCGGATCTCTCGTCTTGCTGTGGCTCCCATCCCGTTGTGTGGGGTTATGTGAAAAACTTCTGCCGCGCTACACAGGTCCTTATCGTGTATTAAGGGCAGTGAGCGACGTAACGTACGAGATCACCCCGCTCCACACAAAGTCCCCGTCCGCTCCACTGACATCCGAAGTCGTTCATGTGGCTCGCCTCAAGCCCTATCATCTACCCTCGACATCGCACGCCTAACACGCACCGGGACGTTGCCTTCAGCCAAGGCGAATAGTGTTACCGGTGAACAGGTTACTCAATAAGTGAACAAATCGTGAACGAAGAAGTGGCGGTGCGCAGGACGACGATGACGTTGACAGTGGGTAGCTGGGCCCTTGGAGTCTGAGCTGAGTGCTGGCCATCTCAGAGCAGCCGCCAATATAGACTTACCGTAACGGTAATACCGTAGCATCCCCGTAATAATATAGACGCGAGAGTCTTCGCGTGCTTCTATTAGAGGAGCGCTCCGAGCGCTCTCGAGTAATGCTGCTGATAAATCTCATTCCATATGTTTCGCTTGTACGAATAGTTTGATCTAATGACTCACTTCAAACCCTTGGCATGGCGCGATGTCCTGATGACATAGCGCAAGGACATTTCATCATTCTTCATGTTGAGATTCTACACTACTTTTCTGGAAGATACGGAAGTATTTATGTCCTAAGAAGCATTTTCAAGCGCTTCCGAAACAAAAGAAAAACAAATGCGTTGTGTAAAGTTATCAGGTATAACAAATACTTGCGACGCAATTCTCTGAACCATATCTTAGCTCACGAGCCTCTGTAGGAAACGTTCCTAGCTTATTGTCCTCATAATCCTAAGTGCTTTCATGCTGTCAAGCTAAGGACCTGCCCTCATACTCGATTACGCTTGTCGGCCGGGCACAAAAAGAAAGTAATTGGGGACTCTAGCATTTGCTTTTCTGCCAAACGGATAGTAGCGGAAGAAGTGGCACGTGCTCACGACGGGAGCTACAGGCGGGAGATGCTTTCTTTGAGCGCAGATGCATTCCATCGCTGTATCGGCTTGCACACACGTTCCAGTTTCCTAAAGCAACCATTGTGATCAGTGGCTTTCGTTAAGGCCAGGAAAAGGTAAATACCTGTATATAGTGGAAACATGCCATTCATAGAAGGCCATACGTTCAAAGCTTGATGGCTTGTGGAGGGAAGCCAGGGAGTTGTCGGACGTGAATGGAAAAGCGAGGGCAACAATACTTATGCGCAAAAGCATAACAAAAGATAGGCTACCTGAAAAGAACTTTTAAAGGTGCAACGAATGAATGCAAAGCTAGCAGCTTATAGACCCCTGGTCAGGCCTCTCCTTGTATAGGCGTTAGGCGTGTGGTCACCTCATCTAATTCATGACAGAGATAAAGTTGAGTTGGTACAGAGAAAATCAACCAGATTCATTTTTAACCGTTATGATCGCAACTTCTCTTCTTCAAATCACTGCCATGTGTTATCCCTGAATTTCCTCCAGCATCGAGGGTAGTGTGACCGGCTTATCATAGTAGAAGCTTGGGCTTGGGCGACGGTTCACTTGCCACATAGCGCAAAAAAAACAGGGACACAGGGAGACACACAGAACTGGCCTGTCCTGTGTGTCTCTCTGTGTTCCTGTATGTTTAGCGCTATGTGGCAATTGAATGGCTTATCATGCTGCACAAAACTGTGCACAAGTACGTTTCTTTAGCTGCCCCCATTTTATTCACTAGTCATTCTGCACGTGTGACGTGCCGGACCGATCTTATGAATATTACACCGTTCAGGTCTTTGCTTGGTTGC
The DNA here is from genome assembly GCF_055824585.1 of Amblyomma mixtum. Lineage (NCBI taxonomy): Eukaryota > Metazoa > Arthropoda > Arachnida > Ixodida > Ixodidae > Amblyomma > Amblyomma mixtum. The sequence continues at coordinate 92,597,545 of NC_143021.1, forward strand.
AATAAATTTTCTTTTTTCCCGAACACAGTTCAGATATGCAATAAACTTGATGGCTCGTTCCGACCGCTACCACCTCAGCAGTTTTTGAAACAAATGCCGACTTATGTACCGGGATTTTCATTTCTATGCAATGTCAAGTACCCCTGCAATGCCAAGTACCCAGACAGCAGTGTCTTTAAATAAAAATACTATCACAAACTAGAAGGAGGGCGGCCACATATGCAGAGGGAGATCTCATAGCGGTCGAGTTTAATCCTACAAACCTGAACAGCACGAGGGCTCCTGACGCGACTGTGTCCGCATCGTCGTCCTCTCTCCTCAGGGTGGAGCTGGCGCGGCACAAGCTTTTGGCATTAGTCTACCCTACCCTCGTGAAAGAAAAGCGTCATCCCGGTGCGGAACGGATCAATTAGAAAAGACGAGAAAAACAAAAAAAGAAATGTAGACAAGAAAATTAGAGGGTAAAGCTGACACATATTTCACAAGGATGAGAAGCTGAGACAAACAAAGGACAGAATAATGTGCAGAAGGCGGGAGAAGTGTTTGATATACAGCCTTAGGAGCCCTGCAGTCACGTGAGAGTTGCGGGATCAAATGGACCACATGCACAGCATTAATTCGTGCTCGCCGACGACAACAGTTCCGTTAGGAACGACACCATAATTCATGCTCCCGACGTGGCCGAGGACTTCATATAGAGTGAATTAGTAGTGCAGGAATATTTCACCATTGTTTGCGGAAAGTGGTCGACACTCAGGCACGGTCAGACGGGATATAGGAATTTCTGTATGGCTGAGGTTCTAATGTCGGGAGTCCGTCTTCTGCGGCTTTTTCATGAGTAAGCGAGCCAAGTGACGCATTTGTTCGGCTTGGGCGACGATTGTGCCCGCGTCTGGTGCGACGTCGTCATCCGAGCTCGAGAGCTCCTCGTACAGCACCATCTATACTTCTCTCTCGTAGACAATACGGAACGCGGTAAAGCAGGATATTTCCTGAATTGCGGTGTTAAACCCGAAGGTAAAGTACGGGAGTATCTGATCGAACGTTTTGTGTTCCGCATCCACCTATATAGAAATTATATCCGCGAGCGTCGTGTTCAGGCTTTCTGTCAGCCCAATTATGTGGGGGTGATCTCCTCCTAGTTTGTGACAACTGATAGACGTACTCTAAGGAAAGAACGTACTATGGACGTACTATACCCGCGGCCATTAGTTCATATCATCGCTATTCGTGAGGCCGTTGTGTTTTCATCGGCTTGCCGTGACGCAACAATTGGGCAGCTGCTTTCGGTGAAGAACAGCAAAAGATCGATATAAAATTATTTTGGGACTAAGAAAAAGATTTAACAATAAAGAGTCCCACACAGGAAAAATATACATAGATTATGTTAGGACTAAAAAAAAAGTGCACACCTGCCTGAACCGGATGGATATAAAGTGGTAGAGCATCTTTCACAGACGGTCATCCGTTCAAAACATGGCGGCTTGACGGCACACACCAGCACATTCTCAGATGTGAGTGGCGAAGGAAGCGAGACCATCAATATAAAGAAAGAATTTACGTGATAGTTTACATATTTCTTAAAGCTTACGCTGTGGTAAAACATACATCGTCACGTGCACAAAAAAACAAATTAACCAGCGTTTCAGCCTTCAGCGCTGCACACGGCACGTGGACGAGGACAGAAAACACGGTGAAACGCAGCGTTCCCCGGAATTCTACACATGGAAAAAAAAGCGATTGGCAAAAGACATACACTCGACAAAGGTTGAAGAAAAAAGGAAAAAAAATCTATTGACGCTTAATCACCCCTGCCGGTCCGTTGATCACACTATAATGAGAAAATGCGCCACTGCCTTAAGTTGCGACAAGTTTTCTGGAACATGTGTATCCCTAGAAGATTGTGTCGTGTTGGTTGATCGTATGTTGTGTCGTGTGAATTCAGAGTAATTCCGTGAGCAAGCGTGCTGATATAGATATTCCCTAAGCAGCCACACGGACCACGTCCCACACGATAGCTTGGCCAGTGTCATTTGATGTTTTGTTAAAGCATTTGAACTATTATTGCATTGACAGATACGAACCAGGATCAGCCGATGGGTGTCGCCGGGAGACGTCCAAGCTGTAGCAAACTTTATACCTTGAATTCTGTACACGAGGTAACTTTGGACAAGCTCGGAAGGACCAACAGCCTTGATCTGCTGGGATAAACCACACACATTCGCAAGCCGACTGCAAAAGGGGCTGCCACCGCAGAAACTCCAGGATCTGTAATCAATACCCACGATAATATTAGGTTGTCAGAAATAGTTAGCGATTAGCACAACCAATATTCTATCGGTGTGGATAAAGTGGTCATATTAGGTTTCAGATCCGCGCAATTCAGAGCCCGAACGCTCACATTTCGTGATGTGGTAGCGAGGTATACCAGGGGCCCTAGAAGTGCTTCGTACTCCACGCTGGTGATCGATGGCAAATAATTACGTGAGACTTGTTCTTCGCATTAGTGTGCCTCATTGTGCGTGCCTCTGGACACCGGATCATGCGGGGGAAGGGCTTGACCTGACCGTCCTCGCTTTTTTACGGTGTAGTTAATCAAGGACTAGCTACTACAGCTCTTTCAGCATCGTGCATGATTGTGAATTGACGGAATATTCCAGACTTTCGTGGCCGTCTCTGCAGTGTGTGGTGAACATTCAAGTCGTTTCCAGAGCAGAACAAAAATGATTTTTTTAATGTATCTCGCATGGAGCACAACATGGTAATGCCAAAGCTGGTGGAAATCGGGGAGGAGCTCTGGAAAACTAAACTCTTCCTAATATCAGGAAATGCTTGCTTAAGCTATGTGTTTGTAGGTAGGCCGATATTCTTGTCACGTCATTGGCAAGCATTGGGAGAAAGTGGCCGAATTTCGTTTCTATTTCAATCGCCTTATTGCGAATGCATCTCTGCGACAGGTGGCTACACTATGCAAATCGCAAACGCTTCGTGGGAAATACTAGGCGACCGCTAAAGGGCTATCGAGAGACATTGCTGCGGTCAGTTCACAGGCGACGACTAAACAGACCAGTTTATTAATTAATTAATTACTTATTGCGTAAAATTTCAAGACTCATAGGCACTACAGAAAGGAGTGTTGAGTTTGCAACATTAGTTGCAGAACAATAACAACAAAAAACACTTTAAAGCACTTTTAACCGCGATCTTTAAGTGAATGGCATCACAAATGGAGACTGTGTGGGCGAGAAGGCGGTTCCATTCAGTAGCTGTTCTTGGCCAAACGGAAGAATGGTGCGAATTAGTACGGCAAGTTGGCACTCCAACCTTGTGTTGATGATTGATGCGTGATGAGGTGCAGATGGATGCGGTGAAAAGATTTTCTTTCAGGAATGGATTAAAGAAGTACCTTTTATGAAAAATACATAGGCGCAAGGTCGTTAGACACATAGAAAGGTCAGCCAGAATAAGTGTATGTTTCGTGGAAATCACATTGGATTGATTTCACTGGTTCCACTGGTGCACTGGTTAAGCGATGCGGCACTGCCCTTCGGTGGCAGGTGTGCCAACGCTGGAAATTGACAGACTTAGGCTGCTCTTCCCGAGCACCTCTCAAGAGCATTCATTAACTGAGCTGCCACCTGTCATGGTGGGCACTGCGTATAGAACAGTCCAAGGGTGCTTGATAGCATCCAAAGTCACACAAGCGGGCCAGTAGAGACGCATTTCTGGCGATGCTGGGTGTCAGTCATGGTTCAGCGGGAGATCATTCGGCAGAGTGTTCAGCACCTTGCGCGAGTTAACAAACACGAGTATATTTCGCAGACGCCGGGTTGGTAAATGGAGAGTGGTATCTACTGTAGCAGGCAGACAAAAGTCGTAAAGAAGAAGGAAAGAAGCCAGGCTAAGCACAGCAACACGAGGCGAAATCAATGCCGCTCAAGCGCAGGTTCATCTTCGTCTTTCGCTCAAATCTGCGTCTTCATTTATTGCGTAAGCAATACTGCGCCAGGTTTCGAGCCGTCGCGTATCTCCCGGTCGTGGTCACGGTTGACCTTTAACCGCAGTGAGGTCACAGAGAAGGAGCGCCGTAGCCATAGCAACCGTTTCAGCGTATCGGCGTCACTACATAAAGAAACTCTGTCGAGGCTGGGAATCGAACCAGGGCCTTTGGCACTTGAAGCGGAGACGCTACCACTCCGCCATGAAGGCTCAACATATTAGCATTAATAAAGGCGCATATAGTGAATGCATGGGTTTAATAAATAAAATAAAATATATAAAAGAATAAAAATAAGAACAGAAACGAAAAATTAGCTGAGGTTTATCTCTGGTTAAACCGGGCAAGTTGCGTGAGCAGTGTCGGTAGCGCTTGACTAGGCGCGCGGCGGCGGCGGTCCTGCCATCGTAAGCAGCGTCGAGAGCCGTTGCCATAGCAACCGTTTCAGCCGCGCTCCACCAGGCGGCAGGACCGTCGCTGCGCCGCCGCCGCTGCCGCGCCACTTGTCGCGCGCTCTCGACGCAGCTTAAGCAACTTGCCCGTTTAACCAGAGCTAATCCTTAGCTAATTTTTTTACAATATATACAAGGTGTTTCAGGGACTAATTAAAATTTTCTAAAGAAAGGTTTTTAGGGTAAAGATATGTATTTTGCAGCATACTATAACCAGTTAAACAGCACTTGCTGGGCGTGTTAGAAAACCAAGCTTACAACTACACGGCGCAAAGACAAACCAGGAAAAGTATGGAAACACCGCAAAGCGCTGACATCACCAAAACTTTAATGCCGCTTGCAGCGTAAACAAATACCCTATTGCGCGCATGTGCAGCAATGAAAGGAAAAAGGAGATGTTACGCTTTATCTGGCACCGGCATCACGTTGCACCAAAACCGACTCTCCCACGAACAGGCAAGCAAAACGCAGGCTAAAAAACTATCACGCACGAACCCAAGAGGCCCAGGGTTAAACCCCCCTATCCGTAACTCAGTGCAGGTTACATTCCTAAAAAATTGCCGCTCTTCTTCGGAAGAATCACAATAGTTCACAAATACTTGAACAAAGTGGCGAGGGAGATGGTGGAAGCTTCTGAAATTGCTGAGAGAGTGGACAATTGGTTTCTGGTTTATGGTTTGGTTTATGGGGTATTAACGTCCCAAAGCGACTAAGGCTATGAGAGACGCCGTAGTGAAGGGCTCCGGAAATTTCGACCACCTGGGGTTCTTTAACGTGCACTGACATCGCACAGTACAAGGGCCTCTAAAATTTCTCCTCCAAAGAAATTCTAGCCGCCGCGGCCGGGATCGAACCCGCGTCTTTTGGGTCAGCAGCCGAGCACCATAACCGCGTAGCCACCGCGGCGGCAGAGAGTGGATAATTGTGTCAGCACTCCACTGGTGTTCTTGAATGAGAAAGAGAGCCCATTTCGCTGCACAGTGCGAGAATACACGCGCTTTCGAAAGCATGTATTCGAAGCAACCCCTCCAGTGCAGGTAAAAAAGCCAAATTTTCACGAGCGACAGCGCCAAGAGTAAGCGCGTTTTCGAAATTCTACACTGTAATAGGGCTATTACCAACGACCGTCTGGAAAACAACCGGCTACAGTTGCGACTAGGTGCCCAGTTTTAGTAGTTAATAAGTTAATTACCAATACTTAGTTAACCAGCTTACTACGACAGAATATTCATCGGTTTTGTAGCGTCCGCCAAATCTGATAATAATATGCCGCAAATCCATATTTTTACACCAAAAAGCCTATTTTTGGATTTTTTAAAGTGTGCGCTGAAACACCCGCCATATACACGTCTAGCGGGAGGTTCATAACTCAGAAGGACGGTTGGCTACCTGACACAAGAGAGACTCCTGAAAAACAGACAAGCCAAAAAACAAATCATCATTGTCAACTAGACTACGTTCACTGCAGGACAAAGGCCTCTCCAATACCTGTACATTTAACCCCGTCCTTTTGCAGCTGGTGCTGCCGTATCCCCTCAAACTTCTTTATTTCACTCGCCTTCGTAACTTTCTGCCGTCCCCTGCTACGCCTGCCTTCTCTTGGTATCCACGCCGTTCCCTTATGACCGCGGGTTATCTCGCCGTCCCATTGCATGCCCTGACCAAGCCCATTTCTTCTTCTTCCCTTCGGCTAGATTACCATTCACCCCGGTTTGTTTTATGACCCACTCTGCCCTCTTCGGCTAGCCAGCTCTCTTGTCCTCAATTAAATTTGAAGCCTGTTTGGTATCCAGCACGCTTTTGCCTCCTGGGTTAATGCCGGTAAGAAACAGCTGTTACAAACTTTTCTCTCGCGGGATCGTGGTCAACTACTTCCATGATCTCACGAAACAGGCAAACAAAAACACATCGGATAAAGACGGGGAATGCACACTATAGGTGCTACCGCACTATAGTGGGACTGATCCTAATAAATCGGACGACTAGCATTTCTTCTGATGTCATGGCAAGTTTTTCAAGTACACCTCTTGAAACAGGTGCTATATGCGCTATGCGCGGAGTGCAGGCAAACCCGGTGCTTATAGTCCCAGCATTGCACGTTGTTCGGTCCTTCCTTGTTCTACACATGGTACTGCAGCAGTATGTTGTGCTGGAGGAGGGGGTGGTAACGCCGGTTCTATAAAGCACACGCCTTTGAAAAGAAAGCGGCTTCATGACGCTCTGGTGGATTCCTTAGTAAGGCTGGAAGTTACCGCGTGCTTGAGAATCGATGTAAGTAAAAGCCCTCACACGCACATTTCTAAAAACTTTTGCGATGTTGACACACGAATTACTGTCAGCACCGTACCCGTTGAAGTCACACAAAACCTAGTCTTATTTACCTTTTTCTTTTCAGCGTGCTCTCCCTGCGTGAATGAATTTCATTTCGTTCGCACGGGTGTTATACCAAGCATAGAAGCTTCTATAGCTCGTCTCCAGCGTACGTTTGCCAGGTGAGCGGTATTAGAAAACCGAATATGCCTTACTGTTCGCAGCAGCTGCTAAAGAATTGCGCGAGCTTCACGGGAGAGCAAAAATTTGCAATCATGTTTTTTGTTTTTTTTTTCACTAGCAGCTCTATGAAAAGCGCAGCGATCGAGAGACACGGCGCCAGTTTTCAAGAAACATGCTTAGTTATTCAGCCATTCGGACTCTCCATACAAGAAGCGGAAGCGCAATTTTTATTTACCCGCTACTCACGTTTTTCTTTTATTCTGGCAAAGCCGGGCAGGTAGTTTATTGCTCACAATCGGATTGAGCAAGCGCTTCATGACAACTGTAATCAGGACTGATACACGGTAAGGCTGCGCCATGATAAGAATGCGAAACTAAAAGAATACAGCGTTCTTTCCTAAAACATGGGCAGCAGAATGTCACCAATATATCGTTCATATAATTTTATAAGGTCGCGCAAAATTCTAGCCCCTATCACTGCGGTTGGCTATGAAGGATGCGATAAGTAAGCTGAACTGGGCTAGTCGGAGCAATTGCATCTTCGAAAAACGTAGCGCGAAACACAAGACACAGGTAAGGTGAAGACAGGACACGAGCGCTTCTCACGACTAAATTTTTATTAGGAAGGATAACAGAATATATACCACAGATATGGAGGCGAAGAGAAAGAAGGAAACAACAAAATAACAACTCAAAAAAAACAAGAACAAGACGAGAAGATAAGAGGTCGGCGATGGACGCAGGTACATAGCATTGCAATATAAAACACGTGCACAGTTACTTGACAACCGATTGGAGGTACACAATCTCACTTTTTGTTAAGGCGATCGATGCGTCACTAATACACTCCCCCCCCCCTTTCGCGATATAGAACGCTTCAATAATCTCCCTTGTACGTTGGTGATATGCCCTGTCAAGAACAGCAGTCTTAACGAAAAGGGGGTGACATTTACAATCCCTGCAATGCTTCGGTAAATTTTCAAGAGCTGTTGGCGTCAAAGAATTTCTGTGTTCAAACAGCCGGACATTTAGACACCGCCCGGTCTGCCCTACATAGAATTTTCCACACGAAAGAGGAATCTTATAAATCACCTCTTTTTTACATGGCACGAACCTTGATTTGTGATTAACATGGCAACGATGATCACTTTTCAATCCCTCTGCTTTCGCTCTGACCACCGCACACAATCCAGATAACTTCACGGGAGCTGAGATTACTGTGCCCACCTCGTAACGATTGGCAACATTTCGTAACCCATGTGAAAAACGATGTACATAGGGCAAAACGACAGGTTTCTTTTTCGCGTCGAATAACATAGCCTTCTTGGCATCCTTGCCCTTGAGCCACAACAGGAGTTTTTCGCAACTAGTGCTAATCAACGAAAGCGGATAACCGGACTTAGTCAATCTATTAACTTGTTCATGAAAACTTGTGGCTATTTTATCATGGCAAGACTTAAGTAAAGCAGATCGTAAGCATGAGGAGACAATTGCATTTTTTACTACTTTAGAATGCCCGGAGTGAAAATGGAGTAAAGGTTTAGAAGACCTAGGGTGGAAAGGGTCGTTTGTGGGTTGGAAAGGGTCGTTTTTCCTGCAAAAATCGGGGATCTGTATCGGCTCACGGGTAGCTCCGGTTCTGTCAAACATTTTCCTTAGCCAAATCGACAAAACAATTGAGAGGAATCTGGACGGCCTATCATTGAACATTTTTCGGTATGTTGATGACTATTTGGTTCTTCTTCCCTCTGATCGTTTCAATCACTCGGTCGTTGACGTTTTAAAGGTATTTAAGACATGTGGTCAAGGTTTGAGTTTCACTTTCGAATTGCCTAATGAAAACTCTCTTCAATTTCTTGACTTATCTCTTCATTCTGGCAATAAGCATCTTTGCTGGGGCTACCACCCTAGGTCTTCTAAACCTTTACTCCATTTTCACTCCGGGCATTCTAAAGTAGTAAAAAATGCAATTGTCTCCTCATGCTTACGATCTGCTTTACTTAAGTCTTGCCATGATAAAATAGCCACAAGTTTTCATGAACAAGTTAATAGATTGACTAAGTCCGGTTATCCGCTTTCGTTGATTAGCACTAGTTGCGAAAAACTCCTGTTGTGGCTCAAGGGCAAGGATGCCAAGAAGGCTATGTTATTCGACGCGAAAAAGAAACCTGTCGTTTTGCCCTATGTACATCGTTTTTCACATGGGTTACGAAATGTTGCCAATCGTTACGAGGTGGGCACAGTAATCTCAGCTCCCGTGAAGTTATCTGGATTGTGTGCGGTGGTCAGAGCGAAAGCAGAGGGATTGAAAAGTGATCATCGTTGCCATGTTAATCACAAATCAAGGTTCGTGCCATGTAAAAAAGAGGTGATTTATAAGATTCCTCTTTCGTGTGGAAAATTCTATGTAGGGCAGACCGGGCGGTGTCTAAATGTCCGGCTGTTTGAACACAGAAATTCTTTGACGCCAACAGCTCTTGAAAATTTACCGAAGCATTGCAGGGATTGTAAATGTCACCCCCTTTTCGATAAGACTGCTGTTCTTGACAGGGCATATCACCAACGTACAAGGGAGATTATTGAAGCGTTCTATATCGCGAAAGGGGGGGGGGGAGTGTATTAGTGACGCATCGATCGCCTTAACAAAAAGTGAGATTGTGTACCTCCAATCGGTTGTCAAGTAACTGTGCACGTGTTTTATATTGCAATGCTATGTACCTGCGTCCATCGCCGACCTCTTATCTTCTCGTCTTGTTCTTGTTTTTTTTGAGTTGTTATTTTGTTGTTTCCTTCTTTCTCTTCGCCTCCATATCTGTGGTATATATTCTGTTATCCTTCCTAATAAAAATTTAGTCGTGAGAAGCGCTCGTGTCCTGTCTTCACCTTACCTGTGTCTTGTGTTTCGCGCTACGTTTTTCGAAGATGCAGGATGCGATAAGACAGTTTTAGCTGGCCGATTTACGGTCCCCTCCGCTTATGCTGGCCCGCTCAACATAAGCATAGCGGGAGTGCGGCGAGCAAGTTTTATAAAGCAAATTGTTCTGCTGGTAAGGTTAAGAAGAGTGGTTTTGACTTGTGACGCCATCTAGAGGTGGAAAATAGAACCGATTGTTGAACAAACTCAAAATTTGTGCTTCTAGTACAACCCGCCACGCTGGCTCATTGGTTACACCGCTCGGCTGCTGACTCGAAGACGCGGGTTCAATCCCGGCCGCGGCGGCTGAATTTCAATGAAGGCGAAATTCTAGAGGCCCGTGTACTGTGCGTTGGAACCACAGGTGGTCGAAATTTCCGGAGACCTTCACTACGGCATTCCTCAGCCTGAGACGCTTTGGGACGTTAAACACCCATAAAATAATAAACCAAACCTTTTAGTTCATATCCACTGTGCGGATTTCAGGGAGTGGATTCCAAGAGAAGGAAAACGTACCCGGGGGCGGCAGAAAGTTAGGTGGGCGGATGAGATTAAGAAGTTTACGGGGATACGATGGCCGCAACTGGCAATGGACAGGGTTAATTGGAGAGACATGGGAGAGGCCTTTGCCCTGCAATGCTAATAGTCAGACTGATGATGATTATCAGTTCATATCTCTTTGTGTTTGTTTGCTTGGAACTTTACAGGTTTTGAGTGAACAAGGTTGCTTAAAGGCACCTGATCGGGCAACTCAGTGAAAGAAAACGCGACTTGCATTGGTAGTTTGATCCACACCGACCAATACCGCACTCTTCGTGCGTGGCGCTGCTTTCAACCGCTATTTTAGTGTTTTTCCTGCTCTCTACGCTGCGCAAAACAAGAATTCAGACTGCGGCAGTGTATGTTCCCTTTCGCTCTATTAAACTGTAGATAAATACACGATAACTTCATTTCGAAACTTTTGCAGTTTGTCGGGGTGAACACTTCTGCATACCAGTGCACAAACGTCTGCTCATTAGCAAAATAAATTGAGACAGGCGTGAAGGCGGCGGCTTTCTCGAATATGCTCTCTATTTATCTGGAAGTAGCTCGTAAGGAGGTTAACGCGGTTTTCGCAGCTCGCAACGTCCAATCGTGCTTTGTTCCGATTGCGGCATTTTCAGACACACGCTTCCACATCAGCTCACAGTCGCGCTAGAGGATTCACCACGACTACGCCGCGGTGCAAACAGCGAACTTTGGAAATTTTAAGCGCTTTCAATGATTTTAGCCTATAAAATCAGCCCTTGAGACAGTGAAACTGGTAAGCGCTCTCAAACGCGACCGTCGAGCCAGAGGCAGACATCTTGAACTAACCAGAAAATCGGAGGCATTTCCATACGATGCGACGCTGCACTAAACCGGCGCGCCTGCGCAGCGGAGGCGCCGCTCCGCTTACCCGCTAGCGGGTGAGCGTGCTGCACATGCACACTTGAGCCTCCACCTCGCTCAGCTCTCTAGCGGACCACAAAACCGGTTAGCTAAAAGTGTAAATAAAGAGTCAACTGGGAAGCATTAAAGGCGTGGCTCTCAGCGTCAAGACAGTTCGCTTAGAAACAGGCTCGCAAAATCACTGAAGTGCCTGCCTCACCGCTCCTATAATTGTTAAGGCGATTTGAGAATTTTTTTTTTCTCGGCGACAGCCACTTTAAAATTTCTTCCTGGAACGTTCATCCAGCTGCGCATCATGAAATGACGAAAAAATTCTAATATATGAGAAACATAATCATAGTCACCCTTCAAATCATCGCTGGCGCACGCGCCGCGGAAACTGATAATCATATCGCTGCTTCAAGAATAGGCCACGTGAGGTCCGCAGAATAGTTGGAACGATCGCGCCGCGTTTCTCAGTGCAATAGGTGCCCCGTCAAGATGTGGACGGTGCGACTGAGTGGTGTTCCAGAGCAAGTCAACCACGGTGCCGTTTCCATCAACGGCAAGGTATACTCGTTCGGCTCTTTTCACGAGGACGGGCCTCACCCCTTAAGGAACATCGTCGACGTGTCCATCTTCGACCCTGCAACGTCGCAGTGGTATATCGTGCTAACACATTCGCCGTTGAATGGCCAGCCGAATAGCATTTTTCGTCGCACCGTTGTCGCCTATGGTCACTGCGCGTACCTTTGGGGCTTGCGGAACGGCTGGCAGCCGGAAAGCGTCCTTTATTGTTTCGACACCAACACCATGACATGGAGCTGCCCTCAAGTGAATGGCGATGCGCCGACACCGCATTACGGCGCCTCAGCTTGCATGGTCGGTCAGCGCATGTATATCTTTGGTGACGCGGATTTTGCCCAAGATGTCAGCGCGCTTGACCTGGATACCATGGAGTGGCATCGTGTCCCCACCAATGGAGAAGTCCTTGCTCCGCGATCCTTCCACACAGCCTCTTTAATCGGGACCCGCATGTACGTGTGGGGAGGTGGCATAGCTGCCCCTTTTCTCGCTGGTCGCTTTGAAAATGTCTACTCTTTATACTACCTGGAAACAACAACCTCGACCTGGGTGCGCCCACAGGTACAAGGCCTTCCCCCCGTGGCTCGGTACGGGCATTCAGCCTTTGTCTACAGAGGCGAGCTGTACATCTTTGGGGGTTACAACCAACTTTTGGACACTTTCTGTGCAGACATGCACAAGTATGACCCCGAGGCATCGTGCTGGACTGAAGTGAGGCCGTGGGGCTCAGGACCGTCTGCCAGGTGGTTTCCAGGCTGCTGCATTTCTGGCGAAAGAGTGTTCGTGTTCGGCGGCTATGGCCCGGAAGCGAACATGCAGGAAGGGGAGATTATTGAGGAGCAAGCGACGCTGACCGATCTTCACGTGTTGCACTTGGAACCGACACTAGTGAACTTATGCCTGCTTGCGGTCATCGATGCACGACTGGATGTAAGCGAAATCCCACTCATTAGAAATCAGATAAACGCTATCCTCTCACCCTAATCGAATTCGCTAGGCAGATGCGGCAATTCAAGCAAATGGAGCCCCTTCGACGAATCTATATTTCTCGTCGCCGATAAATGACTTTTCAACCTAGATACCTATCTCGTGAATAAACACTTTCACTGTAAAAACTTTTCGTCTCACTCTCAGTATTCTGAGGCAGCAGTGTCGGTAGTGTTCACTTGATACTGATGTAGCAGTTTGTTAATTTTTAATAACTCGACAAGTTTGTCCGAAGGCATATTTACTACTGCATATCGATTTCACTCCATACTAGCATTCCTTTTTTGGTGATTCGGGATAATATTATTTCGCTTCAGTCTCAAGCTCGTGTCTAGCTGCATGTAGCACCTACAAGACATCTTTTTCAAGGCAGACGGCAGTGCGACTTCCCCGATAAGACAGTAATCCTGCATTTCGGTTGGGCTCCAGGATGGATTCTTCTACATCTGCACTGCTTTGGAAAAGAGGCGGTTTTCCCCTGTTCTTGCATGTTGGTCCACAGGTTGATCCGATAGAATATAAACGGTCGCAATGCTGACGACTGTATATTTTCGGGTCATATCTACAGTTTCCTAATAACATCTCTCAACGAACCGACAACGATCCATTGGTTAACCTTGCCCGGTAGTACTCTTGATGGCTTGTGTATCAGATCGTATAGAAGGTAGTCGACAGCATGCTGGCCGGAACAAGAAATTTCTTTCTTTATCTCCATGTGGTATCAATACGGATGTGGCGGTGGCGCAGACGCACATGGCGTATCAGTTAGATTCCTGACGAACCATTGCACTACCCCGATAAAATTGGCGCTGCGCTTAACGAGTAACGTCATGTGGTTGTCTTCCAGACCTTGCCCACATCATGAAATTCAGACGGCAGAGAACCACGCTAGAGGACGCTGCGGACGGCATTGAACAACGCCTTGTCTGAGCGACTCTACGCATTTTATCGGGAAGGATGATTAGTTCGTGCTAGTCGAAAAAATCTTCCTTTGCGCGCGCTTTTTCTGTAGAGAAACGCAGCTCGTGTTCGCGGCTTTAATAAAACTGCGCGAAAGGGCGCTGTTTTTGCCCAACCCATTTTTTTTTTGGCCAGAGTGAATAACCACGTGGTGTCTCATATAAAAACTGACATTCAATGCAATCTTTAAACTAAACTGCGACACAAATGCGCGTCAAGTTTTCTTCGTATCTACATATTGCATTTTCTCAGCTCGCTGTGATTCTTTTTTCTTTCAGTGTGTCTTTCAGTGGCCGTGGTCTTTCAGTGGCTTTCGCGCCAGGGTTCTGACTCTACGGTCGCGGGTCGAATGTTGCCCGTTTCCATCGAGACAAATTAAAAAACACGTTTCGCAATGTCGGTGCGCGCTAATGAATTTCAGGTGGTTAAAAAATATGGTTTTCGCACGGGCGTAGGGCTAGTGCGTTCATTACAATAACACAGACTTCCATTACCGTGCTCACACAGGCAGTACCCCCGGACAGATGTAGTTAACGCCTATAGTGTATTTATTATCACTCAGATTTTTTTTTAAAGGCCGCTGAACCCAAAGCCCTCAAGTACGGTACTGCCCAAACTCTACGTACAGCCTCAGGGCTCTAAACACGCAAAACCCTACCACTCCAAAGCTTTAACGCGCTTCAATGGGGCACGTACCGCTCCCGAGCCTGTGAGAAATCACAGACACGCTAAGCGCATGCGTCATTTACTGATTTTCCAAGTCAGCCGCTTCCTTGTCTTTTGGTAGGCGCGCGCCGCGTCATTCATCACTAAACTGACCACCGCTGAACATGACTGGCTCATGGTGCAGCAGCTGGGCATCTGCACACATTCTCGCGCCCGCGGAGAGACGGACGCAAGAGGCGCCAGCTGCACGCGAACATAGAAAGTACTTCGCAGCAAGTGAACATGGTCAGTCAAAGCGCCGCGGCGTCGGGTGCCCGATAAAAGCCTCAGAATGCTCGGCGAAGGAATGCGGGCCGGTCGTGGCGCAGCTGCCAGTTTTTATAGGTGTAGCGAAAATACTGCTCGAGTTCCCTAGTGCGGAGTCCTCATATTGGTGCTATTTCTTCAAATATCAACGTTGAGTGTACGAGCGAGTTTACTTTCTCTTTAACCTTCTCGGATATCCTCAAGCAGTTATTTGTCTTTGTAAAAATCCCTGAGATTGTTCTGAAGTTTTCTTCCTTGCGAATACAGGCGCGAGTCTAATATAAGAGCTGTGTGCTCTCAGAGCAGGTTAATGTGTACGGTGTCCATTGGGCAACGTAGGGTATAGATTGTTTTTTGCGCACACAGCAAAATAAAGCGTCTCTTGTGAAACTATGCAAGTTTTTCACCATGGCATCGTTAGGCCCGGGAAGGAATCCTTTGTAACTTCCACCCTTAGAACTGCTCTTCTGCCTTAGTGCCGATGCATCTGCTGTTTAGGAATTTCTGTGAAGCTTGCGTTTCGCGTATAAGCAGACATGACCCGGGAAATGAGTGGCATTTTATGAGAGGCGTTGGAACCAAGGGGGTTAAGCTTTCTATTGTCCCGAAAACAACCGACGCTGGCGCCAATCCCTGCGACCAAAACACGCTGGCGCGGTGGTAGTTCACAAGGCATTTGCTTCAGCCGTGGACTGGGAAAAATCGGGCCACCTAATGGATAGTGGGCGGATGTAGAGTTGTCCGACTGCGCCCCGCTGCGGTGGCTCCGTGGTTACAGTGGTCGGATGCTGACCTTAAAGACGCGGGTTCGATCCCGGCCGCGGAGATTGAATTTCGGTGAAGGCAAAATTACAGAAGCCCGTGTACTGTGCGATGTCAGTGCAGGTTAAGGTACACCTGGTGGTCGAAATTTCCAGGGCCCTCCACTACGGCGTCCCTCATAACCTGAGTTGATTGGGACGTTCAACCCCATAAACCATCAGCCAGTTGTCCGACTGCACTGCAAAAAAATTCCGTGAATGTTACGTACAAACTCCCCATAACAGAACAAACGCTTGCTCTGTTGAATCTAAAATGGAGGGTCCATCCGTAACACATTCGTGAAGGTGGCTGGCCGTATTATGCATTTTCTGAAACGTATGACTCGCCGTAACTGTTGGCCCCCGGACTAGGCACCACATGACGTCCCATTTCCGATCTGTGTGGTTTACTCTTGTTCGACAATGTCCGCAAACTAGCATGGCGAAAATGAGATTAACCCCATGTGCAAAGGTGAAGATCCGAGGGGGGGTGATAATCATATTGGACCCAAGAGACGCATAATGTTGCTTCAACGTTGAGGGATTGCTACAAATTGTAAGCAACATTAAATAACAAAGGACTTACTTTGCTATAACTTTAAAAGAAGAACGTTGACTTCATAAAAAAATGTTTTCACTGTTGTTAACCACATGACAGGGTAACAATTAATAAATGCATTTAATAAATCATGTAGAAATGCAGCGTAATGAGGTCAAGAGTTAAAAAACATTTAGACACAGACAATGGTTAGACAACTTCTCTAAATTGAAACTGAATACCAGCTGAAAATACATTACAAACATGATGAAAGTGCACAAGGTGAAAGCCGAATTTCCGTCTGCCGTTTGATAAGGAAACGAACCAAAGAGAAAGCCAAAAGCATGTGCAAACAAATTTGTGAATGCAGTGCAATGTAGCAATCACATCTTTGCTACACAGCCATCAATCAAAAACGCTAACTCCTTCACGGATAAAAAAAAGCACAGGCACAACAAAATATTGCTGATTGCAATGTTCAATTTATTAGGTACCTATAGCCGGCCATTCATGCCTGGTCTTCCTGCGGATAAATGAAACGCTGCAAAAAAGCAGTGAGCAGCCATAATTGCTGTAGTGACAAGGAGGATGTGCACCGTCGGTGCTGCTCTCTCATCCTGAGTAGGAAATAATAGCTGTTTTTTTCTGGAATGCACTCTGGAAGCGTGAATTTCCTATCCACCTTTATTTAGCTTGCACTGACACGACCCATCATGAACTCTGCAGCTTTGACAAACATGCGGGCCAGTCGACAGCTACAGAAGACTGTAGAACCCTGACAACTTGCAAAAAACAAGTGCTCAGAAAGAAAAATTTGGAAAAAATGAGGAGTTCCTTATACGCGCTATGTTTTATATGGTACAACGAATGCAGGTAAGACATGACATGAATATTGTTTTTTTCTGCTCAGTTAGAAACTTCCTCGCCTGTGCTAACATATTACTGCAATGTAAATAATGAAACATGCCAACATTGCACAACATGCTGTAAGACTTACAAAATACACCCCCTGCAAGGCTACCACATGCCCCTTACATGTGGTAATGTTTATATTTACCAAACTATCTAGTCTAAAATGAGACACCAAGCCTCCGACATCTCAACATGTGTACCTCCCATGCAATTAATTAGAGGGATTGGAGATGCTCCTCCTTGATGGCATTTCATTCGCTAGGTGTGGAAGGACCGGATATGAAGGTGAACAACTGGACACCCACTTTTTAAGCAACGTCACAATGAGCAATGTGCCTTGGCTTTTCTTCCATCCAAAAAGTTTTATGTTCCATGTTTACGTAACTGCTTGCATGTGCTCATTTTGGATTGCTGGGAGGTTCTTTTCTTTGTTAAACTAGCTTTAACTCTGGCCTCAGTCCTCTGCACCTTCTTAATTTTTTGCTAGTGTTCACCTTAAGTCATGTGCAAGCTCACGCAGATCTCTACTTTTCTACGTTTCCAACTGTCACATCTTCTCTGCCTTTGTCATGTCCATCACTGCATCCGACGCCTTCAAGTATGCTGTGTATAATCACCTTAACTAATCTGCCTATTACACATGTATTTTTGTTAGCCACCCACTCCTCTCTCCGTCGCCGATAGGCCCTGACAGTAAAAAAATGAATTGTAGTCTTAGCTAAGTCTCAGCAAGCATGCATTATGTTCAGTTTATTTTACCATGTTGACAAGTAAAGAGTGGACAGGAAAAAGCTGCTAAGTGGAGCTTGACATGCCTCTCGCCCCTACACTGGAAAGCAGCAGGCAAGGCATACGTAACTACTAACGACAACGGAACATGCCAAGTGCGAAGTAAATCAGCAATGTTCCTCGCATTTATCACAAGGCATACTCTCTGCTCAGTAATTTATTACCCCCTTAGACATTCTGCAAGGAGTGTATACAATGATGTGCCACCACAATACAATGAGAATCATTAACCCTGTGCCAATACAACAGCAAAAAAATTAAAGCCCAATAAATGCATTGCTTACATGCAACCAAGAGGTAAGAATGGGCCAACCTGGCATATATTGTCACGTGCTGCGCATGGGCTCTGAGGAACAAAGAAGACGTGCGGCGGCTGGAAGAAGAAGAGAAAGTCCAGTATCCTGCCGCCGGCGCATCAGGCTCTTCTCGACCTGCCTTGTAAATAGTATTTGTAAATAGAACCTGTAACAGTGTGGTGGAGGTGCTGGGTCGATCACCACGGACCCCTCTCGCAACCGCTGCAGCCGAAGAATCGCCGGATTGCCACCGTTGCCCGTGCAAATGCCCAAGGAAGCCGACGCACGTCCGACCGGCGCAGCAACGCCCGCTTGGCAGCACTACCGTGAGCCGCGGACGTTTTCCGGGAAGGCTGAAGAAGACGTGGATGATTGGCTCACCAATTACAAGCGGGTGAGCAAATACAACGGCTGGGATGCCACTCTTCAGCTGGCCAATGTCGTCTTCTTTCTCGATCGCACCGCGCTAACTTGGTTCGAAAACCATGAGGCATCAATAACGAGTTGGGACCGCTTCATGGAAGAGCTCCGCAGCTGCTTCGGGGATACCGTTGCCAAACGAAAATGCGCTGAGCAGTCTTTGCTTCAGAGAGCGCAAGTGCCTGGAGAGACCTGCACGACTTACATAGAAGAGGTCTTGAAGCTGTGCAAAGTCGTTAATGCCAGTATGTCCGACGAAGATCGCGTTGGTCATCTCCTCAAGGGCATCGCAGAGGACGTCTACAGCTTTCTTATTAGTAAAGAAAATTTAGACTCGCCCACGGATATCATCAAGCACTGCCGCACCTTTGAAGCTCTAAAACTGCGTCGAATTACTCCCAAGTTCGGTCGCCTGCCTAACGTCACCACCGTCGCCAGCGTGGATTTCCACGAGCCTGTGAATGCGGCGACTCTCCCTGACGTCATTCGTCAAATCGTGCGTGACGAACTCTCCCGGCATCACGATGTTGCGCGCCGCAGTGAGGTCCCGTATGAGAGCTGTTCTTTGCAGGCGGCTCCCGCCTACCGCTCCTCCCCTTGGAGTTCGTCTGGCCAGGCCCCTACCAGTGCTCCTCGCATTGATTACAGCGCCCATTGTTATGTTAAGGAACCGCCTTGAAGTTTTATTGGACGGTATTTGCGTCATGGCCTTAGTGGACACTGGTGCCACGGTGTCAGTGATGAGTTCAACTTTCAAGAACCGCCTGGGTCGTAAAATAATGTTCGCTTGGGATCGTGCTGTTATATTCCGGGGTGTAGGGGGAGAATCATTGGTTCCGATTGGTATTTGTTTTGTGAATGTAGTGATCGCTGGCCACATGTTCCGAACTGAATTCACGGTGCTCCCTCGTTCTACGCATGACATCATCCTCGGTATTGACTTTTTGCACCAGTGCGGCGCTACTCTCGACTTCCGCAGTGGTGGCATATCGTTAAGTCCTGGCCTTCGGTCAGCTCTCATAGAAGCCTCGCCAGTGGTTGCCCAAGTGTTTTCTGTCTCTGAAGATACCGTCGTTCCAGCAATGTCTGCCATATTCGTTCCCGTTGTGTCCTCGAGCACGATTTCTGATGCCTTCCATGCTGTGGTGGAACCTTGTTCCCTTAACTGTGCAAAGAAAAGTGTGCTAGTACCCCGCAGCGTCGTCCATGTGACCAAGGGCCATGCCACTCTTTGGACTGTCAATCACTCCAACGAACGTGCAGTATTGCCATGTGGTTTAAAACTTGCTGGCTTTGAAGAACGTTTTTCTGTACCAGTTGCCGCGATCACTGACATCGTGTCTCGTCCAACTAGACGCCGCGATCTGAGCGACTCTCAATTCCTAGCCATGGTCAACAAATCCCTACCCACTAGCGACCGCCAGGTACTAGTGGCCGTTCTTATGAAGCATGCTGACGTGTTTGACTTTGGTCGCGACCAACCACCGCCGATTCCAGCTTCCCGTACCCATCACATGATCAATACTGGATCTGCACAGCCGATTCGACAGAAGCCATACCGCGTCTCGCCTTCCGAACGTCAGATAATCGATGAACAAGTCCGTGACATGTTGCACCGCGGCATCATTCAGGAATCCTCAAGCCCGTGGGCTGCTCCAGTGATCCTTGTCAAAAAGAAAGATGGCACTTGGCGGTTTTGTGTCGACTACCGCCGGCTTAACACTGTCACAAAGAAGGATGTTTACCCGCTCCCGCGCGTTGATGATGCCATTGACTGCCTCCACTCAGCCTCCTACTTTTCCTCGGTGGATCTACGGTCCGGGTACTGGCAGATCCCGATGCACCCGCAAGACAAAGAGAAGACAGCATTCGTGACACCTGACGGGTTGTATGAATTTAATGTTATGCCTTTCGGCCTTTGCAACGCTCCTGCCACTTTTGAACGATTTATGGATACGCTTTTACGTGGCCTGAAGTGGCAAGTTTGCATGTGTTATCTGGACGATGTTGTTATTTTTGGTAGGACCTTCGCCGAACATAACAGCCGCTTAGCCATTGTCCTAGACTGCATAGAGAGAGCGGGCCTCGTGCTGAACTCGAAGAAGTGTCGCTTCGGTGAACGCCAAATTACTGTGCTTGGTCATCTCGTTGACAAGGATGGCGTCAGACCCGACCCGCAGAAGGTTGAAGCTGTAAGCAGTGTCAAAGAACCCAAATCAGTGAAAGAGCTTAGGAGTTTCCTAGGACTTTGCTCATATTTTCGGCGTTTCGTTCCCAAGTTTTCTGATTTAGCCTACCCGCTTACAAGTCTCCTGCAGAAAGACACCCCTTTCCACTGGACTCCCGAATGCGACTCCGCGTTTCGGCAGCTCAAGTTTCTCCTCACCTCGCGGCCAATATTACGTCAGTTCTGCCCGACAGTACCGACTGAACTCCACACTGACGCCAGCGGCATCGGCGTGGGTGCTGTGCTTATCCAACGCCATGAGGGCAATCAACACGTTGTCGCTTATGCAAGTCGCACCCTCAGCAAGTCGGAACGCAATTACACTGTAACAGAGCAAGAGTGTCTCGCCGTTGTTTTAGGCGTACAACGGTTTCGTTCGTACCTTTATGGACGTGCTTTTACAGTCGTCACAGACCACCATTCTCTGTGCTGGCTGGTCAATCTACGCGACCCCTGCGGTCGGTTGGCCCGCTGGGCGTTACGCCTCCAAGAGTTTAACTTCAAAGTGTCTTACAAAAGTGGCCGCCAACACGCCGACGCAGATTGCCTCTCGCGGCTGCCGCTCACGGTTACTACTTCCGATGATGAAAACCTCGACGACTATCTCGCTGCCGTTTCCCAAGAGTTTCCAGATCTTGGCACTTTCCAGACGGAACAACGCAAGGATCAGCACTTGGCGCCGCTTTTTGCCGAAGCCCGTGACCCGACATCCGCAAGCCCTTTCTGCATTCGCGACGGTTTACTCTATAGAACGAATTACTCGCCTGGAGGTGCGCGCTTTCTCCTCGTCGTTCCGGCTACTCTGTACTCCTCTGTTCTGCAGGCAATGCACGATGACGTCACGGCTGGGCACTTGGGGTTTGCCAGGACCCTTAACCGCATCAAATAACGTTTTTACTGGCCAAAAATGCGTCATATGGTTCAGCGCTACGTGGCCACCTGCGTGCAGTGTCAGCGGTTCAAGCTTCCCACGACTTCTTCGCCTGGACGCCTGCATCCTGTGCCACCTCCAAGCACGCCATATGAACAAGTTGGACTCGATCTGCTCGGCCCGTTTCCCCGCTCGTCCAACGGTAACCGCTGGATTATAGTGCGCGTTGATCACCTCACCCGTTACTGTGAGACCGCCGCCCTACCTTGCGCCACCGCTGCTGAGGTCTCGCTCTTCCTTCTTCGTGCTGTCATCCTCCGGCATGGACCTCCTCGAGTTGTTATCAGTGACCGCGGTCGCCAGTTTACGGCAGACATTGTGGAAGAGCTTCTGCGTCTTAGTTCATGCCATTTTCGCCACTCGACGCCGTACCACCCCCAGACGAATGGACTGGTTGAACGTACCAATCGAACACTCACGACCATGCTGGCCATGTATGTCGATTCCCGCCATAAGAACTGGGACGACGTGCTTCCCTTCATTACATACGCCTATAACACGTCGAGGCATGAAATAACTGGTTACAGCCCATTCTTCCTCCTTTATGCCCGTCCGCCTCGAAGCTCCCTCGACAGCATCTTACCTTTCTCTCTCGACACCGAGCCTTCTATTGCCAACACTCTATGTCGCGCTGAAGAAGCCCGTCGGATTGCCCGGATACGCACCATGGCATCACAGCATCGCCCTAAGCAGCGTTATGACCGCCGGCGCAAGGATGTCTCCTACCTGCCCGGTGACGTTGTATGGTTGTGGACGCCCCTACGCAAGCGTGGTTTATCAGAAAAGCTGCTATCCCACTACACAGGCCCGTTCATCGTTGTTGCTCGCCTCAATGACCTCAACTATGTCATCTCTCCCCAATCAACGCAAGGACGCCGCTCAAGGACAACCCAGGTCGTGCATGTCGCACGGCTGAAGCCATTCCACTCTCGGGATCCCGATTGATTCACTGGCCCAGAGGGCTTCGTCTGCGAACGGGGAAATGTCACGTGCTGCGCATGGGCTCTGAGGAACAAAGAAGACGTGCGGCGGCTGGAAGAAGAAGAGAAAGTCCAGTATCCTGCCGCCGGCGCATCAGGCTCTTCTCGACCTGCCTTGTAAATAGTATTTGTAAATAGAACCTGTAACAATATAATGAAAATAAGCTCAAAATAATAAAGAATGACATTTGAGCAGCCGCTCATTCCCCCACCCCCTCCCACAAAAAAACATGAAAAAGGGTCCTCTTCACACGGCACGTTTGAAAGATGCGGCTGTAATATTTGCGAAAGTTTAACTACGTGTGAAATTCAGATATAAATAACGCTAACGCATGCGGTTGGAAGCGAGGCGCCAGGGCGTGGGCAAACAGTAATCGTCTTCAGGTATCGACTGGTTCCACCTCCTGAGGGCCGCTGCTCGACGAATACCACTCATGGCCACGTTCACATCCAACAAGCTTGTAATAAACATTAGACAGGTGTTTATCATGACGCAGCAGCAGCAGCTCATCAGTGCTATTGGCCAGTCCTGAATTTTTTAGCTTGATAAGCGCAATCATCCACCGAAACGCGTGTCGACTGTTCCTCGCCAGATTCTTGCAGTCCCACGAGGGTGAGCAGCTTTTCCGCCGGCTTCAAGTCTCCTCTTTCGTGCAGGGCCACTGGCATTGTAACGCACATTCTGCGCGGTCGTTTTACTATGCATCGATGCCGCATGGGACAGCAAGCGGTTGTACACTCCACTGCGGCGTACGGGCCGCACACATACACACACCGTAACGATAATACAGCGCGCAGGACGCACGCAGTGAACACGAAAGAACAGAAACCGTTCTAAAGCACCTGTTTACTCAACACCACACATACTCCGCGCATGGTTCCGACTGCGGGCTTGGCTAGCGCTTCGACTCGTCACGGCCAAGCTGCATGCACTGCGCTCTTGTGGTAACAACGCTCATGAAACGAAAAGAAAATTTTAATATGTAAAACCATTCAAGTTGTCAGCTAAAAAAGCTGCGGTAAAATTAAATACGTCTGATATGTTTTCAAGGTGGTGCGCTTTTGCGGTGTCAGCGACGTAAGCATGGATGCGAATACGCGAATGATGCTATGAATTTCCCGTGCAGCTCTGCTAGCCACCACCGTAGCTCTGCAAATGGCATCGTGCTCGGCTTTTTGCGCGACTAACTTGCCCGCATGAATTTTACTTCCTCCGTGCACACATGCTTGGTGAGGTGAACGGTGGTCGGTGCGAACAGTTTGAAATTTAATCGACTGAAAATTGCTCAAGGAAAGTCAGCGGCATTCATTTTTATTGTTTCTGTGCATCGCGAGTGACTGGCGGCAGCCACACGGCATCGTCTCCGGTTTGGTGAACTTGTGAGAAGGTGAGCAATTAATTTTGTTCTCAGATTTTGAAAGCGGTTTTTTGTTTCTATTGTAACCCTGTGTCTCGTCGCATGTTATGTTTACGGTAACATCAGCACAACGTTTAAGAGCGTACGTTGTTGGGCTAGTCGGTCAATCATGGTGAATACAAGGGGGGGTACTGCGCACAAAAAGACAAGGACAAGAAGATAACACAACAAGCGCAGACTCGCGACTAACTTTATTTGAAAACACGATACTCCTTTTATAGTTTCAAACTGTCACATCACACACATGTGGAAACCAAAAACCTTTCTTCATTCTGATACAGTTTGATAGACGGGTCACTTACGCAATCTTTATCCTTCAGTTTGATACAGAACGCCTCCGCCAACTCACGCGCCACCTGGTCACGGCTCCTCCTCAAAACTTTTGTATCTGTCAGCAAAGGCAGGCAAGGGTTATTGCGCGTAGCATCCGGGCATGCGCCACAATGCAGGGGTAAATTCGACCCTGTCCCTGATTTCATGGAAAGCTGGTGCTCTCTTAAGCGCTCATTCAGACATCGGCCTGTCTGGCCGATGTATACCCTGCCACAGGTGAGGGGAATCTGGTATACCACACCCGTCTGGCACCTGACAAATCGAGTGGCATGACGCTTCTCGCAGTCCGCTTTCCTCTTCCCTCCGGACATGACCTGAGGGCACAATGAGGCCAACTTGCATGGGGCGGTAAAAACTACCGGCACGCCGTAGCTTTTCGCCACGTTCTTCAAGTTGTGGGAAATTCTGTGAATATACGGTAGAACCGCTGGCCTCATTTCCTTAGAACGGCCACTATCCCGGCACGTCCTATCTTTCCTATCATTGTTGCAGTGGCAGAGAAGCTTCTGCGCAAACTGAAAGATAGGACGTGCCGGGATAGTGGCCGTTCTAAGGAAATGAGGCCAGCGGTTCTACCGTATATTCACAGAATTTCCCACAACTTGAAGAACGTGGCGAAAAGCTACGGCGTGCCGGTAGTTTTTACCGCCCCATGCAAGTTGGCCTCATTGTGCCCTCAGGTCATGTCCGGAGGGAAGAGGAAAGCGGACTGCGAGAAGCGTCATGCCACTCGATTTGTCAGGTGCCAGACGGGTGTGGTATACCAGATTTCCCTCACCTGTGGCAGGGTATACATCGGCCAGACAGGCCGATGTCTGAATGAGCGCTTAAGAGAGCACCAGCTTTCCATGAAATCAGGGACAGGGTCGAATTTACCCCTGCATTGTGGCGCATGCCCGGATGCTACGCGCAATAACCCTTGCCTGCCTTTGCTGACAGATACAAAAGTTTTGAGGAGGAGCCGTGACCAGGTGGCGCGTGAGTTGGCGGAGGCGTTCTGTATCAAACTGAAGGATAAAGATTGCGTAAGTGACCCGTCTATCAAACTGTATCAGAATGAAGAAAGGTTTTTGGTTTCCACATGTGTGTGATGTGACAGTTTGAAACTATAAAAGGAGTATCGTGTTTTCAAATAAAGTTAGTCGCGAGTCTGCGCTTGTTGTGTTATCTTCTTGTCCTTGTCTTTTTGTGCGCAGTACCCCCCCTTGTATTCACCAGCACAACGTGCATGCGCTTTCTGTCTCTATTTGAAGTAACATTGGTCGATCAGCGTAAACTTTTGGATTCAATTAAGCACAGGCTGTCCATATTGGTAGTGCGTGTCGAATGTGCTTTGAGATCATTCTGCGCTCGAGATGGTCTTCTGATAATTTATTTATTACCAGGTATGGTCTAGAGATTTGGAACCGTTCATTCCACTGCAACAGTGCTGAAAAGCTGTTTTGTGTTCATGCATCTGCTGTCCTTAAACTTTTCAGTAATCATTCGCGTGGTTCCTTTGGATCTGGACAACCGGCTACTGTTGCTAGGGACGCCTCGCAGCAGAGCCCTTGGGGACGCCCAGTGGGTCAGCTGTTTGTCCAGGTGCCAAGTTACCAAAGGTACCATTCCAGACTTTTTTTTTTCTGTCCATCAACCTCATATTCCTTGCAAAAATTACAGTATGTAATTAGGCACTAAAAAAATTGGTAACTTATACACATTTCAGGACAGTTGACAGAAATGAAATTAAAATTGGTTTTTGAGGAAAGGAAATGGGGCACTAACTGTCTCACTTCTCTCGGTGGATTCCTGAACCTAAGTTAAGGAATAAACGAGGGAGTCTAGAGAGAAATGCACATGCAGCATCAGTATTCTCTCTGTAGACTTTTCAAAACCTGGATTCATTCCTTCTAGGACAGTGCCAAGCAGTAGGTGAACTGCACACAATTCTGTTTTCCTCTGGTGCAAAGTAAAGAGTGAAAATTTTATAAGACAAGTCTCTACCCTGTTTCATTCTCACTGCATTTTCTCAAAGCATAGTATGAAATGCTGTATTTCTTATACCCTGGTTTGCTTTACTTTGAGCAGTAGGTATTGACAATGAACATCAAGGCAACTCCACTCTCATTGCTTGTTGCTGCTTTTAGGTTTCCTCCATGATTTTCTCTTTGCTCAGTCCTGGCCTTAAAATATTTTCTTCTGCTGCTTAGCTTCGAACTAGTGGCTAGGTTACATTGTTCTGCTACTTCTATATTCACTGTGAGGTTTGAGAGCTTGTTGCTGTGTTCTTTTTTTATAAGCATCTTTGTCTTTTCGAGGCTGATTGGCAGTCCGGAACAGGGACCACATGCATTGTTTATGTTAACATGACGACATGATAGCCTAACACATCGTATCGTTGCCATTCGAGCCCCCTGTGTACTTGCTTTGTTGCACTGGGAGCAAAAAAGTTTAGTGGAAGTCGCAATGAGGCGCACTTTTGTTTAGACTAGTGGCAAAGGTTTACTGTTGCGTCGCAGTAAAGTGCTCCCACCTGTTGCGCACGAGTATTTAGATGGCTGTTAAATACTACTATCAAGGATTTAGCCATTGTGATGTCGCATGTCTGTTGTGTAGGATTTCAGATCATTGTCTTGCACTGTCCCTGAAGCCTGTTGTGTGTCAGTCACGCCACTATGCTGTTGTATTTCTCTCCAGTGTAAAAAATATTTTCTGTGATTATGCTAAACGCACAGGTTCATGGGGACGTAAATATTTTGTGTCGCTTCAACCGGGTAATGCTTCAGAATGAACACATGCAAAAACACATACTGTTAAAAGCCTTGGCTTGTGTAACCCAAGTGTGAGGAGAATACTATTATGGCAGGGATTCTTGCATTGCAACCTTTTAAATTCCTTTTTGTAAAAAGAATGACGTGAGGTTTCATGAGTTCCAGCTCTCTTTCATTGCTTGCTCAGAGAAAGCATTGTAAGTAAGCAGTAGTCGCTTTTTTCTATTGTTCAAGTAGCAGCATCAGCATGCCTCATCATTTTTGTCTTGAATGATTGAAGGTGCTTTCAGAGCATTGCCTTCTTTTTTTCTTGTTGTTTATTCAGCATGCAATATTGTGTCTATAGATTGCTCTTTAGCATTATTTTGCGTTCTCCCAAGCAAATTTTAGGCGACCAAATTCAGAAGCACCCTGTATTGGCCTTACATGCTCGCTATTAATGCAGAAGTAATTATATGCCGCACTAAACACCAAATCTACATCCTTCAAAGTGGGTCTAGAAGCTTGTCTCCAGACTCTTGCCTTCAAGGAATTCTTACACGTTTCACATATCTGCTTGGTGTTGGAAGTGACAGCCTCGACTGATAATGATATGCATTAGACACACATTATGCATTTACAGTTAGGACGGAATGAAATGCGAACATACATGTGCAGTACTTTTCTAAACATTTCGAAAGGGTTCATATATGTGTATTAAGTAGATCTCTTAACCTGAAACAAGAATCAGGCTAGCTGCATACTCAAGCTGAAATCACACAGGTGAAATATTTTGCCTTGTTCATAGGCGTTGTTTGCATTTCATTCCAGCCTGATTGTGCACTACTGCCATAGCAGGTGCCCTATCTGAATGAGACACTCTCTTGTGGCAAATCATCGCATATGTTTTAGACACGTGTGTGAAGAAATGTGCAGCTACAAACATTGCATACTTGGTTATTCATAATGCTTTTTTTCTCATGTGCATAGAACAATGTTCACCTACATTGCTTGCTTTGTTGTTACTACTTCTATTTTTCCGCTAATATTAAAATACATATTAATCTCAAAGACCCGATGTTCAACTGAATGATCCTTCTGTGTACCACTAGGAAGGTAAAAGCATCACGCCTAAGGCTCATTCACCGCCCTTCATCCCTGTTTTGGTTTCAGTCGGTCAGTTATGCTATTCATGAATGTAATCACTTTATAGCACAAGTATATATGAAAATATATTTTGGGCTAAATGAGGTTAACAAGTTATCCACTCTGCACAATGGTATGGTTGGTCTTGTACATCTTTACTTGGGTGTTAATGTTTCTTTTGTGGTTGCTGTCTAAATAACTTTGCCTGCCTATTGTATCATAAGTCCTTTTATGCCTGTCTTCCTTCCTACTGGCTCTCTTCCTTTTCAGTCATTCCTTTTTCCTTTAAACTGGCGATTGGTCACAAGCCTGCTGTGGGAATGGCAGCTGGCACTAGGCCCCTTTTTTTTTATTGAACCTGCACTGCTAATATTAACACTAATAGTACTGTATCAGTATTTATGTGATACTGCATTTTTTGTTATGCATAATAGTTGGCTAAGCCAATGGTAGCAGTGTTGAATATCACAATATATCATGCATATATCTTGCATGCTATATCAGTATCAGTTTATTCACTTTGGATGAAGGTTATACAAACAGGGTGATAAAAGCATCTGGGCCCTTAGCAAGCTGCTAGTTCGGGCCCATGCAATAAGTGCACAAAATAGCGTACCCAGGCGTCAGCATAAGAAAACAAAGTGTACATTTTATATGAATAGAAGATGTTACACAAAACTATATCAGTATATTCACTATTACACTACCCTCAATTTCTTTCAGCTTGGCCGTTTGGCTGTAGATATTTTGTGCTACTTTTCTAGTTAGTCCACTCAAACTAAAACTTTGCGTTCTGTGTTGCAGGTAGAATCTACAATGAATGCCGCACTGTGTCTTGTAAGCAGGAGGCGGTGTTAATGGAGCCATGAACTTTTCTTGCGGATGACTGGCGTTGGCCTTATTATGCACTGAACCTCAAGTGTGAAGAGGAAAATGTCATGTTGGATTTCTGCAGAGGTGAGACATCATGGTGAATCTACCAGTGTGAAAGACGAGACAAGAGACAAGACAGTCGCTGAGTCGCGGCCAAAGTTTATAGAAGTGAATAGGGAATACATGAAGAACCCAAGCAACACCACAAACCACACAATTACAGATAAGCATACATGACAACATGAGTCAATGCCCCTGAACATTCCTTTGATCGAGATAGTCCAACTCATTGCGTGTTAGTGCGATAGACAACACACTTGCACATTAGTCACCGAGTCGTAAGGTGTGTCTAGCCTCAGTAATCTACCATTTAATTTTCTCTGAATTTACTGCCAAAATGTGTGCTGCCAAAAGGAAAGGGTAGCAGCCTTCACATCCCTTGCAATATACAGAAAAGTTAGAACCCCTACCCTCTTGTACTCTTGTAATCTTACATTGATACACCTTCCAGTTTGACCTATATAGACCCGACCACAAGATATAGTGTCTGATACCATGTTCATTTTACAAGGTATATATGCATTTCACTCCACATGTGTACTTTTCTCTAGCCACATTCACAGAACTATTCTTAACAATTTTACATATTTTAAACAACTTATTAGGTGCAAAGAAAATTGATTTTCCATCATACCTTCTGGCCGCATTTTTCTATTTGTGCGACAATTTATGTACGTTCGGTAACACAACCGGTCTTTTGGCATCTCGCTGTCTGGCCCCGGCCTGATTGCGCCGGTCGCCGTGAAAAACTTTCGGCTTCTTTAACAATTTATTGTATGCTCTTGGAATAACATGGTTAGGAAATCCTGCGTTCATTAACCTAAAATGTGCTCTTGGAAACTAGTCGTCATGCTGTGAAAGCATGACTTCATCAATTCTGAGCCCAGGCTTGACAGTCCAATGCTATATTTCACTAGCTTGTAATAGCCAACCTGTGTCCAAGTAGCAGCTTAACACTCCTGGGTGAATATTACCAGCACACATGGTGTGTGCAGATCATCAAGGTAAGGTCCAGAAACCGCAGCTCTTTTTGTGGCGACATTTGCTCCAAGGTAAACTTAAGACAAAGGCCTTGCTCCTTAAACAGCTTGAGAATATGTTCACGTCCCAAATTATCAGAACCTTTTCAAAAGACCAGAAAATCATCAACATAGCAAAAGATTTTTCCCCAGTCCATGCAAGTCCTTGACAATCATTCTATCCACCCTACTTAAAATATCTCTTAGCACAAGGCCCATCTTCGAACCAGATTTTTGAACACATACCACACTACAATACTCTACAACCATGCTCTTAAAATAAATGCTATTCACTAGCATGCTCTTCAGATAAATTTCAGAAAAGGGTTCTTGCAAAATTTTGTCTGGTTATTTGCAAAAGCATCTGTCTACTTCGCAGCGTGGTTGAGTATCTAAAGAATGGCAATCCAGCGGATTGTCTGGCGGTTAGTGTCGATGTAGAACTATTTTATTCCATCCCGTATGAGGACCTTATGAAAAGCTTGTGAATGTGTATATCGGAGCACAATGATGAGCTTGTGTTTAGGAACAGGTGCGTAATAGTCTTTTTTTTGGACTTACCTACTTTTATTTGAAGAGCATGTTTCTGGAGTATGGCTGTGCGGCATATGTTCAAAAGTCCAGTATATGTATCGATTGAATGCCTCTGTGCTAAGTAATATTCTCTTAAGCAGGGTGGATGGAGTGATTGCCAAGAACTTGTGCTGGGCTGGGGGAAAATCTTTCACTGCATCTGATTTTCTGGTCTTTTACAAAAGGTTGCGATAGTGTGGGACCTGTGCATATTGTCAAGTTGTTTAAGGAGCAAGGCCTTTCTTTGTCTTAGGTTTTCCTTGGAGGAAATGTCCCATCAAAAAGAGCTGCGGTTTCTGGGCTTCACCTTGATGTTCTGCACATGCCATGTATGCTGCCGATATTCACCCAGGAGTGTCAAGCAGCTACTTGACTATTGGCCGAACCATTCTACGCTAGTGAAAGATAGGATTGTATCATCTAGGCTAGGCTCGCTAGATGAATTGATGCTTTCACAGCATGACAAGTGGTCTCCAAGAGCAAATTTTAAGGCTTACGAAAGCATTATTCCCCAACCATGCTATTGCAGGAGTGTGTGATAAATTGTTAAAGCTGAGCGTATAAGATTGACCAAGTTGGTCAGACATGCTAAAGGTAAGAATGGCGCAGCATCATGTAACGAGGACAGCAGGAGAGCACACACGCATTAGTTCCAACCTTGTAGCGGATACAGAATCCAAGAGCGTGTGATTGACATTCAGTGTTGGCAGTCAAGGATCGGGCTCATTCAATCTTGAATGTTCAAATCAGTGTTTTCTCATTTCCTTGACTATCGGTGCTGATTGTCAAGCACGTGCTCTTGGATTCTGTATCCGCTCCTAGGTTGGCACTTGTGTGTGTGCTTGCTGTCCTGCTGTCCTTATTACTTGATGCTGCACTATTCTTCTCTTTAGCATGTTAAAGCTAAAACCCCTTCACAGGGATTGGCAGGATACGGCCGGGGCCAGCCTCGAGATGCCAAAAGATCGACTGTGTTACTGTACATACGTAGATTGTCGCACAATTTGAAAAATGTGGTCAGAAGTTATGACGCAGAAATGGTGCTCTTGGCCCCTAATAAGTTGTCTACAATCTGTAAAATTAAGAATAAATTTATGAATTTGGTCCGGGAAAAGCATATGTGCCTTGTAAAATGTATGTGGTGTATTGGATACTGTTATCTTTGGGTTGGGTTTATGTTGGTCAAACTCGAAGGTGTGTGAATGTAAGACTACGGGAGCACAAGAGATATTTGGATATTGGTAGGGGTTCTAACTTATCTTACATCGCAAGGAATGTGAAGGCTGTTAGCCATTCCTTTTGGCAACACTCACTTTGGCGATACATTTGGAGCAGATTAACCGGAAAATTATCGAGGCTAGACACATCTTATGACTCGGTGACAAATCTGTGAGTGTGCTGTCCATCGTGTTAATATGCAACGAGTTGGACTATCTAGATGAGAGGAAAGTTAAGGGCGATCTTTTACTCATGTTGTGGTATAGCTTATCTGTAACTGTGTGGTTTGTGGTGTTGTTTGGCTTTTCTATGTACTCCCTGTTTACTTCAATAAACTTCAGTTGCGAGTCAGCGCCTGCTTTGTCTCCTTTCTTGTCATTGTCTCGTGCTGGTAGGTTCACGTACTTGCAGAGCAGATTCACTGAATTGTATACTTGCAGAGGCTTGTGAAGAAAAACCAGAGGAATTTTCTTTCCTTTGTCTGGAATGGAAGTTAAAAATTTTTTTTCGCATAGCTAGATGTTTGCAGCATGAAATTCCATTCTGGAAGGGTAAACCCTCTAAATTGTACACTTTGTGTGCAAGGGTACTGATGCTTGCAAGAAACTGAAAACATTCGTCCAGGCTATCTGGCTAGCTTCCTTCTTCCTTGTGCCCAGATTTTTTTAAACAACACTTTGTCAGATTTATTTTGACCAGAATTTCTAACATGTTAATTACACCATATTTTGTGATCATATACAACAAAATTAAAAACATGATGGTCACTGGTGTATGGTTTAGTCTGGGTAGAATGATGCGAAGTACCTAGTATATAGTAAAATTTAATATTACTAGTCTAACACAAACAAAATTGCTCTTTTTTTTAGTGGAAAATTTTGCTACCAGAGAGTCGAAGTGGCATGGCATGATGAAGACTTGGACAGTATGCATTCCAAAGTACCTGTATTCATCTCGGCACGAGAACTTGCGCACAGTGCTTCAAACAGTTGGTGTGTACCTTGGTGCTGTGCTGGTCGGTTGGTCTATGGGGTTTAACGTCCCAAAGCGACTGAGGCTATGAGAGACGCCGTAGTGGAGGGCTCCGGAAATTTCGACCACCTGGGGTTCTTTAACGTGCACTGACATCGCACAGTACACGGGCCTCGAATTTCTCCTCCAAAGAAATTCAACCGCCGCGACCGGGATCGAACCCGCGTCTTTCGGGCCAGCAGCCGAGCACCGTAGCCACTGAGCCACCGCGGCGGCGGTGCTGTGCTTCTGCTTAAATGGATAGGTAGATATTTTGTTTTAAATGTGCCTGAACAGCCAATTGGCCGAAACGAGTGCACACTAAGTCAATACAAATACCATGGCGTGAACAGACATAATACAGAAATATGGTCACAAATACGATGATAATAATAGTAAAGAAAAACAAGCATTATGAAATGAACAATGAAAACAGCAAATTAGGCAAATGTTTCTGTGTCATAAAAAGTTGAATTGTATTATTTGCAAATAAGTCATTGGTGAAATGGCATGCATGTCAGGATAAAATCTATCATAGTATTTGGTGGTTTTTCCCTGAGGCACACGAAATCGCAGTGACATCAATAACTGCTCACAGTCAATAGAGCCAAGCACAACTTTATGTAGAAAATGCATGTCACGCGTGAGTCACCTGTCATAAAGAGTAGACATACCAAGGTCTACTAGAAGAAAGTCGGTAGTCTTAGAAACGACAGCGCTCAATATATCTATCACAAAGGATGCATACAATCTTCCGCTGAACATTTTCGATTTCATTGCCAGAGGTAACAGAGGCACTATTCCAAGCTACTGATGCAAACTCAGGACCTGGCATCACGAGAGCACAGCAGCCAAATTATGTTTTTAATCTGAATAAGAGTGTGTATCTGAAAGTTTGAGCAAAAATTGAGTAGCATTTAGATATTCTTGCACGAAATACCACTGTTAAAATTGGTTATAAATGATTTGTCTCACATGTACGCTTATGTGCTGAATATAGTAAGCATGGCTTGCGACCTGAGTGCCTCCAATATATGAAAACCCAGTGTAGCATATTCAGGCTTCATGGAGTGGAGAATGAAGGCAGTAATAAATTTAAGAACAGAAAACACAGGACCAGGAAGCTGACCGAACACACTGACACTCGGTGCATGAAGGGCATTATGGAGTTGCCTGTCATGTCGTGCAAGATGGAGGTCGCACAGAAAGATGTTAAACATGAGTCGATGCAGATACCTGCTGTCATTACGTAGTACTCACTGCAGAACTCAGCAAGCAAAAAGCAAAGGTAACAGCTGAGCATGGCCAGACTCTTGTGCTTTCCTCCGCAAGCAATCTGGAAGCGCAACTCTTCGAAGTCTTTTATGCTTTCGCTCGACATATACATCATCACTGCATGCGTCGAGGAAAAGTACATACCCTTGATGTCAAGTGACAGAGCACTCACAGGGCCCAGTAACAGCTCACTGAGGTGTTCTGATGCATCTACAGGGCACCTCATGAGAGATTCTTAGGCTTCAGAGCACTCAATCTACAGGGCGCTTCATGAGAAATTCCTAGGCTTCAGAACACTCAGCCCTTGCAGAAATTCTTTCAAAGTTTGTTGCCACATGGAACTCTTCGTAATAATGACCCTAAGAGCGAGCCTTCCTTTAGTGCCACAAAAAAAAAAGGCCTAGGACATGGGTCTTTTTTTGCTCCTTCATTAGAACCAAAATGTTTGCGAGCGAGATCTTTCACAGATTTGGAATGATTTCGCGAAATGTCAAAGAGAAGACTGAAGCTGTGCGAAGCAATACCAGCAACAGCCCTGCCGCGGTGGCTCAGTGGTTACGGCGCTCGGCTGCTGACCCGAAAGACGCGGGTTCGATCCCGGCCGCGGCGGCCAAATTTCGATGGAGGAGAAATTCTAGAGGCCCGTGTGCTGTGTGATGTGAGTGCACGTTAAAAAACCCCAGGTGGTCGAAATTTCCGGAGCCCTTCAACACGGCATCCCTCATAGCCCGAGTTGCTTTGGGACGTTAAACCCTAATAACCAAACCAAACCAAGCAATACCAGTTACAAACACATCACAGCTGTTGAAGAAGCTGAAAGATTCATGCCTTCATCCTTTTTCTACATCAGACACATGACGACACTTTGTCTTCCTGGGCCATCATTTTAAAAAGGTTAACATAGCAGCAGCCTTCGGTTAAATTTCTGCAAAGAGCCCTTTGTGGAAACTTAAGCATCTGTTCCTTGTGAGGCACACTGCAGAGATATTTGAATACCTTAGTGAGCTGCAACCAGCACCTGTGACTGCATTTTCACTGACATCAGAGATTAGTACATTTTCTTGCAGATACTGAGATAATGGAAATTATGACTGAAAGCATAAGGTTTCGGGGAAGTATGCTTCCTGATTGCTTGTGGGCAAGGGCTGGGTAACCACCAATCCAATGGGTACAAGCTTTCTCCTCACCTGGTGCTCGTCTTCTTTAGGGTGAAATGCCTGCCAAATGGTTCATTGCCCCACCTTGAGATGAAGAAAATACCTTGTGCCATGGTGCTCTTTGTCCTCAGATTCCCTCGCGCCATCAAAAATCACAATCATCATCATGCTTGTGGGCAAGTGTCTGGCCTTTTTCAGGTATTACCAATGTTCCTTGCTCGCTAAGTTGTGCATTGAGTACTATGTAATGAAAAGCATCTGCATTGAATTGTATTTGGCACCCATCCTTAGCTACTTTCTATTTGCACAAAATTGTTGACAACCGTAAAGACTTTCATGCACACAGTGGTGTCCGAGTAAGCGCATTTTGTCTGCTTCTTCCTGGCCCTGTGGTTTTGGCTGTTTACTGTTATGAGAAATGAATTTTAGGCAATGAATCACGTTGGTTTGGTTCTCAGTAAATGGCTTTTGCAAGCTTCTACGAAAGCCGATTGTTCAATAGCAAATGGTTCAAATGTATTTGTGAAATTTATAATAGGTGTTGTGTGGCTACTAAATGAGGATTTTTTTATCTTTTCAGATGAATCCGACAGCAATGTTTAGAGGTACAATGTGTGCAATTTGTCATGAAAATAAAACGTATGTACTTGTACTCAACCAAACACTTGCCACTCTTTCATTCTAAGTTGCATTCTTTGTACATGTGCAATACATAATATGCATGAAAGTCTTGTACATAATACTTATTTCCTCGGCCTCTGGACTGCTTTATCTGCAGTGAACATTCTGGGCAGAAGCTATACACAGATGCATGTGCATGTACTACTGAAAGTATTATCGAGAGCAAAAATAACAGACCCCTGCCAGCGCATGCTGATCTGTGCCAAACTGCATGCAAGCGCCGCTTGACGAAGAACTCCAGATGCCGAGACGAGCGCAGTGGCACGCAATGCGTAGCGCTC
Organism: Amblyomma mixtum; assembly: GCF_055824585.1. Classification (NCBI taxonomy): domain Eukaryota; kingdom Metazoa; phylum Arthropoda; class Arachnida; order Ixodida; family Ixodidae; genus Amblyomma; species Amblyomma mixtum. Next base: position 92,633,985 of record NC_143021.1, read on the forward strand.
CTCGAGATGGGCGCACGCCACTGCGCTGGTCTCGGCACTAGGAGCGCTTCGTCAGGCGGTGCTCGCATGCAGTTTGGCGCGGATTGGCACGCGCTGGCAGGGGTCTGTTATTTTTGCTCTCGATAGTACATAATTACAATGCAGATTATTTTCGTTCTAGATCAGATGACTTCCAAATGAACGGAGGAAGTATGCATACACATTACGGGACCTTTAATAAGAACACAACAGAAGCATTCGTTGCAAAGAAACGATTTCATTCTCGTGAATAGCATAGCGTAACTTTCTGTTACCAAGAATGTGACAACCGTCGGACGGAGTCGTTGTATTCATGTTGCGGAAAACCCTCCGGCAACGCATTACCAGCGGGTTTCTCTGTACTGTGGAGCATTTTTTTTTACAGTGTACTGCGGCAGTGCATGTTCCGTTTGGCGCTACTAAAGTGGAGATAAATAGACGATCACTTAATTTGGAAACGTATGCAGATTGTCGGGGTGAACACTTCTGGATATGAGTACACGAACGTCTGCTCATTAGCAAAATAAATTGAGACGTGCGTGAAGGGGGCGACTTTCCCATATTTGCTCTGCATTTTGCTGGTGTAGCCCGTACGGAGGTCCATGCCGTTTTTCGCAGCTCGCAACGTCCAATCGCGCTTGGTTACTACTGCGGCATTTTCAGCCACCCGCTTCCACATGCGCTCACCGGCGCTCGAAAGGATTCACCCTGACTACGCCGCAGTGCACAGAGCGATCTTTGTCAATTTTGAAGCGCTTTAAACGAGTGTAGTGCAGAAAATGAGCGCTTGATACAGTGAAACTGGAAAGCGCTCTCAGACGCGACCGTCGAGCCAAAAGCAAACATCTTGAAATAACCGGTAAACTGGAGCCATTTCGATACGATAAGATGCTGCACTAAACCGGCGCGCTTGCAGAGCGGAGGCGCCACACCGCTGACCCGCTAGCGGGGAGCGTACTGCGCATGGGCACTTCAGCGTCCGCCCCGCTCAGCTGGGTAGCGGGCCGCAAAACCGGTCAGCTCAGCTAAAAGTGTCTAATAAAGAGTCAACTGGGAAGCATTAACGACGTGGCTCGTAGCGTCCAGAAAGTTTTCGGTCAGGAACAGGCTGGAAAAATCGCTGAAGCGCCTTTGTGATAGCTCTTACGGTTTTCGTTCTTTTTTCTCGGCGACAGCAACTTTACAGTATGCAGATTATTCGTGCAACGTTAATACACTCGCGCATCATGAAATAACCAAAATATTCTAATATATGACAAACATAGTCACCCTTGAAATCATCGCTGCCACACGCGCTGTGGAAACCGGCCACCATATCAATGTTTCAGGAAAGGCCACGTGAGGTCGGCAGAATCGCTGGGACGATCGCGCCGTGATTATCAGAGCACTAACTGCCCCGTCAAGATGTGGACGGTGCGACTGAGTAGTGTTCCAGAGCAACTCAACCAACGTGCCGTTTCTATCAACGGCAAGGTATACTCGTTCGGCTCTTTTCACGAGGACGGGCCTCACCCCTTAAGGAACATCGTCGACGTGTCCATCTTCGACCCTGCAACGTCGCAGTGGTATATCGTGCTAACACATTCGCCGTTGAATGGCCAGCCGAATAGCATTTTTCGTCGCACCGTTGTCGCCTATGGTCACTGCGCGTACCTTTGGGGCTTACAGAACGGCTGGGAGTCGGACAGCGTCCTTTACAGTTTCGACACCAACACCATGTCATGGAGCTGCCCTCAAGTGAACGGTGAGGCGCCGACACCGCATTACGGCGCCTCAGCTTCCATGGTCGGTCATCGCATGTATATTTTTGGTGACCCACATGATTCCCAAGACGTCAGCGCGCTCGACCTGGATACCATGGAGTGGCATCGCGTCCGCACCAGTGGAGAGGTCCTCGCTCCGCGATCGTTCCACACAGCCTCTGCAATCGGGACCTGCATGTACGTGTGGGGTGGCGGCTTAGCTGCCACTTTTCTCGCAGGTCGCTTTGAAAACGTCAACTCATTATTCTACCTGGAAACAACCACCTCGACCTGGGTGCGTTCACACGTACAGGGCGTTCCTCCCGTGGGTCGGCACGGGCATTCAGCGTTTGTCTACAGAGGCGAGCTGTACATCTTTGGTGGGTTCAACCAACTTCGGGACACTTTCTGTGCAGACATGCACAAGTACGACCCTGAGACATCGTGCTGGACTGAGGTGAAGCCGTGGGGCTTAGGCCCGTCTTCCAGGTGGTTTCCAGGCTGCTGCATTACTGGCGAAAGAGTGTTTCTCTTCGGCGGCTATGGCCCGGTAGCGCATATGCAGGAAGGGGAGATTATTGAGGAGGAAGCGACGATGACCGATCTTCACGTGTTGCACTTGGAACCGACACTAAAGAATTTATGCCTGCTTGCGGTCATCGATGCACGAGTGGATGTAAGCGAAATCCCACTCATTAGAAATCAGATAAACGCTATCCTCTCACCCTAATCAAAGTCGCTAGGCAGATGCTGCAATTCAAGCAAATGGAGCTCCTTCGACGAATCTATATTTCTCGTCGCGATAAATAAGTTTTCGACCTAGATACCTATCTCGTATCTACACTTTTAGTGTTACTTTAGTGTTTTAGTGTTTTATCTTTTAGTGTTTTATCTCGTATAAACACTTCTAGTGTTAAAACTTTTCATGTCACCCTCTGTGTTCTGCCGCAGCAGTGTCGGTGGTGTTCACTTTGTAATTATGTAGCAGTTTATCAATTTTTTAACAACACGACAGATTTCTTCGAATGCTTGTTTAGTTCTGCATATCGATTTCGCTCCATCCTGGATGCTTCTTCTGGCAATTCAGGATAATATTATTTCTCTTCAGTCTCGAGCTCGTGTCTAGCTGCATATTGCCACGTATCTTTCTAGCGTCCGTTCGTTCGTGCAAGGCCGCCGAAAAGGGGTGTTATCATTTTTGTTCGTGACGCGAGAAGCGACCGGTCTAATCTAGATTGTTCACAGCCATGAACAGCTGCATCTACGTGTTTCCGGATTACTCTAGATGATCTCGGCCTGTTATCTGGAAGTTTCCTTGCCGGCTTTAAATTGAACGATGCCACGAGCAGTGGGCATTCGTGGTTCGACGACTGACGAGCACGCTTGTTGCTTACGCCGCCGCCGAGTGAATAAGTTCTTTTGCGGGCGCAAGTCAGCCCAAATAAAGAGCTTCGTTTGCAAGACTTGATGGTGTCTTCCTGACCGCTGGACTGCCGTCACTACAACGTGACATCTGGTGGAGGTACTGGGTAGCCTTCCAGGTACCGGACAACCCCTGCAAGTCGTGACGCCAGCCCTTTGAGTTATTCGCCGGAAGACCTGATTCCAGTCTACCACGCAGCCTCTGGAGCCTACAGCCATGACTTACGCCGCAGCAGTGCGCCGTCCTGTACCTCGACGACGGGACCCAAGCCCTTATCGCCCTTAGCCAGCGGCGCTGGAGCGCCGCCCTCTCGCCCCAACTCGCCCGTCCTACGAGCGTCGTACACGGCCGAGGAAATGCGTCGAGTGGAGAACACCCGACCAGCGCCGCCCACAATGCTTCCACTGCGGAGAAGCCGGTCACATTGTCCGGCATTGCCCATACAGGAGAATGGGCATCCGAGGGTTCCCTTACGACGCCCCACGACCCCGACCCGGCCAGCGACCAGCCGAAATCGAGGATTTTTTGCGTCGGGATGGATACTCATCGCCGAGCCGCCTATCGCGTTCTCCGTCGCCATCGTCACCGCGCTAAGTATCTCCTAGCCGAGGCTACGCAGTGCGTGGACGCTTCCCCAGCCCCCGAAGGTTAAACTGAATAAAGCAGCCTCTGGAGGTGAGGTTGCTTCTGAGCGCAAGAACTAAGATCCTCCATTGACGAGAACAGAAGACCATGCCCCCTACGACGACGACGAACCCTACGACAACGACGACCCCTACGACAACGACTACCTCTACGACAACGACTACCTCTACGACAACGACTACCTCTACGACAACGACGACCCCTACGACGACGACGACCCCTACGACGACGACGACCCCTACGACGACGACGATCCCTACGACGACGACGATCCCTACGACGACGACGATCCCTACGACGACGATGATCCCTACGACGACAACACCGACGACGACGACGACACGGCCAGACTTGAAGCTTTTACCGCTGCCCTTACACCTTATTTGGAACGCTAAATAACTCTAAGTTCTCGAAGCATTCTCCGTGTTTCATTTCATTATAAAGCATCGAGACGATGCTTCTTTGGAAGGGTGGTAATGCCACGTATCTTTCTAGCGTCCGTTCTTTCGTGCAAGGCCGCCGAAAAGGGGTGTTATCATTTTTGTTCGTGACGCGAGAAGCGACCGGTCTAATCTAGATTGTTCACAGCCATGAACAGCTGCATCTACGTGTTTCCGGATTACTCTAGATGATCTCGGCCTGTTATCTGGAAGTTTCCTTGCCGGCTTTAAATTGAACGATGCCACGAGCAGTGGGCATTCGTGCTTCGACGACTGACGAGCACGCTTGTTGCTTACGCCGCCGCCGAGTGAATAAGTTCTTTTGCGGGCGCAAGTCAGCCCAAATAAAGAGCTTCGTTTGCAAAACTTGATGGTGTCTTCCTGACCGCTGGACTGCCGTCACTACAACGTGACAATATAGAACATACCTGACATCTTTTTCAAGGCAGAAGGCAACGCGACTTCCCCGATTACACAGTAATCCTGCATTTGAGCTCGGTGACAGAATGGATTCTTCTACATATGCATTGCTTCGGAAAGGGACATGGTTTTCACCTGTTCCTGCATGTCTGTCCACAGGTTCATCCCACAGAATATAATGGGCCCCAATGCTGATGACTATAAATTGTTGGCTCATATATATAGATTCCTAATAACATCTCTCAACGAACCGACAGCGGCCGCCGCGGTGGCTCAGTGGTTATGGTGCTCGGCTGCTGACCCGAAACACGCGGGTTCGATCACGGCCGCGACGGTTGAATTTCTTTAGAGGAGAAATTCTAGAGGCTCGTGTACTGTGCGATGTCAGTGCACGTTAAAGAACCCCAGGTGGTCGAAATTTCCGGAGCCCACCACTATGCCGTCTCTCATAGCCTTATTCGCTTTGGGACGTTAAACCCCATAAACCAAACCAACCGACGGCCATCCATGCCTTAAACGTGCCCGGTAGTAGTGTTCATAGCTTGTGTATCAGATCGTATAGGAGGTAGTCGACACCATGCTGGCCGGACCAAGAAATTCCCTTTGTTATCTAGGGCGTCTTATCTATACGGGTGTGGCGGGGGCGCAGGCGCAAATTGGTAATCACCTAGATTCCTGACGAACCTTCACCCTGCCTCGACAAAATTAACGTAGCGCTTCACGATTAACGTCACGTGGCTATGTTGTATACCTTGCACACTTCAAGAAATGTAAACGGCAGAGAACCTGGCAGGAAGCCGCTGCCGACGACATTGGACAGCGCCTTGTCTGAGCGACTCTTCGCATTTTATCGGGAAGGCCGGCTAGCTTTCGTGCTAGTCAAAAAAATCTTTCTTTGCACGCGCTTTTTCTGTAAAGAAAGCGCAGCTCGTGTTCGAGGCTTTATTAAAAGTGCGCAAAAGCGTGCTGTTTTTGCCAAACCGAATTTTTTTTTTGTCGGGAGTAAATAAGCACGTGATGTCTGCAAAAAAAAAGACTCATTCAAAGCTGCCTTCAAACAAAACTGCGGCACAAATGCGCTTCAGGTTTTATTCGTATCTACGTATGGTGTTTTGTATTTTCTCAGCTCGCTCTGATACTTTTTTCTTTCAGTGTGTCTTTCAGCGGCCGCGGTCTTTCAGTGGCTTTCGCGCGAGGATTCTGAGTCCACGGTCGTGGGTCGAATGATGCCCATTTCCATGGAGACAAATTACAAAAACACGTTTAGAATGTCGGTGCGCGCTAATGAGTCCCAGGTGGTTCAAAAATATGGTTTTAGCGCGGGCGTAGGGCTTGTGCGTTCACTACAATAACACAGCCCTCCATTACCGTGCTTACCCAGGCGGTACCCCGTAGAGAGGGCAAAACGCATGCCTAGAACAACCAAACCGTGTGTTCCGGAGTTCCTAAAGCCGCTGCGACCAAGAAAGCAAAAAATGACGATGAAATTCTATGCGTTTAACTGCACATGTTTACATCCAGACCATTTTAACCAAATCTTATGGCTTTGTTGGACGCCAGCCGCCCCCTACACAAGCGCCGCTGCGGGCCTATGACATCAAGCTATCATCGACGGGATTGGCTGTGCCACTAACAGCAATGCTATAAAACCACCGGAAAAACGAGCCGACGGTCACTTGGCAGCAGCGGCGACAGCGAAAATCAACTGCTCACAGTTTTCTCTGCGAACCTTCTACGCAGGTTGGTGCTGAATCTTAGCCTTTTATATTTTGGTTACTGAGTTCTAGCTGTTGCTGCCAGTGCTGCCAGTGTTTCCTGTATTGTATTGCTTCCTGTACTAAGCGATGCCTAAGGAAATTGCCGCACTTATGGAAGAATTAAAACAGGAGATTCGGTCTGAACTGAAGGAGTTCAAGGACACTTTCGACAGGGACTTCAGAGAAGAAATGAGAGAGATCAAGGCGAGCCTGAGCTATATAAGCGAAGGATATGAGGAAATGCGGGCTGAGAACAAGGCCCTGAAAGAAGCCAACCAGAAACTTGAAGCACGATGTAGTGACCTTGAACACCAAATGAAAGCCCATGAAAATCGAATTGTAAAAATGGAACAGTATTCCCGCAATGCAAATATTGAAATCAAAGGCGTCCCATACAGTTCATCTGAAAACATTTCTGACATTGTAACCAAAATTGCCAGCAAGCTGAACCTTCCTTTCGATCCTTCTGGTATCGAGGTTGCTCACCGTGTCCCATTGGCAAAGGACTCCTCTGTCAAAAACATATTTGTGCCGTTTACCCGCAGGCAGACTCGTGACAGCTTTCTTGACAAAGCTCGCCAAATACGACTAGTTGGGAAAGACCTTGGGTTTGACACAGAGGAATCAGTGTTCGTGAACGAGCACTTATGCCCAGAACTAAAACGCCTACTTGGTAAAGCCACTGCGCGCAAACGCGAAGTGAAATGGAAGCACGTCTGGGTGCGCAATGGAAAAATTTTTGCCCGACAAACAGACACTTCTTCGGTCATCAAGATTACATGCAATGAGGACATTCAAAGAATGACGAATTCACAAGGAAACTGAGCGCTGAAAATTGTTGCCGTTTGCGCTGACATGATGGAACTTAATAACAAGATGCCTGATAACACAGTGCAATGCATCACGCCAGCAAAAACCTATCTCGATCGTGTCCTGCCTAATACGCTAAGGGCCTATGTACATGGAAAGGATTCTTTCACAGCGTTACATCTTAACATTCGTTCAATTAAATACAAACAAGAGATGATTGATGGCCTCCTGAATGACCTCCCGGAATGTTTTGATTGCTATATGTTCACTGAGACTTGGTGTCAACAAGAAAGCGACTTTATTCATTTAGACTCTTTTTCACTTTTCTACTTAAACAGGCTGTCACGAGGAGGGGGCGTGGCCATTTATGTAAAAGCTTCTTATAAATGTGAACTCATTGCAGAACTTTCAGCCTCGACAGAAAACTATGAAATACTAACATTACGTCATAAAAAATACATAATATCTGTAGTGTACCGGCCTCCTAGTGGAAACTATAATCTCTTTTGCCAAAATCTAAACCATCTTCTAGAATTCTGCTCTTTAAACCAATACAGCTTAGTTATGGGTGGAGATTTCAATATTAATATGAATGAGAAGAGCCCAGTATCACTACCATGTTCCAGCATAATTGAATCGAATGGATTTACTAATGTGATCTCTTCTCCAACAAGAATTACGCCATCTAGCTTAAGCATCATTGACCTTTTCATAGTTAATGTTGGTATCACCGTTCATTCTGCTGGCACTTTGTCATGTGATATTAGTGACCACTCACTGTCCGAGTTTTGTGTCCGTAAAGATGCGCCGTTGTGTGAGTAATTCATATCCTTTTATAAAGTTCCAGTCATTCAGTAATGAAAACCTAATCTCGTTTCGACAAGCCATACAGAACATGGATTGGTCAGATATTTATAATCACACCTGCGTGAACGAAGCATACCATTCATTCATTGAAAAGTTTAAGGATATCTACTGTTCCCATTTTCCGTGGATAACAAAGCGGAAACACAAAAAAATTAAGGAAACCTTGGATTACCCCTGAACTTTACCAGAAGATTAAAACAAAAGATAAACTTTATCAAAAATTTGCGGTGGGCAGGAACAAAGAAGATTTAGTTGTTTTTAAAAAGTTTCGGAACTCACTGAATACGGAACTACGAAGGGCACGACAAGGCTATTATCAACAATTGTTCCAGGAAAATAGGCGCGACAATCCGAAACTAATGTGGCGGGCTGTGAATGAGGTAATCAATAGCTCAAATAGAAATGAGAACATCGGTGAACTTGTCATTGATGGATCGCCAGTAACGGGTACCGCCTTAGCAAACCGCTTCAATCAATACTTCATCAACCTGCCAAACACTACTTACAATAAAGATGCGGCTTGCTGCATTGCAAAGCAAGTGAGAAATTCATTGTTTCTTCAGCCTACTGACCCATCTGAAGTTTCCTCTACGCTTATGGCACTAAAAAACAGCTCTAGCTTGGACGCTGAGGGTTTCACTATTAAACCAATTAAATTTATTGCCGACCTTCTTGCACCATGTCTATCGCATATTTTTAACCTATCCATTTCGGCCAGTGTTTTTCCAAATAAAATGAAGCAAGCGAAAGTTATTATTCTTCATAAAGGTGGCTCAAAGCATGACATGAGCAACTACCGCCCGGTGTCGATTCTACCCGTGTTTTCAAAGCCACTGGAAAAGATCTTGCTGAGGCGTTTAGAACGTTTCTCTAATCAACACTCCCTTATAGATGATTCCCAGTTCGGTTTTCGACCAGGCCTATCAACTGAATCTGCTGTGCTGACACAAAAAGAACTCATTCTACAAAATATAGAAGAAAAACTATTAACCTTAGGCATATTTATTGATTTCAGCAAAGCCTTTGACTGCATTAATCATCATATCCTACAAGACAAATTGGAAAAGTATGGAGTCAGGGGAAGTGCATTACAGCTGATGGCATCTTATCTTGATAAACGTCAACAGTGTGTTATCATTAACGACTTCTGTTCTTCCTTTGAACATATTAACTGTGGTGTACCTCAGGGAAGTATACTGGGTCCTTTTTTCTTCATTTTATATATTAATGACCTGGCACAGATTACAGATATGGCAAAATTTGTAATTTATGCTGACGATACTAGTTTGTGTCTTTCGGGATTATCTGCAGATGAATTACTTGAGAAAGGAAATGCTGTTCTAGAAAAAGTTCTGCACTGGTCCAGTATGAACTCCTTAAAAATCAACAACACAAAATCTAAAGCAATAATCTTCCGTCCAGTAAACCGCACAGTATCTGCACTTACGTCACTTACTCTGGGCACAAATAGCATTGAAGTCGTCACCAAACACAAAAATCTAGGAGTCATCTTTGATGAACATCTTAAGTGGTCTGACCATATTCAATATCTTACAAGTAACTTAGCAAAACTGTAGGTGTCATCTGTCGGTGTCGCGATATTCTACCCGTAGCAATTAAGAAACTGATATACCATGCATTATTTAACTCTCAAATTAACTACTGCCACTTAGTCTGGGGGACCGCAGCCCGTACACATATTAACCACATTCTCATCTTGCAGAAATAGGCCATCCGTATTATTTCCTCCGCTGATTACATGACACATACGCCACCGTTATTTATCCTATACAATATTCTACCAGTCAACAAAATGTTAGAGTACAACGTCCTGCTTCTTATGAAATCCACGACCTCCCACCGCAGTAAATTCCTCCTCAAACTTGCATCCTTACAAAAAATAGACCCACCCAGATATACACGTCAAAGAAACCAATGGTCGGTACCTCAGACTCGCACAAACTATGGGAGGCAAACCATGCGCTTCCTAGTTCTTAATTCAAATGAATGGTGGTGTGGGAATGCCGGCTGTAAAAGAAATGTTTTTATCAAAAATTTTCTTAGTCGTATGGATGATGACAGTTTTTTCTCTTAACTATTGTTTTGTGTACATGCTTGTACATCCTGACTGTGTCTCTTCACAAACAGAAAATTCTACTTCCCTATTTCTATTATCTCATAGTGAACATCATATTTTGTACTTATGTCTGTCGCTTAGAAATATTTAGTAGCGTTGTGTTCTAGATGTCTGATTTTGATATCATTTATTGTTCTTCTTGCCTGTTATATTGTGTCATGTTCAATTTGATTTAAGTGGTAAAAAAAACAACCCCTTATAAGTTTCGTCTTTTTTTGCGTTCGAAATTGCAGTGCTTAGTCAAATTGATGCTGTGCTTTATTATGTCCGAATTCTATATGCCCCGCTGCCTTGTAATGGGCCCCGGGCCTAGTCAAGCTACTCTGAAGTAGCTTTTTGCCCAGGGGCCTTTTTCTCTTTTAGAGAAATAAAGAATATGTGTATGTGTATGTAAAAGTTATCGCGTGTTATGCCCGAAACACGCTCAGAGCGTGTTCTAGACATGCGTTTTGCCCTCTGTACAGTCGTAGTTAACGCTTATAGTGAATTTATTATGACTCAGAGTTTTATTAAAATCCCGCTTGAAGTAGAGCCCTCAAATACGGTACTGCCCAAACCCTACGTACAGGCTCGTTGCTCTAAACGCGGGAAACCCTACCACTCCAAAGCTTTTTTGCGCTTCAATGTTGCACGTACCGCTCCCGAGTCTGTGAGAAATCACAGACACGCTAAGCGCATGCGTCATTTACTGATTGTCCAAGAAGTCAGCCGCTTCCTCGTCGTTAGGTAGCCGCGCGCCGCGTCAGTCATCCCTAAACTGACCACCGCTGAACAGCACTGGCTCTTGGGGCAGCAGCTGGGGATCTGCACACATTCTCGCGCCCGCGAAGAGACGGACGCATGAGGCGTCAGCTGCACGCGAACATAGAAAGTGCCCGCAGCAAGTGAACACGGTCACTCAAAGCGCCGCGGCGTCGCCGTGCCCCAATCAAAGTCTCATAATGCTGGGAGAAGGAATGCGGGCCGGCAGTGGCGCAGCTACCAGTGTTTATAGGCGTAGCGAAATTTCTGCTCTAGTTCCCTAGGGCGGAGTCCTGGTATTGGTGCTATTTCTTCAAATATAAACGTTGAGTGGACGATTAGAGTTTACTTTCTCCTTAACCTTCTCTGATATCCTCAAGCAGTTATTTGCCTTTTTCAAAATTCCTGAGATTGCACTAAAGTTTTTTTTCCTTCCGAATACAGGCGCGAGTCTAATATGAGTGTTTTGTGCTCTGAGAGGAAGTAAATATGTATGCTGCCCATTGGGCAACGTAGGGTATATTTTTTTTTTTGCGCACACAGCAAAATAAAGCAACCCTTGTGCAACTATGCAAGTTTCTCGCCATGTCATTGTAAGGCCCGGGAAGGAATCCTTTGTAACTCTCGCCCTTAAATCTGGTCTTCTGCCTTAGTCCCGATGCATCTGCTTTTTAGGAATTTCTGTGAAGCTTGCGTTTTGCGTATAAGCAGACATGACAAGGAAAATGAGGGGCTTGTTATGAGAGGCATTTAACCAAGGGAGTGAAAATTCCTATACTCCCAAGAGGCCACGAACAAGCGACACTAGCGCCAATCCCTCTTTCTGTTGCGTTGAAAGTAGTTGGTGGCCGAATAATTCGTATTAATATGCTTGGCAATGGGCGACCAATATACGCAGGCGCGGGGGGTGTTCGCAAGGCATCTGCTTCAGGCGTGGACTGGTAAAAATCGGGCCACCTATTGGATGGTGAGCGGATGTAGCGTTGTCCGCCTGTTCTGCGGGTGGCCGTGCGCCGCGCTTTACACAGGTTTTAATACAGCATTTATTTCTTGTTGTGGCATGGTAAAATTGGCTGCGCTGCTAGTGAACTGTAGTAACCGGGGTCGGGCCTAATGTAGCGGGAGTAGAGAACCCATTTCTGCATGATATTATGGACATATATGTCCTTGTCGTTACTTTCAGTCGAAAAGACATATTTCTCAAAATAGACTTGGTCTCGGTGATAGCATTCCACACGGCGCAGATAATCTGTGTCGACAAAGCAGAGGTGTTGCGTTTATCGCAAACGGCGCACCTGACATTCTAAGTCCATCCGATTGCGCATCGTTCATGCAATAAGTGTGCAATCATTTCGCAGATACTGCTCGCGCAATAGAGAAAGATGCTTCTGTGCAGCGAGCTCACGCAATTTAATGCCTGCACGATTTGTCTTGCAATCGTAGATAGTTTATCGTAGATAATCGTAGATAATTAATGATGTATGAAACGGAGAACAGCTGTAGAAGACCTTTTTTACACGATCCCGCAAGCTGAGCTGCTGGCGCGAGATCAAACATACATTCAGGAAAAAGGAGAAGTGTTCCTTCAGAACTGAGCAGAGATGACGGGAGACAGTTTTATCACTGTGCTGGAATTTGACCTGAACAGCGCCTTTATAACATACGTCAACAGGTTTTACTTGCAACGGCTTGGTATATGTACCGGCTCATGTGTGGAACCTGTGTTGTGCAACATTTTTTTGTCATTGACCAATCCTTGACGACGGCTTTAGATTGCTGGCAAATTTTGAAAGTATTCAGGTTTGTAGATGACTTTCTAATCCTTTTAGCTAGGAAGAATGATGTGCAGTGTGAGGACTTGAAGATTGGTTTGGTTTGCTGGGGTTTAATGTCCCAAATCGACTCAGGCTATGAGGGATGCGGCTCGGGGATTTTCGACCACCTGGGGTTCTTTAACGTGCACTGACATCGCACAGTACACGGGCCTCTAGAATTTCGCCTTCATCGAAATTGAGCCGCCGCGGCTGGGATTAACTTGAAAACTGATATTTTAGACCAGTTCAGAAGACTTGATGAGGGTTTGACCTTCACGCACGAAGTCCCTACTGCGAACACTTTGCAGTATTTATACATGCAACTGATCCTGCCCTATTTTCACCTATGTTTAATGTTCCACTCCAGGGCAGCGAAGGAATTACTGCCATTTGATGCAGCTCACTCGAAAACTGCCAAGAGAGGCATTGCAGCCTCTAGTCTGGAGTCAGCGCTCATTAGGTCGTGCAAGCATAGAATGAGTGTGAGCTTGGGAAACCTAAGTTAAAGATTCGACGCTGTAGGCAGTGAATCCCTTCTCCCGTCTATATGAATCCGTTCTCCAGAAGTTCCAGATGTTCAAAGGAAAAGCGCGCAAAAGGGCTACAAACATTGCTACGAAACCTGTTGTGATGCCTTACGTACTCAGCATCGCGCACAAACTGAAGAAAGTGGCCAGCAGGTACAAAGCAAAAAAGGCAGCAATGTGGGCTAGTTGGTTGTACATGTGAGGGTCCGTCGTTTCGGTTGCTGTTTTTTTCCGTGTGTAGCGCATTATTCCGCTCAAAGATGCGAAGTACTGATGGAATTCTCAGCGCCAAAAAAGGCTCGGAGAGCTGTGCTCACGCACAGCAAGGCATAAAGAGAGGAAAAGAGGTTGTGGAAAAAGGCACCTGAAGCACTTTGAAGAATTTGCGACAGGAGTGCTTTACAATAATTGGTAGTGGTTTAGCTCGGCTATGCCAGAATTTATGTGTAGCGAAATCTAAGCCGCCTCAGCTGTGGTTGCGGCGCACGCGAGCTCTCCTTTTCAATCCTCCTCCATGTTATGAGGCATGCAACACAGCTGGCGAAGCCAAGGTGGATGTAGAATGGTGGCGAAGGCTGGGCCCAAAAACGGTTTAGCGCGACTGCCGCACAGCCACTTTGGGGGGCCGAAATACATATATAATGAAATTCAAAAGTACAGATAAAACTTCTATAAAACAACAAAAAGAAATGAATATTTTAATGCCACCTTTTATAAAAAAGGTCAACTATTTCAGAAAAACATTACGCCGAATTTTGAAATTTTTTGCAACGCTCTTGTTGCGCCCTCTGTTGATGAGTGTGCAGTAGGTTTGCAGCGCGACTTTGCAGGCCTTGTTTTGGTACCCGGCCACAGTGGCTGCTGGAGCATACGAAGCGATTTCTTATCTTCAGCTGCCTGCTATGGCGCGTCTTGGAAAGCGTGTAAATTAAGCTCGCCGGTCTCCGAATGGCCACTTTAAGAAGTTTTTGTCGTCGTTGTCCGTCGCTTCTCTGTCACCGTTTGGCAAGATCTGCACCCCGCTGCACCGCTTCAGCGTTTCCTTCGGTGTAGGACCATTGCGAAACCTTTTCCCGAGGCTTCGCGTTCCTCGTTTCAAGCGCTTAGCTCTGCATTTCAAGAGGAGGTTGCGGCATGCGAAGAAACCTTGCTCCGTGGCACATTGTGACAGCGTGGGTTGTACCGTGGGTGTCTTACCAAGGCTACACCGCTTCCCTCTGGACTTTCGCAGGTGAGCTCTTGCCGTTGTCGTCTGCTCTAGATATGCTTTTGTCGGTCTTTTCGCGCCTATTCGTAGCTGTGACCGTTTCTTACGCTCTTGGCTTCATGCTATCGGGATATTTAAGTAAATTGCAGGGCACGCACTTGCAGTCATAACGTGTGCAAAAGACACCCATCATTTGTCTTATTTATAGCTAGTTTCGTGCAGCCGACTGTCACCAACGTGAAATTGATACCGGGTTCTCATGAGCAACCACGTGCCCTCTGCTAGCCGCATGGTCAATTTAAAACCAACTGCGCTGCCTAACAGCTCTGAGCATGACATTAATGGATTTTGCAGCACCGTGAAGCCAATTTGAGGATCCCCTCGCAACTGACAGTATCGAAACTCAACCACGTGTATGTGCGTCGCATTGACTGTGCCTTAACTGAATTGGGACAGGAGTATTTATTGCAGGGTGTCGAACCGGCATTTTTTCGGGTTCGGTTCGGGTTCGGGTTCACGCCTTTCGGGGTCAGTTCCGGGTTCGGCTCCAGAGGG
This sequence comes from Amblyomma mixtum, assembly GCF_055824585.1. Classification (NCBI taxonomy): domain Eukaryota; kingdom Metazoa; phylum Arthropoda; class Arachnida; order Ixodida; family Ixodidae; genus Amblyomma; species Amblyomma mixtum. The sequence continues at coordinate 92,649,088 of NC_143021.1, forward strand.
CCATTTCGTTCCGGTTCGAACCGGTTCGGACCGTCCCGAACCGGTTCGAACCGGTTCAAACGGGTTCAGGACAAAAAAAAATTGAACGCAGATGAGTTTGTCAACCCTGCTATGCGTTTTCATTTTTCCGGCACATCGGTATACATAATAAAAAATGCAAAGATTTGTTTACAAGAACATAAAACTGGGCTAGCTCGTAAGAGTTCATGCTTAAGCAGCGCAAGAAACAGGACAAAGGAAGACTGGAGACGACACAGACGCTGACTAACAACTGGTTGTTACATTCTAGGAAAAGTGTATGAAGGCGCAGGACACAGTGAACCATGCAAAAAACAGAACAACAAAGATTAAAACTAAAAAAAACATACTGCACATGCCCAGCATAGTCGAGTCACATCTTTTTCAACGAAATACGAAGACTATATTCCATAGTAGACAGCAATTCCCTATCTTCTGGACCTCATACAGTTGGGAAGAAAGCCTGACTCCTCTATACAAATTGACGGATGGTGAAGCAACACGCCCATCAGCTTCCTTACTAATCATAAAGGCCTCCACCATGTCCCTACAAATTCGATCTGGGTGAATAAGCAGGAGACTTGTCTTTCTGAATGGGTAAGCAATGAGCATTTGTTCGAACATCACAGATGGGTGAAAAAGTAGCGGTGTCGTACAACTTGGCTTTGCATTGCAGTGAGTGCAACGATTGCTTACCCCGTAGATAAGACAAGTGTCGTGTTAATAACCCTGTTTGCATAAGTAGGGAGTTGGTCGAGGCCTATATGACCAGGAAGGAAGCTGATGAGTGTGTTGCCTCACCATCTATCAACTTGGTAGATAAGGAGTAAGGCTTTCTTGTCAACCGTGTGAGGTCCAGGAGATAGCGGATTGCTGTCTAATATGGAAGATAGTCTTAGAATTTCGTTGAAAAAAACGTCATGACTCAACTGTGGTGTGCATGCGCATTATGGTTTTTAAGTTTTAACCTTTGTTCTGTTTTTAGGGTTGTTCCTTGAGTCCTGCGCCTTTATATACTTTTCCCAGAATAAAATAACCAGCTGTTAGTCAGCACTCGTGTCGTCCCCAGTCTTTCTTTTGTCGTGTTTACTCCGTTAATTAAGCGTGAAAAATTGTTTAATGCGAGATGTTCTCACTTTGCCCATTTTACTTATTGTCCGCAGCAAAGACGAATTTACGGCAAGAGCCGCAAAATGAAATGAACTCGAAATTGATGAAAATCGGCTATGTATACGCTATAATCCACCTTATGAGGTGTAAGGCGAAAAGCCGGTGGATTTTCAATCTACAAGACCCTCCTGCGTGAGCAATTTGGGAGACCCAGTTGAGCGAGTAATAGGTCTCTTTTGAAGCTTGAGTCAGTTGGAACTTTCTTGTACGCAGTGTAATTACGGGGCCCCAAGATTGCCGACGCACGCGCCCTCTACGTTCCCGCGCACTACTGAGAACAGAAACTGCCATGTATCGGTACCTACATACAGACGGTCACCTTTCCGTCGCCCCGAAACCGACTTGCCAGTCACCCCTCCTTTACTAAATGGTAAGAAAATGTGCGAGAATCCCTCCACCGCCCATCTGCCGCCCAACAAGAGCCTCGTGGGAGCACAGGCTCTCCCTAACTTGCAGAACTTACCAAACATATTTTATTTAAATCACATATTCGACACCACCTTTGTGACTCACGTTATATATCCCGAACCCATATAGCTCAGTATCTTCAAAAACACAGCTAATCGTGGCTTCTCACTATAATGCAATAAGAAATTACGACATTTACTTATTATGATGACGTCAACCTCCTCTCTTCTGATAAAAATAGTATCATAAAAACGCATGCTTGGATGGGTTGAGAACGCTTCGTTTTTGCACGGACAAAAAATGTCAGCAGCCCCGCCGCGGTGGCTCAGTGGTTACGGCACTCGGCTCCTGACCCGAAAGACGTGGGTTCGATCCCGGCCACGGCGGACGAATTTCGATGAAGGCGAAATTCTAGAGGCTTGTGTACTGTGCGATGTCAGTGCACGTTAAAGGACCCCAGGTGGTCGAAATTCCCGCAGCCCTTCACTACGGCGTCCCTCATAGCCTGAGTCGCTTTTGGACGTTAAAATCCAATAAACCAAACCAAATAAATTGGCAACATGTTTGTTGCGACGTTGAGCTGCAACATTCTTGCAAGTGCAGCATTGTGCGAGGAAGGAGATATACTTGCACTACATTGAATGTTTGAGACTTTTCCTGGGGCGCTATCAAAGGGAACCTTTGCGTCAACAGAATTTTTTGCGCCCTTGATAGAGTGATAAAGAGTGGTTAATCTGGCGTGCACCATTTGTCCACCAATTTGTTTCACGCATTTATTTTCAAAACTACAAACAACCCCTTTCTGGCAGCTATGCTTTCTGGGCGTGATCACTAACTCATGCCAGCGAGCGCATATATTTCCGCATTGCCCTTTTGATTATCCCGTATTTAATTTTTTTTTCTTATTAGTGCATCTCCACCGTTGCCAAGAACCCGCCTTTCGTTGCTTATTACCGTCGCTGCAAACAAGAATATGCGGATTCCAGAAAAAAAAAGCTGCACCAATTTATACATCCTCCTTTTGGTAATACTAGTAGTAATATCGCAGGTTTAACGTGTCGAGTAGACATTGAGGCTATAGGATAGACGGTGTAGTGGAGGGCTCCAAATTAACGGAGATCAACTGGGGATTTTCGGCGTGCGACAGAGCACGCTGGTTTTTGTATTTTTAGAATCAGCAGCCAAGCTCCACAGTCATTGAGCCATTTTTTTTCTTTGTTGCCCTGCATCGTGAGGGGTTTTATTTAGAACCTGCTGTCTGAGACAATGAGCGCCTACAAAAGTGTATGTTTCACTACCCACTGCGGTGGCTCAGTGGTTACGGCGCTCGGTTACTTATTCGGTGTATCTGAGTTCGAACCCGGCCCCGGGGGACACGTTTCGACGGAGGCGATGGTGGTGGAAAAAATTTATTTACACATGCACTACTGGAGGTATTGCATGAGCGGACCCAGAGGGGGCAAGCCCTTACAAGTACTAGGTGGAGGTCCCTAGTTCGGGACCCCAGTGGCGTCGGCCGCCGCCCGGGCTAGCGCGACCAAGGCCCGTTGGGCCTGCAGGTCAGAGCAGCCGAGCAGGGTCGCCTCCCAGTCCTCCCGGGTTGGGTTGGGGTGAGGGGGGATAGCAGGGTTGGAGGGGCAGGCCCACACCATGTGGTAAATGTCCGAAGACTTCTCCGCACAGTGCGGACAGCTGCCCGAGAAAGAAGGGTCGAAGTGTTTGAGAGCTGCCTGGCACAGCAAAGTATTGGTATACAGGCGAAGCAGAAGCCGCTTCTCCGCCTTTGATAGACCTTTACACGGGCGGGGATAAAGACCGTGGCCAGATTGATAAAGTAAAACAATGTCTTTAAAGGAGTAAGCGGGAGTGAATTCGAGTTCCTGATCGTCGGGGTCGGATGGGAATGTCCTGTGAGAGAGCGCGCGGGCGGCGGCGTCAGCTGCCTCATTTCCCTCAAGGCCCATGGTGGTGGTGGTAAAAACATTTATTACGAATGAGCAGGAGGTATGTTTGGATCAGCCCGTAAGGGACCGATCCTTACAGACACTAGGTGGAGGTCCCTAGTATGGGACCCCAGTGGCGGTTGCCGCCGCCCGGGCGCGCCTAAGGCTTGTTGGGCCTGTAAGTCGTGGCAGCCGAGTAGGGTCGCCTCCCAGTCCTCCCGGGTTGGGTTGGGGAGGGGGGGAATAGCGGGGTTGGAGGGGCAGGCCCACACCATGTGGTAAGTGTCAGAAGACACTGCACTACAGTGTGGGCAGCTGCCGCTAAAGGAGGGGTCAAAATGTTTTAGCGCTGCCGGGCACAGCAATGTATTGGTGAGAAGGCGGAGAAGGAGCCGCTCATCCGCCTTCTTCAGGCCTTTACATGGGCTAGGGTAAAGGCGATGACAATTTTGATAATATGTTGTAATATCTTTGAATGTATAGACCGGATTAAAATTGGGTTCCTGATCGGATGGGAAGGAGAAAACAGCCCGGTGAGAGAGCGCGCGGGCGGCTGCGTCTGCTGCCTCGTTTCCTGCCAACCCCTGATGAGCAGAGGCCCATATGAGGTAACGGTGTGCGGGGTCCGTATCCCGTATGCAATTTTGGTATATTAGATAGGCTACGAAGGGAGTGCAGCCTTGTTCGACATTCCGACAGGCCCCTCGCGAGCCGGTGATTATGTATTTTGAATTGGAATGTGAGACTGTGAGAGCAATCGCGACCTCTTCTGCTTGTGTTGCACTGCGGGCTCTGAAAGTTAGGCCGTTAACTGTGTTGCTGTTGTGAACTACCGCGGCCGTGTACCATCCCCCGTGGTGAGGGCCGGAGGCGTCCACGTAGTATACACCTGTTTTGTTGCCATAATATCGGGCTAGCGCTTCCGCTCGTGCCAGGCGCCGACCATTATGGTCTTCATGTGACATGTTTGCTGGAAGAGGCCGCACGTGGAGGGCACGTCTCCACAGTTCCGGGATGCAAAACCTGTCTTCCATTGGAGGGGTGTGTTGGATATGGAGTCGAGCAAGAAGGCGGCGACCCGACTCCGTTAGCGACAAGCGCGTGTACTGGTTTGTAAGGTGCGCCTCCCGGAGCTCCCGGAAAGTATTCACCACCCCAAGAGCCATAAGCCGGCTGTTTGAAGTAGTGATGGGGAGGTCAAGGGCACGTTTAACAATTTTGCGAAGGTTGACTTCAAGGGCGTCCTCCTCTTGTTTCCGTAGGTGGAGATAAGGAGTCGAATAGAGAATTCGACCATGTGAGCAGGAGCCCAAACGATACGCCGGTGCGCGGGGTCCCCGGTGTAGACGCTGTTTTGGAGAATGCGGTAGGCTAGATATGGCACCCAGCCCTGCTCGACGTTCCGACATGCCCCTCGCGAGTCGGAAATAATTGTTTTTGAATTAGAATCAGATGCAGCCAACGCAATGGCGACCTCCTCCGCGTGTGTTTTGTCACGGGCTCGGAAAGTAAGGCCGTTCACTGTTTTGGATTGGTGGACGACTGCGGCCGTGTACCATCCCCCATGGTGGGGGCCGGAGGCATCCACGTAAAATACGCCGGGTTTCGATCCATAGTGGCGGGCCAGGGCTTCCGCCCGCGCCAGGCGCCGGCCATTATGGTCTCCACAGTTCATGTTCGCGGGAAGTGCACGTTAAAGGGCAACTGCGCCACTTTTTGAGAATATCGAGATACTCAAGGATTCAAATCTATATAGGCTGTAGGTAAAACATGCTGTTTTTTTGCACTACCATTTAAAATAGTGACGTAATCGACGATTAAATTTTGCACTTTTCAAAACAATGGAGGAGCGCAGGGAAGTTTAGTGTGACGTCATGGAAGGTATGATTTCGAATTACCGCTGCCGTCCGCCACGCCCTGCCGCGCCTGGTTGGACGCGGCCAAACAACGTTCGGCGGGTTTTGCCTTCGGTGGCATTGGTTTTTTTCCTTCAAAGCAGGCGTTTATGAGTTGGAAATGTACCGATACCTTCGATGACCTCATCATGTGTCCCCCACTTAGCGTTGTACGCTGCGGAGAAGCTTGAAGGCCGTCCCAATTTTAATTGGTGATTACGTCAGCGTTTCAAATGCTAGGCCAAAAGGACTTCGCATACTTTACCTGGAAATTTCACTCATTCGACCCTTTTAGCTCGTCGATTTCTAAAACCTATGCAGTTGCTCTTTATTAAGGATCCCCAGCTGGTAGAAATTATTCCGGAGGCCTCCCCTACTGCACCTGTTTCTCTTTCTTCTTTCACTCCCACCTTCCTCCCTCTCTTGCGGCACGGTTGAGGTGTCCACCAAGAAGTGAGACAGGTACTGCGCCATTTACTTTCCTCAAAAACCACCATCACAACGTTGTTGGATCCTCGCGCTAATATTTCATCTATTGGTGAGAAATGACGCAAATAAAAGGAAGGCATTCTCAATCGGTGCTTAAATGACTATGATGATGATGAAAACGTTTATTAAAGCACAATGCCTTAGTTAAAGGGAAGGCTGATCTGGTCCCTAGTCCGGGACGCCGTTGGTGAAAGCCGCTGTCCGTGCTCTGGCGACGAGGGCTCGTTGTTCCTCGAGGTCCGAGCTGGACAGGGCCGCCTCCCAGCCCTCCCGCGTTGGCTGATTTATGATGTCAATGCTGTCATTTTTCTGACAAGCCCATACCATGTGGTACAAGTTTGCCTTCTGGCCACAAAATTTGCACTGTGCCGAAAAGGACTCGGGCTCAATGGCGTGAAGCGTAGCTGGATTATTGAAAGACAAAGTTTGTAGCCTGCGAAGGTGACATTCCTCTGATTTACTGAGACCCTTAGCGGGCCTCGGAATACGCCCAGTTTTATTGCGTGTTTCTCCTTTCAAATGACGCCATAGATATTAGAAAACATGGATCACCGTGTGGTATTCGCCTACTGCCACTAAATAATTTAGAAACTAATTTTTTCTTCTATGCTGCCCGGTTTCATCAACCGAATGATGCCTGTGATGTGAATAAAGCTAAGAAAGGCTGATACGCAGAAGGCTAAAAACTGCCCCAGCACACATGAAAAAATTGGCTTACGAAACTTGTGTGCGGTCTTTACTTGAATATGCTTCAGTCGTGTGGGACCCGTACACGAAAAAGGACATAATGGTACTTGAAAAAGTCAATAGGAAAGCGCGGTTAGGTTTATATACGGAAAATACAAAAGGGAAGACTCTCCCTCGCAGTTCGTGATGTCAAATAACATTCCTACACTACAAATCCGCCGAAATATTAATAGATTGGTGTTCTTGTTTAATAGTTTAACAGGCAAAAATAAACTGAAGCTTCCGGAGTGCATTAAGCGTCCTCTAGTGAGAAGGACTCGGAACGTTCATGAACATTCACTTATTTCCCTTTTCGCCAAAACTCAGTTTTAAATACAGTTTTTAAGGCGGAAGCCTTTAATGTCTCATCGTTGTAAGCAGCAGTTGTCGACAGAAAATGTCACGCTTTTCAATTGGTGGAAACTGTCGTGACGTCACAGTGCGCGAATTTCAAACGGGGCCAATTGTACTTTTGGCTAGTAACCATGCAACCAATTGAAGGGATCGTATAGTGATGCTCCAAGTGGGACTGAGCTTAGTTAATCACTTAATTACCCAATTAGCCTAATTAGCTTTACTAGTTAGGCCATATAAATAAATAAAACCGATTAAGAAATTGGTCGAGCTCGGGAATCGAACCCCGGTCTTCGGCGTGAGAGACGAGCATGCTATTCACTACGCCACGCCAGCTCGATGGTTTGGCATGAACAAAGGCGCGTCTAGTGAATACGGTGTCTTCACTCACTCTCATCCTCCTCCATTCCCTTCCCGCGAGGTTTAGGTGTCCACCGACAAATGAGAGACAGATACATTTCATTTCCTAAAAAACCAATTTACAGACGAGCGAGGCGTAGAACCGAATGGGCGATGTCGTTCTATGAACTCCTTGGCAGCGTTGCAAGACGCTGTCGCGTTCCACTCTTAGGGGCATCAGTGACCACACTTTAGGTCAAAAAAGTGCCCCCTGAATTTTGTGAGACAGTTACTGCGTAATTTCCTTTCCTCAAATACAATTTTCATTTTCTTCATTACGGCTCCTCTTTATCTATCTTCTTTCACTCCCACTTCCTCCCTTCCTCTACGGTGCGGTTCAAGTGAACACCGAGATGACAGAGAACTACTGCGCCATTTCCTTTCCTCAAAAAGCGTTGCGTTCAAAGGGCAAGGCATCGCGCTGAACGGGTGGTGTTCCGTGGACTCCCTGGCAGCGCTACAACGCGCTGTCGCGTTCCACTCCTAAAGGCGAAGTTTAAGCGTCATTAATTAGCAGTTGATTAGTATTCAGGCATTAATCAGTAATTAACCATTAATTACTGATTTGCCATCACTTAGTAATTAGTACTCAATTATATGTGACGCCACCGGTGCCACAGAAACAGCGAAGGTGGTGCGGAAAACGCTTCCGCCTCTACCCACTTTAGACAGTCAAAGTGCCCTTGAATTTTTTCCCTAGAACAGTGCAAGATTGGAATTCGGTACCGGAAGCTGTTTTTTCCTCGGAAAATTTTTCTGATGCGTTAAATCGTCTACTTCCCTGCTAATATTGCTTATATGTATGTTTTGTATCCGTGTGCTGCTAATATTGTATAAGTTTATTGTTTTGGTTTTATTCTTTTGATATCCGAGCGCTGCTAACATTGTATAAGTTTATTCTTTTGGTTTTATTCTTTTGGTATCCGTGTGCTGCTAATATTGAATAGATTTATTCTTTTGGTTATGTAACAATGTAAGTTCACTCCTGCTTGGGCCAAGCAGTGGCCTGCAGTATTCTGAAATAAATAAATAAAGAAAGAAAGAAATAAATCAACATTAGGTCACGTGAGACACGAGAAAACTAATACAAACACTGATGCGTTGTTTTGACTCACTCTAGCACTTAAATCAGCTGGCTTCAAGACCTATAATCAAAACGAACGACGTATCAGCAGTTGTATTGCCATTTTATTGCACCTCACGCGACCTAATTTCCTCTACACGTCACAGCCATCGTTATGTTGGTGAAACCGAAACAGGATCATGAAGAAAGTCAAATATAAATTATTTATTATTTGTTGGTGAAATACCACGCGGTGCTCCGTGTACACTAATGTCTAACACATCGTTTGAAAGAAGAAAGCACGCAAGCAAAAATTTGGTGTCTATAGTTCTTCATTGAGTTAGAGCAGTGCTAACAATTCGATTAAAGATTTACGCAAATATGTAAAAGGCGAGGAATAATAGCTCAAGATATCACATAAACCTGAAGTACAAAGAATTGGCGGTAGTACATTACAAAAGCGTCCATTAGGCATCTTCCCAGGCCCCAGACTTCCTGTAAGTTTGCTGTCGCATATAATGGGTACCATTATCGCACTTCCCAGCGCAGACAGCTACGGGTGGTTAAATCTATGCGCCAGATCAACTCATTTTGTCCGGAAACAAGAAGTATGCCGAGATGCAAAAAAAAAATGAGGCTGAACCGGGTACCGAACCGGTTCGGAACGGTTCCTTTGAATCGTTCCGGTTCGGGTTCAGTTCCAAGATGGCTAAAAAATTATGGGTTCGGTTCGGTTCCGGTTCCGGGCGAAAATTCGGGTTCGGTTCTGGTTTAGGGTTCGGGTTCGGTTCCGGTTCGACACCCTGATTTATTGCCGTTCTGCATATACATGATCGTCAGTGTAGTTTTAAACTCATTTCGGCGCATCGCTCTCGCCACTCTTTGAGCATAGAAAAGCAGTTAGCCGCGTGGTATCAGGCGAGCGTAGCCGCACTCTCAGGCGTGGAGGCTTGGCGCGAGAATTTTCTGCCATAGTTATAACGTACTGCATTTCGATGAAAGGAATCTTGGCTTATTGACACCCAGTATATGGTATTAATTCTGGTGCAGTTGTATAACGTGGACGCTGCATCATGTCCAGGTGCAAAGTGTGGGTGCAGTTCTGCCGCAACCTCAGCCTGGAGAAGACGCCGTGCCAGCTGCGAAACCTGAGGATTTCTTCCAAGCACTTCGCACTGTCTGCTTATCTGCGGCCAGGATGGCTGCGTCTCGATGCTGTGCCTACTCGAGGAAGGAGTGGCTGTATTGAATGTCCTTGCACATCACTTTAAACTGCACTTCATGTATGTTTTAGTTTGATCAGAATTGCTTCAAATTATTTCGGTTAGCGACAAGGAGGTCTCGAGGTTGTGCGCAGGCCCTATGTATGGTGTAATGCTGTAGCGTTGAGCAGGTTTGTTGATGCTAAAACTTCTTTTTAATATTGTCATGCTGGTGTAAGCATAGCTGCTATATTCTTTCAGTTGAAGAAATGAAATGTGAAGAGTAATCCCTGTGTGCTGCATGTTCTATGTGTTGATGCGCCTACTTATGTTTGCCGCAATGGAGGCTGTCGTAGCATTGTTTTCTATAATTTTCGATTTCCTACCTGGCAACTTTCGTGGAACTTCTGGGCTTTTTCCTATCCGCACTGTGAGCATTGAGATGAATAGCGAGCTTAAAAAAAAACTACTGCTTAAGCTGCCTGTGACGTGCGTTTTTCGTTGGTGTGTTTTATCACTGTGTTTGTTTGGTTGCTGTAATAAACCACGAATATGAAAACCATACTTGCCGTACACTGTATTGCAAACTGTGCACTTGAGCCTGTGCATTGTGCATCATACCTTGATGTACTCAAAAGTACTAGCACCAGTATTTTCACCAAGTTTTCCACTACGAATCATGCATGCTTAGCCGGCGTCTGAAAGTGTTGCTGCCTTTCTATGCTGCCTTCTTTGCCGGTCCCTTTGATTGGGTTCCCAATTTCACATTAACAAGGCCATAACTAGCAGGAACTCGAGCACATTTGACTGCCAAAGGTTGGTGCGCACTGAAAGGCAACCTTCAAGTGATACCGGCTCGAAAATGCGGGTTCTATAGAAAGACCACTCTAAAATTCGCGCCAAAAGCATACGTATGCGTGCCGTCATTCAACGTCACTCATACGTAGGTTGCCCCCGAAAATAGGGGCGCTGGGGTGCCCCAATGAGCCGCCATTTTTTGGACCAATGGGCGTCTATGGAGCCTTCGCTACCATAGTATATCGACAATGGCGAAGCGAGCGCTACGGCGAGGCAAGCGGAGTGACGTCATACCAAACGGCGGCGGCGGCTCCGCGGTGAGGCGCGCAGTGCGAGTTCATGCCAGATGGCGGGGCGAGCGCGCGGCGTCTGCCAGCGGCTGGCGGTTGCTAGGCAACGGCTCAAGGTCGATCTCTGTGCCTCCTCAAAGCACCTTCATAGCGCAATCGCAGGTGCATGCCCAATGTAGCTTTCGTTGCAAAATACCACTGACATGTGAAAACACCTACATAAGCCAGACAGTTCGCTGCGTAAATTATCGTACAGGTGAGCGTGGGCGTTCGTTACGAGATAACGGTAGCAGGACAAATTTCTCAACATCGCAGCGATTGCAAAAATCAACCATGTCCTCATGAGACAAATATTCTTGTCAGGGGCAGTAGTGTCATTGCACGCGATAATTTGGAAGCGTTTCTGATAAGGAACGATAGCAATTGTGTAAGTGGTATGTCAGTAGGCTTGTACAACAAGGAGCTGGCATTTTTGAGCTCTATGTTTTAGGGTTCGTTGAGTGCACACGTGTATCAGGACTTTTCATGAAGGTACCTTGCGCACATGTGCGGGTTTTTTCTATATTTAGGGGCTCGGCCCCTGAATAAAGCAGTGGATGGTTTGCGCTCGTCCTGTGCTTGTGTTCTGCTATTATGTGTCGCATTTTTAGCGCAATATAACACTCCTTATGTAGCTTAAGCGAATGTTCCTCCAATAAGCCGCGAAGGAAGTTTGTCGCTCTTTCCTCCCTCTGTATCAATCCTTTCGGGGTTAGGGTACGCGCAACATAAATACCTCTGAAAGCAAAAGATAGAGAAACAGAAAAACTGAAAGTCGTGGGTTCCCACGCCACCGGTAGCATGTCGTTTTTTGTCTTCTGCATTTCAGACAAGTATCTTTTGGCGATAAAATAGCTGCACTATTGATTTTACTTTCATGAACACCACCGATTAAAAAAATGAGAGGTCCTCTATGTCCCCTGGTTTTCGGTAACTGTTGGCTTCCTTCAAGTATGTCATAACGAGCCCCTCTTTTCCCTTCCCTTGTGGGCTCGATAGCTTAACGAAGGACTCGTTCTGGCAGTCTTGGTGCCGTAGGCCCTAAAACAGCCTCTGTAGACATCGTAGGTAGAGCCTGTTGTATGACATATCCTTTAAAACCGTTTGCGTTCAACGTCACCTCTGGCGGCTGTATCATAAGTGCGAGGGCTAGTGCTACACAGGCGCACATGTAGTACGCGACGAGGTCAAGTCATGGCAGGATGCTTTTATGACAACCGTTTCAAGGAAAAAAAAACTATTGACGTTTAAGCACCCCCACCGGTACCTTGATCACACTATAATGAGAAAATGGGCCACCGCCTTAAGTTGCGAAAACTTTTCTGGAAGATAACATGTGTATCTCTGGAAGATTGTGTCGTGTTGGTCGCTCGCATGTTCTGCCATGTGAATGGAGAGCGATTCCGTGAACAGGCGTGCTGATGTAGATTTTCCCCTGGCAGCCACACGCGCCACATCCAAGACGATGGCATGGACAGTGCCTTTTGATGTTCCATTAAAGCATGACAACTATTATTGCATTGACATGCATCATTATGTTTATAGGCAAGGACGGTATATGGCACTATATGAACCAGGATCAGCCGATGGCTGTCGCCGGGAGACGCCCAAGCTGTAGCAAACTTTATAACTTGAGTTCTGTACACGAGGTAACTTCGGACAAGCTCGGAAGGACCAACAGCCCTGGTCTGCCGGGATGAACCACAGACATTCCCAAGCCAACTGCAAAAGCCGCTGCTATCGTAGAAACTCCGCGAGCTGTAATCAAAATTCACGAGAACATAAGGTTGTCAGGAATAGGCAGCGATTAGCACAACCAATCATCTATCGGAGTGGATGAATTGGTCCTTTTGTCTTGCCTCGTGGGCAATACTTGTATTGCCTAAAAAATGAATAAATAAAAAATAAAAAATATTAGGTTTCAGATCCTCGCCCTTCAGAGCACGAACGCTCACTTTTCGTGAAGCTCCAGTGAGCCCCAAAGTGCTTCGTATTCCTCGCTGGTGACTGATGGCAAATAATTACGTGGTTCTTCACATCAGTGTGCCGCATTGCGCGTGCCTCTGGCCACCGGACAATGCGGGTGAAAGTGCTTGGCCTGGCCGTCCTCGCTTTTCTTCAATTGTGTTGTTAATAAAGGACTAGCTTCTTCAGCTATTTCTGCATCGTGCATGATTGCGAATGTACGGAATATTCTAGACTTGCTTGGCCGTCGCTGCAGTGCGTGGTGAACATCCAAATCTTTTTCAAAGCAGAACGGAAATAATTTTTTTATGTATCTCGCATTGATCACAATGTGGCGATGCCTATGCTGGTGGACATATGGGACGAGCTCTGTAAAAATGAACTTTTCCAAATATTGGGAAATCTCAGCTTAAGCTATGTGTTTGTGGGCAGGCCGATATTCTTGTCTCGTCATTTGCAAACATTGAGAGAAAGTTTCCGAATTCCTTTTCTATTTCAATCGCCTTATTGCCGATGCATCGCTGCGACAGGTGGCTCCATTATACAAATCCCAAAGGCTTCGGGGGTAGTACTAGGCGACCGCTAAAGCGCTATCGACAGACATTGCTTCGGTCAGTTCACAGGCGACGACTAAACAGAGTAGTTTGTTAATTCATTTATTTATTTATTGCGTATACATTCAAGACACGCAGGCACTACAGAAATGAGTGGTAAGTTTGTAACATTAGTTGCCTAATAACAACACCAAAAAAACTTCAAGGCACCTCAACCGCGCATCACCAATGGAGACTGTGGAGGCGAGAAGGCGCTTCCACTCACCAGCTGTTCTTGGCCGAAAGGCAGAATGGTTCGAATTAGCACGGCAAGTTGGCTCTCCCACTTTGTGTTGATGATCGATGCGAGATGAGTTGTAGCTGGGTGCGGTGAAAAGATTATCTTTCAGGTATGAAATAATGTGGCACATTTTATAAAAAAAGGCAGGCGCAAGTTCTTGAGACACAGAGAAAGGTCAGGAAAAATAAGTGTATGTTTCGTGGAAGTGACACTGGAATGATTGCACTGGCTCTACTGGTTAAGCGATGCGGCACTGCCCTTCGCTGGCAGGTTTGGCAACGGTGGAATTTGAGAGACTTAGGCTGCTCTTCCCGAGCACCCCTCAGGAGCATTCATTAACTGAGCTGCCACCCGCCATGGTGGGCACTGCGTATAGGACTGTCCAAGGGTGCTTGACAGCATACAAAGTCCCACAAGGGGGCCAGTGGAGAAGCATTTCTGGCGATGCTGAGTGTCTGTCATGGTTCAGCGGGAGATCTGGCGGCTGTGTTCGGCATCTTGCGCGAGTTCAGAAACAGGAGTATATTTCGGAGACACCGGGTTGGTAAGGGAGAATGGTCGCTATAGTAGCAGACAGATAAATGTCGTAAAGAATAAAACAAGCAACGAAGCCAGGTCAAGCACAGAAACATGCTGCGATGGCAGTGCCGCTCAAGCGCAGGTTCACCTTCTTCTATCCCGCAAATCTGCGTCTTCTTTTTACAATATACACCAGGTGTTTAGGGACTACCTAAAATTTTCTAAAAAAAATCTTTTTGGTGTAAACATACACCTTTTGTGGCATACTATTGCCAGTTTAACACCACTTGCTGGGTGTGCTGGAAAATCATGCTTACAACTACACGACGCAAAGTCAAACACGGACAAGTACGGAAACACCACAAAGCGCTGACTTCACCAAAACTTTATTGCGGCGCGCAACGTATACGTATACCTTATCGCGCGCATGCGCAGAAACGAAAGGAAAAAAGGGAAGATGTCACGCTTTATCTGGCACCGGCATCGCATTGCACCAGGACCCACTCTCCAATGAACAGGCAAGCAAAATGCGGGCTAAAAAACTATCACGCACGAACCCAGGAGGGCCAGAATTATATCCCCACATTAGTGACTCACGGCGGGTTGCATTTCGAACACAATTGGCGCTCTTCTTCGAAATAACGACGATAATTCACAAATACGTGAACAAAGTGACGAGTGAGATAGTGGGAGCTTCTGAAATTGCTGAGAGAGTGGACGATTGTGCCCGCACTCCGCCGGTGTTTTTGAATGAGAAAGAGCGCCAATTTCGCTGCACAGTGCAAAAATACCTGCTCTTTCGAAAGCATGCATGAAAAGCAGCACCTCCAGTGCAGGTAAAAAAGCCAAATTTTCTCGAGCTGTAGCGCCAAGGGCAACCGCGTTTTGGATATTCTAAACTATGATAGGGCTAATACCAACGACCGTCTAGAAAACGACCGGCTGCAGTTTCGACCCGGTGCCCAATTTTACTACTTGAAAAGTTTATTATTATTAATTAGTTAACCACCTCACTACTTCAGAATATTGACCTGTTTTCTGAAGTCCGCCCACTCTCATAATACTATGCCTCAAAAGCCATATTTTCACCAAAAAGAGTTGTTTTGAAAATTTTTTAAAGTGTTCCCTGAAACACCCCCTATATACACGCCTGGCGGGTGGCCCACAACTCGGAGGGACGGTTGGCAGCTACAGACAAACAAGGCAGGTTCCCCGGCGCGGCTGCTCAGTGGTTACGGCGCTCGGCTGCTGACCCGAAAGGCGTAGGTTCGATCCCGGCCGCGGCGGCCGAATTTGGGTGAAGGCGAAATTCAAGAGGCGCGTGTGCTGTGCGATGTCTGTGCACGTTAAGAACCCCAGGTGGTCGAAATTTTCGGAGCCCTTCAGTACGGCGTCCCGTATAAGCTGAGTTACTTCGGGACGTTCATCCCCCATAAATCAATAAAACACAAGGCAGGCTCCTGACAAACAGACAACCAAACAAACGAATCATAATTATCAACTTGACTACGTTCACTGCACGACAAAGGCCTCGCCCATACCTGTACAATTAACACGGTCCTTTGGCAGCTGGTGCCGCCTTATCCCCTCAAACTTCTTTATTTCAGTCGCCCTCGTAATTTTCTGCCGTCCCCTGCTACGCCTGCCTTCTCTTGCTGTCCACGCCGTTGACTGATGACCACGGGTTATCTCGCCGTCGCATTGCCCGTCCTGACCAAGGCCATTTCTTCTTCTTCACTTCGTCTAAAATACCATTCACCCCGGTTTCTTTTATGACCCACTCTGCCCTCTTTCAATAGCTAGCTCTCTAGTCATCAATTAAATTTGAATCGTGATCGGTACCCTGCACGTTCCGGCCTCATGGGTGAGTACCGGTAAGAAAAAGCTGTTAAATACTTTTCTCTCGCAGGATCGTGGTGAACTGCGTTTCATAATCTGAGGGAACAGCCGAACAAAAACACATCGGCTACAGACGGGGAATCCACACTATAGGTGTTACAGCACTATAGTGGGCATGATCAAAATAAATGGAACGTCTAGCAGATCTTATCATATATTTGCAAGTTTTTCAACTCTACCGCCTGAAAAAGGTGTTCTATGGCGGAGTGCTGGGATACTCGTTGCACGTTGTTCGGTCTTTCCCAGTTCTACACGTGGTGCTGCAGCAGCACGGCATGCACGAGGAGGTGGTGGTGACGCCGGTTCTAAAGCGCACGTCGTTGAAAAGAAAAAGCGGCTTCTTGACGCTCTGGTGGATTCCTTAGTAAGGCTGGAAGTTACCGCGTGCTTGAGATTCGATGTACGTAAAAGCTCTCGCCCTCACATCTCGAAAAACTTTTGCGATGTTTACATACCAATTACTATCATCACCGTAGCTGTTGAAGACACACGAAACCTAGCCTTCTGTTAGTATTTATTTTCAGGGTGCTCTCCATGCGTGAATGAATTTAATTCCCAGCGCACGGTTGTTATACCAAGCATAGCTGATAGCTCATCTCCAGCCTACGTTTGTCAGGTGAGCTGTTTAGAAAAGGAAATATGTCTTACTGTTCGAAGCAGCTGCTAAAGAACTGCACGCCAGCTGCACGGCAAAGCAAAAGTTTGCAGTGATAATGTTTTTTTTATTTTTCCATAGCAGTACTATGAAAAGCACAGCGATCGGGAGACACGACGCCAGTTTTCAAAAAACATGCGCGGTTATTCAGCCATTCGGGCTCTGCATGCAAGAAGCAGAAACGCAATTCTTTATTAGCCGCCATTCACGTCCATTCTTTTATTGTGGCAGAGCCGGACAGGTAGGTTATTGATCACAATATGTTTGGGCTGGCGCTTTATGATAACTGTGATCGGAACTGGTATATGGTAAGGTTGCTTCATGGTTAGGATGCGAAACTAAAAAAGGAAGCGTTGTTTCTGAAAACATTGGCAGCACAATGTCACCAATATATCGTTAACATAATTTTATAAGGTCGCCTAAAATTTAGCCCCTATCACTTGCGCTCGCTATGAAGGATGCCATAAGACAGTTTTAGCTGACCGGTTTTACGGTCCCCTCCGATTACGCTGGCCCGCCCAACATAAGCACAGCGTACATGCGGCGAGCAAGTTTATAAAAGCAAATTGTTCCGCTGGTAAGGCTAAGCAGAGTGGTTTGGCTTGTGACGCCATCTAGCGGTAATAAATAGACCCGATTTGATGAACAAAATCGAAACTTGTGCTTCTAGTTCATATCCACTCCGTGGATTCCAAGAGAAGGCAAACGTATCAGGGGGCGGCAGAAAGTTAGGTGGGCGGATGAGATAAAGAGGTTTGCGGGGATACGGTGGCCGCAACTGGCAAAGAACAGGGTTGATTGGAGAGACATGGGAGAGGCCTTTGCCCTGCAATGGGAGTAGTCAGAGTGTTGATGATGATCAGTTCAGATCTCTTTGTTTTTGTTTGCCTGGAACTTAACAAGTGTTAAGTGAACAAGCGTATTTAAAGAGCACCTGATCGGGCAGCTCAGTGAAAGAAAACGCGACTTACATTGGTAGTTTGATCCACACCGACCAATGCCACACTGTTCATGCGAGGCGCCGCTGTGAATCGCTATATTAGTGTTTTTCCTTTTTTCTACGGTGCGCAAAACAAGAATTCAGACTGCGGCAGTGCATGTTCCCTTTGGCGCTACTAAACTGGAGGTAAATAGACGATCACTTCATTTGGAAACGTTTGCAGTGTGTCGGGGTGAACACTTCCGGATATGATTGCACGAACGTCTGCACATTAGAAAAATAAATTCAGACATGCGTGAAGGGGGCGACTTTCCCAAATTTGCTCTGCATTTTGCTGGTGTAGCCCGTACGGAGGTCCACGCCGTTTTTCGCAGCTCGCAACGTCCAATCGCGCTGGGTTCCCACTGCGGCATTTTCAGACACCCGCTAACACATGCGTTCACAGTCGCTCGAAAGGATTGACCCTGACTACGCCGCAGTGCAAAGAGCGATCTTTGTCAAATTTGACGCGCTTTAAACGAGTGTAGTGTAGAAAATGAGCCCTTGAGACAGTGAAACTGGAAAGCGCTCTCAGACGCGACCGTCGAGCCAAAAGCCAAAACTGGAGGCATTTCCATACATACGATGCTGCAGTAAACTGGCGTGCTTGGAGAACGGAGGCGCCACACCGCTGACCCGCTAGCGGGGAACGTACTGCGCATGGGCACTTCAGCGTCCGCCCCGCTCAGCTGCGTAGCGGGACTCAAAACCGGTCAGCTCAGCTAAATGTGTATCATAAAGAATCAACTGGGAAGCATTAACGACGTGTGTCGCAGCGTCCAGAAAGTTTTCGGTCAGGAACAGGCTGGAAAAATCGCTGAAGTGTCTTTGTGATAGCTCTTACGGTTTTCGTTTTTTTTTCTCGGCGACAGCAACTTTACAGTATGCGGTTTCTTCGTGCAACGTTAATACACTTGCGAATCATGAAATAACCAAAATATTCTAATATATGACGAACATAGTCACCCTTCAAATCATCGCTGCCGGCACGCGCTGCGGAAACCGGCCACCATATCGCTGTTTCAGGAAAGGCCACGTGAGGTCGGCAGAATGGCTGGAACGATCGCGCCGTGTTTCTCAGAGCACTAGCTGCCCCGTCAAGATGTGGACGGTGCGACTGAGTGGTGTTCCAGAGCAACTCAACCAACGTGCCGTTTTCATAAACGGCAAGGTATACTCGATCGGCTCTTTTCACGAGGACGAGCCTCACCCCTTAAGGAACCTCGTTGACGTGTCCATCTTCGACCCTGCAACGTCGCGGTGGAATATCGTGGAAACACATTCACCGTCCAATGGCCAGCCGAATAACATTTTCCGTCGCACCGTTGTCGCCTACGGTCACTGCGCGTACCTTTGGGGCTTACAGAACGGCTGGGAGTCGGACAGCGTCCTTTACCGTTTCGACACCAACACCATGTCATGGAGCTGCCCTCAAGTGAATGGTGAGGCGCCGACACCGCATTACGGCGCCTCAGCTTGCATGGTCGGTCATCGCATGTATATTTTTGGTGACCCACATGATTCCCAAGACGTCAGCGCGCTTGACCTGGATACCATGGAGTGGCATCGCGTCCGCACCAGTGGAGAGGTCCTCGCTCCGCGATCCTTCCACACGGCCTCCGCAATCGGGACCCGCATGTACGTGTGGGGAGGTGGCTTAGCTTCGACTTTTCTCGCAGGTCGCTTTGAAAACGTCAACTCATTATTCTACCTGGAAACAACCACCTCGACCTGGGTGCGTTCACACGTACAGGGCGTTCCTCCCGTGGGTCGGCACGGGCATTCAGCGTTTGTCTACAGAGGCGAACTGTACATCTTTGGAGGGTACGACGAACTTATGGACACTTACTGTGCAGACATGCACAAGTACGACCCTGAGACATCGTGCTGGAGTGAGGTGAGGCCGCGGGGCTTAGGCCCGTCTGCCAGGTGGTTTCCAGGCTGCTGCATTACTGGCGAAAGAGTGTTTGTGTTTGGCGGTTATGGCCCGATACAGGACCCGGAGGAAGGAGAGGAGGAGGAGGAAGCGGCTCTGACGGATCTTCACGTGTTGCACTGGCAACCGACACTAAAGAACTTGTGCCTGCTTGCGGTCGTCGATGCACGACTGGATGTAAGCGAGATCCCACTCATTAGAAATCAGATCAACGCTATGCTGTCACCATGATGGAAGTCACAGGCAGATGATGCACTTGAAGCAAATTGAGTGCCTGCGACGAAACTGTGTTTTTAGTGGACGATAAATGAGTTTTGTGCATGTATAAACACCTCTATTTGAAAAGCACTTTTGGACTCAGCCTCTGTTCTGTCACATACAGTAGTTTATAATGATATAGCAGTTAAGCAGTACTTTTTGTAAGTGGGCGAAATATTTGTCCGAAGGAATATTTACTCCTGTATATCTATTTCACTCCATCCTGGCTGGTTCTTCTACTGATTCAGGATAATATTATTTCGCTTCAGTCTCGTGCTCGTCTCTAGCTGCATTAGAACATACGAGACATCTTTTTCAAGGCAGACGGCAGCGCGGCTTCCCCGATTACACAGTAATCCTGCATTTGAGCTGGGCGCCAGGATAGATTCGTCTACATCTGCAATGCATCGGAAAGCGACAGTTTTCGCCTGTTCCTGCATTGCTGTCCACAAGTTCATCCCATAGAACATAATGGGTCGCAATTCTGACGACTATATATTTTTGGCTCGTATGTATAGATTCCTAATAACGTCTCTCAAAGCACCAACGTCTATCCATTTCTTAACTTTTCCCCGTATTACTCGTGATAGCTTGTGCATCAGATCGTACTGGAGGTATCCAACAGCATCTTGGCCGGAACAAGAAATTTCCTTTGATATCTAGGGTGTCGTATCTATACGGATGTGGTGGTGGCACAGGCGCACATGGCATATCAGTTAGATTCGCAACGAACCATCACACTACCCCGATAAAATGGCGCTGCACTTAACGAGTAACGTCATGTGGTTGCCTTCTAGTCCTTGCCCACTTCAGGAAATGTAGGCGGCAGAGAGCCACGCTAGAGGACGCTGCGGACGGCATTGAACAGCGCCTTCTCTGAGCCACTCTACACATTTTATCGGGAAGGACGACTAACTTTCGTGCTAGTCGTAAATGTCTTGCTTTGTGCGCGTTATTTCGTTAGAGATAGTTCAGCTCGTGTTCGCTGCTTCCATAAAAGAGTGCAAAAGCGCGCTAATTTGGCTAAGCCCATTTTTTTTTATCGATATGAAATAACCACGCGGTGTCTCAAACAAAAACTCAAATTAAAAGGTGTCTTCAAACGCAACTGCGGCACAAATGCGCTTCAGGTTTGCTTCGTCTAACCGTACTGTACTTTCTCAGCTCGTTCTCATACTTTTTTCTTTTCTCTTTCCGCGGCTTTTCAGCGGATTTAGAGCCACGGTTCTGACTCCATGGTCGCGGGTCGAATATTCACCCATTTCGATTTAGGCAAATTATGAAAACCCGTTTCGCATTGTATGTGTTCCCTAATGGAGCCCAGGTGCATAAAAAATATGGGTTAGCATGGGCGTAGGGCTGGTGCGTTTAATACGATAGCACAGCCTTGCACTGGCGTGTTTAACCAGGAGCTACGCCTGTACAGTCGTAGTTAACGCTGATATCGTATTTATTATTGCCAAGACATTTAATCACGCTTAACCGAGAGCCCTTCAATACAGTACAGTCCACACCTTACGTACTGCCTCGGTGTGCTAAACACGCAAAAACCTACCACTCCAGAGCTTCGATGCGCTTCAGTGGGGCACGTACCGCTATTGTGCAGCCGTGGCCGAGTCTAGAAAGTCCGTGGTCTAAAATGCGGTGATTGACTACAAGTGCGTGAATACGACCACAAGGCACGTTCTTACGTAGAAATGCGTCAGCCGTAGTCGACTTCACAGTTGTCATCTAGATCATCATCAGCCTGGCTACGCACATTGCTGGGCAAAGACTTCTCCCATATCTCTCCAATCAAAACAGCCCAGAGCCATGCCTCCGCAAACTTCTTAATCTTATCCGCCCATCTACTTTTCTGGCGCCCCCCGCTACGCTTACCATGAACTCAACCGATTCGCAGTTGTGCGTGCTCGCAATTTACACGTCGTAACCTTAGTAAGCGCGCACATATTGGAGGCTCTCCGGCGTGCTCCCTCCTGGTGTGGCAGGTTGTGAACCACTCCTATTAATACTTATTCGATACCGCAGCGCTCTGCATTCCTGCACTGACACTTCACCTGCTGTAAACGATTGTGGCCACCTGCGTAGATTCAGGTGATAACACAGATAACCTAAACGCGAGTGTCATTTGTTGATCGCCCAAGAAGTCAGTCGCTTCCTCGTCTTTAGGGAGCCGTGACGCCGGGTCAGTCATCACTAAACTGACCACCGCTGAAAATCACTGGCTCTTCGTGCAGCCGTATCTTTACGCATTCTCACGCCCGCGAAGAGACGGACGCAAGATGCGCCAGCAGCATGCGAACATAGAAAGTGCGTGCAGCGAACGAACATGGTCAGTCATAGCGCCGCGGCGTCATCGTGCCCGATTGTCACCCAGACTTCGCGCACTTTTACGTGGGAAGCTCCCAGACACCCTTAGAGCGTGTGGGGGTAGCGGTCTCGTACTCAAAGGAGATGCCCTCGACTCAGCGTGGCAAACTCAGCGGAGACCAGCTACCAAGTGACAAGAGGTTTTTGGGCGTTCGGTGCCCAGCTTTCGCTGGTCGCAAGCCAGAGAATGGGTCGGAGCCAAAGGTGTACAAAACAAAACAAGGTTTATACAGCGATGAGACGATACAGAGGATTTCACAATCACTAGTACAGACACATACAAAGTGATTAACAGAACAATGCAACTCGTGCAAAGTTAAACTCGAGAGAGAATGCATACAAAGGCAATATTGCACCTAAAGTGCACTAACACACGAGAGAGAGGTAAACAAATAAAACACAATTTGTTCACCGGGCACTGCGGCAGTCCGACGACCAGAGCTCCACGACGATGCCTGGAGCAAAATGGTGGTTTGAGCTAGTTGGTACATCTTTAAAATTTCACCAGCGCGGCGACTAGGAACAAGAACAGAGAAGGAAGACAAGGACAAGCGCTACTAACAACTGGAAGTTTATTTGAAAAAACACAGATTATATGCGCACAACTGACAACCCAAAGCGCCTGCGCTTCCCGCAAAAAGCACGCAAAAGAAAGTTAAGAATCTAGATACAAAATTTCACATTCATGTAAGTTTAGAGATGGTGTGCTAACGCACGTGTCGCTGTTCTTGTGATTATGATAGGCTTCACACAACTCCCTAGTCAGCTGATCTGGATGTCTGAATTTAATCTTTGCCCTGTTAAGCAGTGGAAAGCATGCTTTTTTATTAGACACACCGGGTTTGTTCAGATGACAATCTCTGTAATGAAGGGACAGATTTGATGAAGGAGCACCATTCAAAGAGAGGTTTTATGCTGACGTAAGCGTCAATGCGGCAAGAATTACATTGGGCAAACCGGGAAATGCATAAATACACGCTTACGTCAGCATAAAACCTCTTTGAATGGTGCTCCTTCATCAAATCTGTCCCTTCAATACAGAGATTGTCATCTGAACAAACCCGGTGTGTCTAATAAAAAAGCATGCTTTCCACTGCTTAACAGGGCAAAGATTAAATTCAGACATCCAGATCAGCTGACTAGGGAGTTGTGTGAAGCCTATCATATTCACAAGAACAGCGACACGTGCGTTAGCGCACCATCTGTAAACTTACATGAATGTGAAATTTTGTATCTAGATTCTTAACTTTCTTTTGCGTGCTTTTTGCGGGAACCGCAGGCGCTTTTGGTTGTCAGTTGTGTGCATATAATCTGTGTTTTTTCAAATAAACTTCCAGTTGTTAGTAGCGCTTGTCCTTGTCTTCCTTCTCTGTTCTCGTTCCTAGTCGCAGCGCTGGTGAAATTTTAACGACGATGCCGTCCCGCAGACTGGCGACCGTTGCCTCGTTGGTCCGATGCTGGCCGAGTGGTGTTTTCCCGGGAGTCGAACGGGCGCGCTTCGATGAAGCTTAAATGGCGGTCCGGAGTGACTGGTAGCTGTTGTTGTTGTGACTGAGAGAAGGATGAAAAGGAAATTGCACGGGCCTGCTACTGGCTCGAGCCAAGCCACCACCGCTGCCAACGTGCAGATAGAGGAGAGGTAAGAGATCAGAGGAAAGAGAAAAAGGCAAGAAAAGACGCGCGTCGCAGCAACAACTGCGTCCGCCGGAGCGGACGCTGCTGAAAAAATCGGATAAGCGGCCGAAGCCGCGCTCGCCGAAGCGAGATCAGATCATAGAACAGATACACGGCCAACGCCTTCTTTTATAGACTCGCTTCCACGTCTGTTTGTTCAACGCGCCAGAGTAGGCGCGCACATACACGCAGCATTTGCAGTGCTGTCTCCCTTCTCTCTTCTCACTGGCCGCGCGTCCCCATTGGTCAGAGGTCGGGGGTCGCATCTCGAAGTTTCCAGCGTGTTCTTGAGTGGCGCCGTCGCCGACGGGCGAGGGGGACGTGCCTTAGTGCACGCAAGGCTACGCCCTTTCCCCCCGTCAGCTCCAGAAGCAACTCGTATGTTCCAGAGAATTCGGCTTGGATGACTCATTCCCTCGGCACACGCCGCGTCGGTGAGAGGTGGTTGCGGGGAGAGGGAGCACACGCTCACAGGCTAGGCGCTCCGCGGGGGTTTCCTCCTCTCCCGTTCGGCCCGCGCCGGCGAGAGGCGTCCGCGCGGCGCTGTTTTTCTTTGTTTGCTTCAAAAATGCGCCGAATTTTGTCACACCGATTGAAGCCTCAGAATGCTAGTCGAAGGAATGGCGACCGCCCGTTGCCCAGCTATCAGTGTTTCTAAACGCACTGAAATTCCTGCTCGAGTTCCTTATGTGGAGGCCTGATATTAGTGTTATTTCTTGAAGAATCAACATTGGGTGGATGATTAGAATTTACTTTCTTCTGAACCTTCTCGAATATCCTCAAGCAGTTAGTTGCCTTCTTAAAAATTACTGTGACTATTCTAATGTTTTCTTCCTTGCGAGTACAGGCACGAGTCTCATATAACACCCGTGTACTCTGAGAGCAAGTAAATGTAAATGGCTTTAGGCAACGGCGAAGCGTATATTTTTCTTTGCGCGCATAGGAAACTAAACCATACCTTGTGCAACCTCGCAAGTTAGTCGTCGTGACATCAGAAGGCCCGGGAAGGAATGCGTTGCAACTTCGGCACATCAAACTGCTCTTTTGCCTTGGTACCGATGCACGTGTTTCTTAGGAATTTCTGTGAAGCTTGCGTCTTATGTGTAAGCAGACAAGAAAAGGGAAATCAGGGGTGTGTTATGTAAGGCATTGCAACCAAGGAGGTGAAACTTCCTATATCACCCAGCAGCCACGAATTACTGACGCTACGCCAGTCCTCTTTCACTTGCGTTCATAGCCGTTGGAGGCCGAAATCTGGCAACGGACGCCCGAAACACGTGGGCGGGGGTAGTTGCTGGCAAGCATCTGCTTCAGGCACGAAGTGGTAAAAATCGGGCCTGCTAAGGGAGGTCGCCGGATGTATAGTTGTCCGCCTGCTCTGCGCGTGGCCGTGCGCCGCGCTTTACATGGGTTTTTCTACGCCGTTTTTGTCGCTGTTGTGGCATGGTAAAATTGGATGCGCTGCTAGTCGACCATAGTAACGGGGCCTCTCGCCTAATGTACGAAGAGCAGATAACATATTCCTCCATGGTTTTATTGACACATATATCCTTGTCGGTACATTCAGTATGAAAGAGATATTTCTCACAATACACTATGTCTCGGTTACAGCATTCCACACAATACAGATATTGCGTGTCGACAGACCAGAGCTGTTAAGTTTATCGCAAACGGCGCACCTGACACTCTAAGTGCATAAGTTTGGGCATCATCCATGCAGTACATCTGCAGACATTTCGCGCATACTGTTCACTCAATTGAGAAGGATCATTATGTGCACAGTGAGTTCACGCAATTTAATGCATGCACGATGTACCTTGCAATCGTATATTATTGCAAAAAAATGTTAGTACTTAAGTAAACACGTGAAATGAAACCACTATTCCGCTAAGGCCTTCAGTGTCCTTGGTAATATTTGTGATATTGTCAAAAAATGCGGCGCATTTATGAAAAAACAACAGCGCCGTGCGAAAACGATCTCGACAGCGCGCGCAGCTAGAAAAGGAGAGAAGGCAACTGTAAGGGATCGGTAGCGCGTGAGGGGTCATTAGTATCGCTAATTCTTTGTCAGCGGCCCGCCGCTGCCGTCTTCAATGCCCTCCTCCCGGCGGGAGGGGGCGGCTCGGTGCGCTTGACCTTTGTGTCACCTTTCTCGGAACGATGCGACTGAGCGCGAAGGCGCCGGGCCGGGCGAGTGTCCATCGCCCTTTGGGGTCGATTCGCACCGGCTATTCAGGGAGCGGTGAGAGCCGCCGCACGCTGTTCGCCCCCTTGTCTTGGCGGACACCAGGTATCCAATGCAAACTCACGACGAAAGTCTGGTTCCAAACGTTGCAGGCCTTCCGGAGTTTAAGCACTGCCGGACGGAACGGTGTCAGGGCGCTGTTGACGAAGGGGGGGGGGGCAATAAAAATGACGAACAGCTGGCGACAGCGCGGCTAGCCGGGAACAGCGAAGGCCTGAGTTTGGTGACCCGACTGACCAGGTGTTGGTGAGGCGCCGGATGGCTAACAGCCTTGGGAAAGCTAAGTAGCCTTGGATAGCGCGTCCAAGCTCGCACTGGCAGTTACAGCGGTAACTGCCCGTTTAAGCTCAATAATCCCTAATTCCGGGACGACGCCAAAGTCGAGGGTCATCGGAGGAAACCGATCGCACGTGGTGGCACGACTGTGTGTTTGCATTTGGTTTTTCTCTTATCTTTGCGAGTGAAAGGTTGCTTCGCCTGGCACGTGCTGGCACGACTTTGTGTTTGTGTTTGTTTTTACTTTTATTTTCCGCTGGAGACGGTGATCTGACCTACGGAAGCTGGAGCGACGGACATGCCCTTGATAAACCAATCATGTTAGTACCGCAACATGATTGGCTGCTACCGAATGTGGGCCCGGCCTTTAGGTCCTTAAAACCGGGCTACGGAGCCGGAAAAAGGGTTCTGAGCTAAGATCAGGTGCTATGCATCTTCGGCTATGCCGAGTAGGGGCCTCCCCTAGTGTTAACCGGTTCCGCCATTTGTTGTTTTCTCTTTCTGCCGTTTAATTTGTCGCGAGTGCCTAAACTTGTATGGGATGTAAATTTATGTACATAAACTTCAAGTACTCCCTTTGTCCGTGTATCATAACTCATCGCAACACCTTCTCTGACGGGGCACACCTGGTGCGCGGAAAACCTTCAGTCTTCCAGTTAAACAAACCGTCTCTGGTGGGGCACCCCTGGTGCAAGGAAAGAGAAGAACCTGAAATTTACTGGCTCAGTCGACAGGATCCTGCGGCCATCGGAAGACGGCGCAGTAAGAAGACTGAAGGCAGGGAAAAAGGCGATGACCAGGCAACATATCAGCGTTCGAGAAAGGACTTGCGGAGGGACGGCAACAAGGGCCACGGCAGTAGCGGAGCGACGCGTGAGTGCATTCAGCCAAGGGAAGCAACGCGTAGAGACTGAAACTGGACGGTCACCTACGTGTCGAAGCAAGCGACTTCAACGTGCAGAGGACCTGCGGCGTGCTGCAGCTCATCGCAGCGTGCGGTGAAAGTGACGGTGGACTCAGACACCAAAGAGCTGGCAATGCGGATCGACGCATCGAAACTGTGAGTTTCCTTCGAAGCATTGTTCCCGTCCCTTGTTCTTGTGTTCAGCCGGTAGGACAGCTGACAGGTACAGAAGGCGCTATGGAGGGTATCTGTGGTGACCCACACTCGATGTGAGGTACCAGGTGGAATTAGCGAAGGCGCGCTTAGCGTACGTTCAGGTCAAACGCAAAAGTAAATGGTTCAAAGGCGCCGCTATGCGAGAAAAAACCTCCGGATTTGAAGGTGTTAGAAGCAAAGCGCCAGCAGCTAGAGCTCGAGGTGGCTCAGCTCAAGGAGGCTAGGAGAGCTAGTGAACTAGCCAGGGAGAACTGCTCCGAGTCCCGAAAGGAGAGGCCACCTGTGCTGGAAGGCATAAGCTAGTGCTCGTCAAGCTCAGGTCAAGAAAACAGCAGCTAGGTGGCTGTAAACAACCAGCTGGCATGCGCGGACGCCTCTTCGTTAGGAAAGGCCACAAAAGGTTCAGGAAGTGAAAACGAGATTCCTGAAGGGCGCGAAGGTATCACAGTTTTTCCGCCACCACGGGCGGCTAGCAACGAAAAAGAGCAGCCAAATTCTGATGATCCGGAGGCAGTCGAGACCAAGTTGTCCGATAACAAGCAGGACAGCGATATAATTCCTGCAGGCTCTATGAATGAGATTGTGACCTCTGACACGGAGCTAGTGTGAGGAGGAAATCTAACGTGCCGCAATGGCAGACGGTGTCGGGCAAATGGCAGGAAGTGCCTCGTAGCGTTAGTGCTGGTAGGAGCCTTCCAGCCGAGGCAGAGAACGGAGGTGGGCCTGTTGAGTCGACAGAGCAGAGCGCCGCGCAGTTGTAGAAGGCACCCGATGTGTGTCCGATCAGCTCATTTGAGGACCGGGAAATGCGTGGCGACTTGCCACAAGGCAAATTCGGGTGAAATGACTTCGAAAGAGCTCATGCAGCCCCAGAGTTATGTGATGCCACGAAACCGACAAGCGCCTATAATGCAGGGAGCGGTAACTTCAATGCTTGCCCGTACAGAAACGGGGCAAATGGCTCCAAGCGAGGCGAAGTACTAGAGGCAGGGGCGTGGCTTTCGCATTGAAAGTCGGCGCGAGGAACAGTACGCTCCGTGCTACAGGTCTCAAAATCAAGTGTAGCAAGACTGACCGTACTGGTATGGTTGGACGGGGCAAGGGCTATGCTCCTTATGTAGTACGCGGTTCGTACTGGGCGCCAGAGAGAGCGTGCCCTCAAGTGTGCCGCGTAGTCGGAGATTTGCACCTATCGATGACCAGGACGTTTTTGAAACTGGAGGGCTGGACATGCCTTTGATTAACCAATCATGTTAGAAGCGCAACGTGATTGGAGGCTACCGAATCTAGGCCGGGCCTTTAGGTCTTTTAAACCGGGAGCCGGAAAAAGGGTTCTGAGTTAAGGTCAGGTGATGCATCTTCCTCTATGCCGAGTAGACGGCTCTCTTTGTGTTAACCAGTTCCGCCTTTAGTTGTTTTCTCTTTGTGCCGTTTAATTTGTCTCCAGTCCCTAAACTTGTTTGGGATGTAAATTTCTGTACATAAACTTCAAGTACTCCCTTTATCCCTGTATCGTAACTAATCGCAAAACCGTCGCTGATGGGGCACCCCTGATGCGAAGAAAAGTTTCAGTCTTACAGTTAAACCATCTCTGCGGGGGGGGGGGGGGGGGGGGGGGGCACCCCTGGCGCAAGGAAGGAGGAGAACCTGAAATTTACTGAAACTTCGGAGAACGCCTAGCCTTGTGCGTATTGGTGCCCTCTACACCATCGCTGGCCAGCGCGGCGCCAAGGAATTACGTGAGCGCATTTCGTCGATTTTTCCAGAATGTTGGAGTGGTTTCTATTCAATGATGACGGAGAGGGCGCAGCCTTCAGAGTGCTAAATGACGCCCTATCCCCCTTCACTCTCGCCGCGATGGCGGCGGCACACAAGAATGATCTCGAAGCATATCGAAGCGAGTCTTCGCGCCTGACCATTGGGGACGCACGGCGGGCTCGAGAGAGGAAGGAAATTGCACAGATGATACTGTGTGTATGTGCGCTCCTGTCTTGGAGCGAAGAACGAACAGATGCGTAGCTTACATGTATATGAAGGGCGTTGATTGCTGTCTGTCAGGCCGACCCACCGTTTAATAAAGACTCATCTCCATGGACATATCCGAGGCGCACGAGCGCAGCGCCTACGCGCCCAGCGCCGCGCCGCGACAAGCGTAGGAAAACATAGGCAACTCGATGGCCTGGCACCTCCTGTCGCAGGTACTCGCACTCAGCTCAGCTAAGAAAACGGTGCGAAGGGCCGTCCCGGACGCCGAGAGAGAATGCGTTCTCTGATTGGTTACACCGACCGCAAACCAGCGAGCCACTTTTGGCGCCCGTGCGAGCGAGGCGCGAATATGTGACATGGACAGACATTTGCCAAGCGCCTGGCCCATGCGCAGACCAGCTATGGCTGTGCTCGCGCTCTTGCGCCTGTGATGGGCCCAAGGAGATGCGCCTTCAAAAGCTTCAGAGAAGCGCGCCCGCTCGACACCAGCTTCGGTCCAACGAGGCAGCGCGCGGCGGTCTGCGGGACGCACCGTTGTGAACCTCTGTTCGTCGGACTGTCGTAGTGCCGGTGAACAAATTTTGTTTGGTTGTTTGCCTCTCTCTTGTGTTAGTGCACTCTAGGTGGAATAATTCGTTTTTGTAATCTCTCTCTAGTGTAACTTTGCACGAGTTGCATTGTTTTGTCAATTACTTTGTATGTGCTCGTACGAGTGCTTGTGAAACCCTCTGTATCATCTCGTTGCTGTATAAAGTATGTTTTGTTTGTGAACCTTTGGCTCCGACCCATTCTCTGGCTTGCGGCCGATGAAAGCTGTTCATCAAACGACCAAACCCCTCGTCACTTGGTAGCTGTTCTCTTGCTTAGTCTGCTACGCTGAGACATGGCGACCCGCCTTGCGACCGAGGCCTCTACCCCCACACGCTCTCAGGGTGTCTGGGAACGCACGCTAAAGTGCTCGAAGGCCTGACAGATGTGAGTAGAATTATATTCACATACAGGCGCATCAGCGGTTCCCACAAATTGCCAACCCTTCTGCGGAGCAAGCACAATGATTGTTTCGTCAGCACTAGTGAATAAGGTATAGCCGCTAGAGCTAATTACTTCTTGAGTTAACATCACAGCGGCTGGAGGCACAGTTTCTGCTTAAGCGAATGTTTGTCCAGTTAGCCGCACCTGAAGTTCCTCGCGCTTTCCTCCCCCTGTGTGAATTGTTTCAGGGTTAAGTTACGCGCAGCCTATACGTATACATCTGAATGTGAAATATTTGAAAAAGAAATTTGAGAGGCATGGGTTCGCATCCCAACACAAGCATATGGTGCATTGTCGTTTGCGTTCCAATCAATTACCGTTTGGTGATAGAATAATTATATATTTAATTCCTATTCATCAACACAATAGAATGAAATAATTTGAAAGGTCCACTATGTTTCGTCGTTTTCGGCAACTGTTTGCTTCCTTCAGGCATGTCATAACGAGCCCCTCTTTTCCCTTCCCTTGTGGGCTGAATAGCTTAACGTAGGCCTCGGTTCTGGCTGTCTTGATGCCGTAGATACCATAAGAGCCTCTGTCGATGCAGAGGCAGCGTCTGTCGGGCAACATATTCCAGCTTTAACAGCTTTTACACATTTTATTGGGAAACATTGGTTGTTGGATAAGAATGCTTTTGGCCGCCTTTTTGTGAAATTTTTTCATAGCAGGATTTTTTACTGTTTTGTATTTCAGAAGCGGGGGACATGAGCCAATTATTGCACCAATTTAGTACACTCTTAAGATTTGTCCGAGGAGCGTGATGATAACAGTTGATAATGGTGTGATAAATGACACAACTATTAGCGAAGGTTTCAATTCTAGAGAAAACACGTGAGGGTAATCAGAAATACATACTAGAAATAGGAGGGCATCAAGGACCGACCTTTACGGAACGCCCAGGTAACCAGGAGGAATTTAGACAAGTGTCCGTTAAAGCAGACTGCCTGAGAAGGATTATTTAAGAATTCTTAAATGCATTTAAGAGCATTAGAATGTAGGTCCAGCTGCACAGGTTTTCGTAGTAGACGGCGGTGAGGAACGTTGTCCAAAGCTTTCGCATATTCTAGAAAAATGGCGTCGATCTGTATCTTACGGTCAAGATTGCTGTGCAGGTCATGAACAAAAAGCGCTAGCTTGTTTTTGCAAGAGAGGCCCTTACGAAACCATCTTTACAAAGAATAAAAAAAATGATGTGAGTTCAAGATGTTCATAATTTTTGAGCAAACGAAATATTCCAGCATTTTGCCGGGCACACTAGTTATTCTAATAGGGCGGTAATTCTGTGGTGAGTCTCTGTTACCTGAGATCTCGACTGCAGCGCCCTCTCCCGCTTTCCAATCACCTGCAATGATTGCTGAGGAGAGTGACTGCGTGAAACGCGACATAAATATGCTGCACAGATTGATTCCACATTTTTTGAAAGTTTTGAGTTAATCAAGTCCATGCTAGTTGAAGAATGTGACACACTCTCGACTTTGGTCTTGTATCTTTGATCTTTGTTGCTGGCGGGTCAATAATTAGCCTCTTGTATGCCTGCGTAATGCGTTCATAAGGCGCTTGCTCATATATTAAGGCGGAAGCCTTTAATGCCTCATCGTTGTAAGCAGGAGCTGTCGACAAGAAATGTCACGCTTTTCAGTTGGTCGAAACGGTCGTAACGTCACAGTGCGCGAATTTCAAACGCGGCCAATTGTACTTTGGCTACTAACCATGCAACCAATTAAAGGGATCGTATAGTGATGCTCCAAGTAAGTTTGAGTTTAGTTAATTGCTTACTTAACCAATTAGTCCAATTAACCTTTCTAGTCAGACCAGATAAATAAATAAAACCGAGTAAGAAATTGGCCGAGCTTGGGAATCGAACCCCGGTCTCCGGAGAGCGAGTCGAGCACGCTACCACTCCGCTATGCCAGCTCGATGGTTTGGAATGAACAAAGGTGCGTCTAGTGAATACGGTGTCTTCGTTCACTCCCATCTTCCTCCCTTCCCGTTACGGCGAGGTTCAGGTGTGCACCGAGATATGCGAGACAGATACATTTCCTTTCCTCAAAAAACAATTTACTGACGAGCAAGGCGTATTTGTCCGCGTTTCAGATTGGTCCAAATTGTCGTGATGTCACCACGCACGAATTTTGACGGGTGTCCACCGAAATATGTGAGACAGTTACTACGCAACTTTCTTTCGTCAAATACAATTTTCGACTAGTGCTACTGAGATATGCGAGACAGTTAATGCGTAATTTCCTTTCCTCAAATACAATTTTTATTTTCTTCATTACGGCCCCTCTTCTTTCACTCCACTTCCTCCCTTCCTGCACAGTGCGGCTCAGGTGTCCACCGAGACGACAGAGAATTACTGCGCCATTTCCTTTCCTTAAAAAGCGTTGCGTTCAAAGGGCAAGGCATCGCGCCGAACGGGTGGTGGCGTTCAATGGACTCCGTGGCAGCGCTACAACACGCTGTCGCGTTCCACTCCTAAAGGTGAAGCTTAAGCGTCATTAATTGGCAGTTAATTAATGCACCTACAAAATGTGAAGTGAACAATCGCGTAGTAGAATGCAGCACTCAGGCTTTCGCCTTTCAGCACTTTAGTCGCTAAAGTTCCTCGTAATTTTTCTGCTCCGTATGGTCCCTTTCGCACCTTCCATTATGCCGCGCTTACAATTGATTGCATCACATGAACACATCACTGAGATATTTGCAGAGATATGTACATCATGCGGCTATATTCTTGACCACTTTTCCAATTTGACAGTTCCTCTAGCGCTATTTAGCGAATGTATGCCCCGAAAATTGTCGTGAGCTGAACTGCTGAAGGTTTTATTATATGTTTTTCCGTTTGCGAATATTTTTATGCATAGTCAGCTAAGTTGTTTCGGTTGTCTTTTTTGTATAATGTTAACATTTGTGGGAACAAAAAAAAACGGGCAGGAATGACAAGTGAAGAGAAAAGTTGCAGAGCAGCAGCAACAAAAAATTTGCGATGGCTCAATTTAATGTGGATATGTACCCGAAGCCGCGGCTGAGTGGCTAAGGTTTGGTTTCGACACATGGGGTTTATGCCCCGAAGCGACTGCGGCTATCATGTATGCCGTAGTGAAGGGCTCCGGATATTTCACCCACCTGGGGTTGTTTAATGGGCACTGAGATTGCACAATACATGTGACTCTACCTTTTTCTCTCCATCAACTTGCGAACGCCGTGGCTGGGCTCGAACCGGCGTCTTTCGAATCAGCAGTCGAGCACCATAACCACAGAGCCACCTCTTACAATTCTAATAATTACGACAACGTCCGTGCTTTCACCCCCTGGGAAGACTCCCAGATGTTGCTCCACGTCGTGTTCTACTTGCCTGATGTCGCAAAAATTTCTTGGAAGCACTTAAATATATCTTAAGTGCGGAAAGGCGAAAGCCGTTTGCGACTCATTGCACTAATTTGAATTTGCAGCCCTTGTATACATTTCAGGACAGAGAAGAGCGTGGCGAGAGGAAGCGACGACGTCCCGCTGCGCACGCGCAGCGCGTTCGGCGCTGTTGTTTGGCGGCGAATCAGATTCCTTGAACATCCTTTCGTCTGATGTGACGTCATCATCCACTATTCATTGTTGTTGAGCCATTTTAGAGCGCAGCTCTTTGGCGTCCATTCCTGGGTTTCGCGTCGTCGTCGGCGTCGGCCTCGTAACCAGCTCCGCCCCCAATGTCACGCTTTTCAATTGGTCGAAATGCTCGTGATGTCACAGTGCGCGAATTTCAAATGGGGCCAATTGTACTTTGGCTAGTAACCATGCAACCAATCAAAGGGATCGTATAGTGATGCTGCAACTAAGTTGGACTGAGTTTAGTTAATTGCTTAATTAATCAATTAGCCTAATTAATATAGAGGAGAATGAAGAGGTCAGAAGAAAAGAAAGACGCGCGCCGCAGCGACAACAGCGTCCGCGGAAGGAGACGCTGCTGAAAAAAACAGATAAGTACGAAGCCGCGTTCCCTCCACCACCACGCACTTCCCCACTCAGTAAGACGTTGCTCGTTTCATATACGTTGTGTCGAACATCCTAGACAGTTCCAGCAATTGACAGGTTAATGACAGAACACGATGGATAGAAATACAACAATATAAATATGAAATAGCCTAATTAACCTTTCTAGTTAGACCGCATAAATCAATAAAACCGAGAACAAAATTGGTCGAGTTGGGGAATCGAACCAGGATCTCCGGAGTGCGATACGAGCACGCTAGCCACTCCGTAATGCCAGCTGAATGGTTTGGAATGAACAAAGGCGCGTCTAGCTAATACGGCGTCTTCGTTCACTCCCATCTTCCCCCTTTCCCTTACGGCGAGGTGCAGGTGTCCACCCAGATATGCGAGAGAGAGAGATACATTTCCTTTCCTCAAAAAATAAATTTACCGTCCAGCAAGGCGTACAGCCGAATTAGCGATGGCGTTCTGTGGACTCCCTGGCAGCGTTGCAAGACGCTGTCGCGTTCCACTCTTACAGGCGAAGCTTAACATGTAACCACACATCAGTAACACACGCAGACAGCCAATGGACGCGTCATTCGCTGGCAGCACTTGATTCATCATTCACAACCACATTCTTAACGTACGCTCCCTTGCCGCACATGCCAAGGACGTACACCACGATCACATTCTGAGCCATTCCTCTGTACTTTGCTTTGCTGAAACCTGGATGGATCCCGAAGAGCCTCTCGAAATCATAGATTTCCTATACTGCTGTGGTGCTCGCAGAGACCACAACACAGCGGCGGGAGTCGCTATCTACTTGCGCACAGGTCTCTCTGCAATACCAGTCGAAATGTTTGGCACGTCACATGAAGTTGGCGAACTGTGCGCCACAAAGTTGCCCAACGGCTTGCTGGTAGTAGCTGCCTACTTCGCCCCT
The DNA here is from genome assembly GCF_055824585.1 of Amblyomma mixtum. NCBI lineage: Eukaryota > Metazoa > Arthropoda > Arachnida > Ixodida > Ixodidae > Amblyomma > Amblyomma mixtum. Next base: position 92,684,536 of record NC_143021.1, read on the forward strand.
ACCGCACTCACGAAAGACGTCGTGCACTTCCTGCAACTCGCATTAACCGTCCATCGATCCACACCGATGTTAGTAGTGGGGGACTTTAATGTTGACATAAAGACAAACAGCAATTTCCTAACACTTATGCGGGAGAACATCCCGTTCCTCTCGCTCGTAACGCGTCCCACGGCTGTGACAACCTCGCGAGGCACTTGTATAGATCTCGTCTTTGAGAATCAAGCATTGGTGTACCAAGTCGAACATATATCAGTCTATTTCTCCGACCACAAAGCTTCCTTCATGACTGTCAAGAACTGTTAGTGGAGTCTTTGTTAAAGGAATACGTGTGAAAAATAAAAAAAAATTCTGTGATAGCGCATACATGTGTTGCTCGATTTCTTTGCCTCAATCTATCGAAAAGGTGAAACAGCTTATTTGCTGCGCTCAAATTTCGCATTAGGAAGTAACGTAATCGTCGGTAATTTTTTACCCAAATTATAGGTATTTCGCTGACCTTAAGAACTAATTGTGCTTAACTACACATTTTTCAATCCAATATTACAGAAATCCTGCGTTTTTCCGCCATTTTGTGGTAATTTTCATTATGCTGTGACGACTTCCGGTGGATCGGACGTCACATTGTTGTTTCATTTGTTTTTTTCGATATAATTGGCTATAACATAATTAACTATCACTCTACAGTCATCAAACTTGTCGTTTTTTCCCCTCTAGCTGACGCTACTATTTGTTCTCTTCTATCCTGGTTAGTTGCCGCGTTATTCGTGGAAGACAGATGAAGATACCCTGGGGTCTTTTTATAATTTAGTTTTAGGGATATCATGGGAGAGTGTTCTTTCAAGCGCTGATGCGGAGGAGGCTTATAACATCTTCATAGACAAATTTATAAAGGTATATAATGATTGCTTTCCCTTCAAAACTCGTAAGCGGCCACGAAAAGCACGCAAACCTTGGATTACAGCTGAATGTGTCAAAGCTATAAAGCTGAAAAATGTTCTTTATCAAAAGTTTTTAAAATCCAGAAACGAAAACGATTTAGGTGACTTCAAAAAACACAGAAACAGGACAAACAGCCTATTACGGAGAATTAAAAAAGAGTACTTTGAAAACCTTTTCATGCAGGACACGAAGCAAACTCCGGAAATAATTTGGAAAAGATTAAACACACTCCTAAATCGGCACACTGGTGCAATTGATAGCCCGATGGAGATAAGTATGAATGGCACAACTCTTGCAGGAGAAGAATTAGCTGAAGCTTTTAATGATTTCTTCACATCTGTGGGAAATAGTCATCATGACCCAAGCTGCATGAACTGTATGCACTAACCAACAGAAGAGACTGCATTTTTATTCCCGGTAACTGCAGATGACGTTGTGTCTACAATCTTATCTCTAAACAATACTACCAGTACTGATGTAGATGGTTTGGAGATTCGGCCACTCAAACATGTTGCTACTATTATAGCCCCTGTTTTAGAGTACATCATTAATCAAATATTTTCATGCGGCCAATTTCCTCGCCGGCTCCAAGTGGCCAAAGTTACTGCCATATTTAAAGGTGGTGAGAAATGTAACATGTCTAACTACAGGCCAATTTCAATGCTTCCTGTATTCTCCAAGGTCGTTGAGAAGCTAATACACGTACGAATGAGCTCATTTTTAACCAAGCATCAGATTATGACACCGTATCAGTTTGGGTTCACCAAAAAACACTCTACAGAAAGCGCCTTGCTAGTGCAAAAAGAAATCATTCTTAACGCCTTTGAACACCAATTGTATTCACTTGGAATTTTCATAGACTATTCAAAGGCATTTGACAAAATAAATCACGTTACACTATTAACAAAATTGGAATATTATGGTTTCAGAGGCTGTTTCCTTTCTCTTATTAAATCCTACCTACAATACCGCCAACAAAGGGTGCACATAAGTAACTCTTGCTCCAGCTTCAAACCATTGCTACATGGCGTTCCGCAGGGAAGTATTCTCGGGCCACTACTTTTCAACCTATATATTAATGACCTTGTTAACATAGATTTAAATACATCATTTGTTATTTATCCCGATGACACAAGCTTATTTTTCTCCCATCACAGTTTACCCCTGCTTGTAAAGAAAGCGAATGCAGTACTTGATGTATTGAACACTTGGTGTCTAAATAATTCCTTAACTATAAACGTCTCGAAGACAAAATCAGTTCTTTTTCGCCCTAAAAATAAGCCAGTTAATTCAAATATTGTCCTGCAACTTGGTCTTTCAGTCATAGAGGTGGTACCAGTAATAAAAACCTTAGGTGTCCTTTTTCATGAGAATATGCAGTGGAACGCACATACTGACCTCGTTCACTCCAAACTATCCCGAATAGTTGGTATTCTTGCACGTTTTCGTAACTTTCTTCCTAAGCACATTAAATTACTTTTGTATAACTCCCTTTTCACATCCACATTATCGTATTGCTACTTGATATGGGGCACCACAACGTACACAAACTTGTCCAAAATCTATCGACTGCAGAAAAAAGCTGTAAGAATTATTTCAAATGAACCAAATGACGCCCACACAAAACCTCTTTTTGATGACCTTAGATTACAACAATTACCAAACCTGTTCAATGCACTTGTGTTAAAACGTCATCATGCCTTTCATCTAAATAATGACCCTCTCCTTGAAAACCTTGCGACCCTGTCTCCGTTTGCGAAAGCATATAGCACACGAAGCAGTCAGACATGGAAGATTCCTCACACCCGTACTAACTATGGCCGCCAAATGCTGATGTACACACTACCACATGCTCTTAACTCTTCTGATAACACCTCCAAGTCACCTCCAAGACATTAACACTTACAATTATGAACCCGCAATGTTAGCCCTATCACTTAACATGTTTTTATGATTATGTAAAGCCGTCGCCATATATATATTGCTTTTCTTTATATCGCTATCACTTTTTGTCCCCTGCTGTATTGCTTTGTGAACGGGGTGCTAGCCTTTGTCAAGCCGTTACAGGCTTTTTGCTAGCACCCCGTTGCATCACGAGTTCTGTAACATCATTGTTGATGCTAAAATAAATTTGAATTTGAATTTGAATTACACCGGATTTAGGAGGGTAGATGTGTAGGCCAGTTGCTGAGACATGAAGGAGCTAAACACCGCAGCGGACACGGGACAGGGAAAGAAGACGACACAGAAGACGACACCGCCCTGTGTCGTCTTCTTTCTCTGTCCCGTGTCCGCTGCGGTGTTTAGCTCCTTCATGTTACACCGGAACTGACCTTGGCCGCGAATATGTGTCATGAATGGCTTTCGCCTTAAAAACGTGATTCTTGAATCACGAGCACGCCATGTGCGATTGGCACACTTTCGCAGAGCAACTGCGCAAGGTCTTCGGCACGCCTTCTGGTCGGTGTGAGTGAGCTAAAAAGCTCCCTACTCGTATGCATACCCGCCGTGGTGGTTTAGGGGTTATGGCGCTCGGCTGCTGACCCGAAAGTCGAGGGTTCGATCCCGGGCGCGGCGGTCAAATTTCAATGGTGCGAAATTCTAGAGGCCCGCATTGTCAGTGCACGTTAAATAACCCCAGGTGGTCGAAATTTCCGGAGCTTTTCTCTACGGCGTACCTCATAGCCTGTGTCGTTTTGAGAGATTAAACCCACAAAAACCAAACCTACTCTTATGCACCAACCTGGCGAGTCCTATATGTCTTATATAGAGGACGTCATCGCCCTTTGCCGTCGGGTGAATGCTGTTATGCCAGGATCGGACGGCGTTCGCCCCAGTCTGCAGGGCAAGGTCCTATGGGTTTGAACACCTTCCTGGCCCAGAACCCCGCTACTGCAATAACGGAGTGATCTGATAGGCGTTATTATTCACTCGCCACCAGAGACATTCGTTTTCTACAGCACACGAACCATCATTTATTGCATGGAGGAGAAAGGTAGCACACTACTTCACCGAACACGGCAAGTCGACCACACAACTCTGACAACCCCGTCCGCGTCCCCACCACGACCGTCCCGAATTTCTCCCAGAAAGGGCATGCAATCCCCTCCGATGACGTCGTGGGTGAAGTCGAGCGCCTCAGGCACCTGCTGGTCCCAAGGTAAAGGGGTAACGCCCTGTGCGGCTACCACCGCCCGTTTCAACACTCACCCCCAGAATGCGCGGGAGCGCATTCTACAAATCTGTCAACTCCAGTGAGAAAAGGAGCTGCACCGGCCTTCGGAGAACTGATCTCCGCCACACTCTTATCTTGCAAGCATGTACCTGATTTTCCTTTCCGTTGAACACCCTCTGCACTCTCCTGAACTTCCATAGCAGGCAGAAGGGATTCTCTAACTAGCGCCAGCTGATCGACTTTAGGCGAGAAAGACTGCGCTTGGTGTGTCGCGTAAGCTGATCTTAACTAACGGAGGTATTCCGCTCTTCAGACCTCGCAGAATTTGTTCTGGATCATTTTTCTCTGCCGCCCAAAGCAAACCAAGCACCTCAGGGGCCGAAACGGGCGGCTCCTCATCCGCCGTCGGCAGTGCCATTAGTTGTCTCCTGAGGTGAAAACTTGATGGGGTCAGCGGGTCGCCCTCTCCGACCTCGTTGTGCACATAAGTCAATGACCGATAATTTAGAACGCGAAGGATAGTGGCTAAGTGTTCAGAGTATACGAATTTATTTCCGATCACTTATCTTAATGCCATCTTCAATGAGCACATCATCCTTTCTTAGAAATAACCCCGCCATGGCGCCCGCTCAACAATAAAGCTCCACTCAACTTCTGCACGTGCCAAATGGTCCACGACATCTGGGTGGAGCAGCGTATTTTACAGTTCTGTCAGTTCCTTTGCTGCTCGCCTGAAGGTCTGCGCGTTGTACGAATAAATGGTACGGCACAGTCCCCTTCGCGACACAAGCCTTCGGAACGTGAACAGAAAGCTGCTTGTCGAAATTTCAGTGACAATCTCGAGGTGCACAGCTCACATGACAGCACAAGTAAACTGCACTATATAAGCTTGGCACATGCGACTGCTCTCCTTTGCATAGGCTTTACATAGGCTTTACAAAGGCTCTCCTCGTGTTGTCCGGTCTTCTGGTAGCGGTCCCGTCGGCGCACTTAGCGGCGGATCACTGAACCATCGACCAGTGACACAAGCAGGCACAACTTTTTTCACGAGCTCTCTGCCACGCAGGACCCAGTATCACTCACCCAGTTGCACGAGTGTGTCCCTTGCTACGGCGTGCAGCATTTGTCGGTGTGCGTCGATCGACAGGAGAGTGGAATACCAATTGTCTTTTGGCAGGACGATGAGGATTTTTTCGTCAGGTGTCATGTTCGCCGAGCGAAAGCGCCTTTGATTCTCAGCATTTCGTCTGGGTCGATAAAAATTGCAAATTCCCGCAGAGAAGAGCTAGGTGGGACAATAGTTACGTCGGTTGCGCAACGAAGTTGGGCAAGAAACGCGGAATGCTGCGCTTCATTCTTTCAACCAATGCGTTCTTGCCTTCTTTACCTCGTCTGCTGTCTGGGGGCCCGATCGCTTTTCCGTAGAACGGACGTTATGGACGAATCGGAGAATACAGGCTGTTGTTTGATTCAACCTTGACGCCGAGCTGAACCTTGATACGTCGAATGGCTGTGGAGCCGCCATTGTGGTGACGTTCAACACCACCGCTCTCAGTTCTCTCTCCTCAAGAGCGTCATGTGGAAACTCACTACGCGTTTCCCGGGACCACTCTGTCGGTCCTAGCGCCAACCTTTTTGGTCCCGTCCACCAAGATCGCGCCGAGAAGAGATGAGGGCGGCAATGCCAGGCGTCATGAGGTCGGCGGGATTTTCTCTCCCAGGGCAGTGATGCCGTGTCGCGCCTTGGCAATTGCCTTGGATTTCTGTCACTCGATTCTTGACGAATGACTTCCATCGGCATGGTTTGCCTCTCAGCCGGTACAAAGCGATCATAGAATCGGTCCAAAAATGAACTTCGAAAAGCTCGATATCGACGGAATTTCGTACGTACTTGGATAGTCTCGAGGCGATCAGGCAAGCCATCAGTTCTACTTTTGCCAGAATGACCGTCTTCAGCGGGGTAAAGTGATTTGTGGCGAGCAACAATTTTGTCGTCATCACTACATGGCCATCGGTCATGCACAGGAATACCATGGATCCGTATGTTGCACTGCTGGCATCGGCGAAAATCTGCAATTATCGATGGGTACCACCTCCACGCAATAAGTTGCCGTCGAACCTTGGATCTTCAATTTTTTTTTTCCAGCGCAGCCAGCTCGCGACACAGGTTGGTTCATTTCGACAGAAATTCATCCCGCAGGACCACGTCCCAAGGAACGTTGAGTTTCCAGATCTCCTGAAATAGTATCTTGGCTGTCACGACGAATGGCGATAAGAAGTCGAGGGGGTCATGCAGCCGGGCTGTTGTTTGGAGAACGAAACGTGTCCTTTCTGCGTTCGGCTAACCGAACAACGTGGTCTGGCGAGAAGTACACGATAACGCCTTCGGGTTTCCACGTTATGCCAAGCACCTTGAGCATCCCGGCAACCTTTCCGAGCGATCTTTCACCGTTTCCATTTTCTTCGAATATTTCCCTTAGTGCCTTATTATTGGAGGTCCCTTTGTGAAGCTTCATGCCAGCCTTATCGTATACGAGGTGAGCTTTTGTTTAACCCTTTCGGCCCTGAATTTTTTATTTCGGCCGTAGATTTTTTTGCTCCGCGTTTTTACGATGCCTAAGGCCCCATAACCACGCAGTAAAAATTTAAAGCTTGTGGTGCGAGTAATAATCAATTTACAGGTATGGTGTCAAAATCGGACATCAGTGCTCAATGGGTGTAAAATGCTAGTGGGACCGTTTTGGTAACCGTAACCAACAAGGAAGAAATTAACGAAAACATTTCTTATTTTGCAGTGTGGAGACCTATAAAGAAGCTTTTTTTACTTTGTAAGGGATAGATAATCTCGCAGTTTCCACAAAAAACTTCGCTAGCTCCTGTTTACCTTGCGTTTTGTATCATACCTCCACGTTCTTCTTCCTGCCAGGTTTGTGTTCCAGCTTGTGGAAGTCACGTCAACAGCTCACATGTTCAAAACTTGCGCAGCCTTCCTGGAAGGCGACTGTGGTCAAGATAAAGGCTTTCCTCGAATCTGTAACGACCTCCTCTATCGAGGTACACGAAGCACTTCCGTGGCGCCCAGCGCGAAGGTCGGCAAATCTAAGTTATAAGCTTGCGCGCGGCACACTGCATCTCGCTTGCACTTGTTTTCAAACCAGCTGCTTGCCATAGAAGAATTCATAAAGTGGAACAATCTTGTCGTGTCTGTGTCTTGACCGAATGCTGTTCCCTTCAGGTGACAGGAAATTCCCTCTCATCCATAGGCTTATGAATTCAGGATATCTCTCGGCCGGGGAGAAAGCAGAAGCTAATTATCAGCACACCAAATACGCTTTCTCAAGAAAACACAGCCAAACACGCTGCATTGATCCGAGCGTCGAGGGCGCGCCACACGTGCTGCAAGAGCGGCAGAGCGCGAGTTTCAGTGTAAATACCCCGGTCGCTTCTTGAAGCTCAGTGCCGATGCTCACAGCTCACAGGAGGAGGAGAGAGGTAAAAAAAAAAAGGAATAAAAGCGCAAGGTCAGGCGTGCATTTGCTCTCGCTATTCCTTTGGTCCGGTTGCTGTTCGCCGACATCCGCATGGTCGTTTCCAGGTTCAATCCGAATATTCACTATGTATGATAGCGAAAATTTCAATTTCTCAATTGATCAGAAAGCAAATTTTAAGATTTTGTCCATTTTCTGTAATGAACATTGATGTCAGCAGTCCAAAAAGGCCGTTAGTATAGGTGCATCTGCTAAAATACTAGCAGATTCTATTCTACAAAGATAACATATCATCACTCAATGGCCACCGCTGGCAACCGTTGAGCCCTGATGGTGTCAAAATCGCACATGTCAAAAATGTGTTCAAACGCAGCGTCTACGCATTCAGTAATATTTACGACGGGGATGTGAGCTTGGATAGGCGTTTCACACAACATATAAAAATCTGAGCGCAGAAGTGCGAATGGTTAGTGAGAAAAAATGCACAAATTTGCTACACCTCGGCTTTTTCACTCCATGCCTCCCATGCCGCTACGTCTTCTTCCTTAGACCTCACAGCTCAACGGAAGTCCGTGAACAGCGATATCAATAGCAGCAGGGATCCCTAAGGAACTATTGTATTAAAAATTAATAGTATTTTCTTCTGCTACTGAGGCGTGAGCGTAATATTTGTGTTGTGGTGTCAATTGACACCGCCAGGGCCGAAAAGGTTAAGCGCTTGGCTTCATCTTCGCTGGCTGCTCCTGTCAAGAAGTCGTCAACGTGCACCGAATTCTTCAGCGTCTTGGCTGCTACTGGGTGTGCGCTTTCCGCCATTCTGTAATGGTGTTGCAATGTAGCCGGCAATAGGAATGGGTCTGATATCGTTCCGAACGTCACCCTTGTCATGTGCCACGTTTCCACCTATGAGACTGGTTGATTCGGCTGTGGAGACCTTTTATACCTGAAAAACCGCAGAGCGTCGCGATCCTCTTCCCTGACTCTGATCTGGAGAATGGCCTTCTCTACATCCGCCGCCAACACTACTGGCCGTGCTCTGAAGTTCAGGAGGACGGTGGCGAGATCTGGATTCAGGTTAGCGCCACTTTCAAGGTTATCGGTCAGCTACTTTGAGATCCCTTTCATGAGAGAAAGCGTCGAACACGACTCGGAGTTTGGTGGTTGCGTTATCGTATGTACCAACAATTTGATGCGGCATATAATACATCTCCGGTGGTCCTTCCATTCGTGTTTCATGGCCGACTTTCTCAGCCATTCCACTGTCATGACACAGCCGATTGCTTGATCGTATTTTCGCATGAGCTCTGCGTTTCTGGGTAGTTTCTTTCGTAGGTTATCTAACCTTCGTTGTGCAATATCTTCGTTTGCAGCTAGCTTCCCGCTTGCTTCCATGGTGGGCCAACTTTACACCTGGCATTGCGTGCAGTGATGCTGGTCTCAAATCTTCGTATCCCTTGTTCTCGCTTGGGCTTTCTGCCGGTGTGTCGATAATTCCCAAGCTCTCTAGCTCCTAGAACTGCTTGAGAACCACTGTGCAATTTCCCTCTACTGTGGCTCGCAGAAAGATTGCCTCGGCGCAACTCAGTACCGGTGAACACGAACTGCATTTTCCTGCACCGCCGATCCGATGCTGCGTGTCCCGAGCAGGGAATGACGGCCGTCGCGGTAGTGCACCAAACTAAAACAGTGGACGGACTACTACTGGCTAGCCAGGACATACTGGCTGCGGAAGGAGTGGCAATTGCCCTAGCTGGAACACACTAGCTCAGAATACATTCTCAAAGATTCATAGACAGCGTACTGCAATTACCTCAGGGGCAGGGTCGCGCCGCTAGCAGCTAAAATCCTGCAAGATAGCTGCACCCGTGGCTACCAACCCACACAAAAAACACTTAATATGGATACCAGGTCATCAGGGCATCCCAGGGAACGAGAGCGCACATGCCTCAGCCCGAGAATTGCTCCCCCGGGCACCCAGTACGGATGCCGTGGAACCTCCTACCCCACTGCTAACTTACACCGACATACTTCAGCACTTAAGATGATCCCGTAGGGTCTGCCTTCTGCCGGCTAACACACTAGACAAAGGGGATGAACACCACCTCCGAAAGCTGCAGACCAACACTTGCAACAAACCACGAAGAATACACGCAATAGACTCGGAGTCATTTGACTCACAATGCAAATTAAGCGGGGAGAAGGCGGACCTGTACAATATAACATGTGCCTGCCAACGAAATCTGGCGATCACTGTTAACAACCGGCCAACGCAGGAGGGGTGGGAGGCAGCACTGACCAGCTCGGACGAAATGAGTCAAAAGCAACTCATCGAAAGAGCCCGGACAGCAGCCTACGCCAATGGGGTTCCGGACTGAGAGCTCCAACCTCCGCTACAACCTCCTAAACATATTCATTAAATTATTTTACCACCACCGAACATCATCACTGATGCGGTCAGACTGCCTTTCAGACGACGAAGTTGGCCTGTCACCGCTCCCCAGCAATGGTCTGATCCGATCAAAAATTACAATAGAGCGGTATTCTAGCTTGTCCAGGTCGTCGCCTAAACTGCAGCTAAGGTTGTCTAACTCTTCCAAGATACTTTCGTCTGGGCTTGGGAGATCCTGTTCACAGATAGTCGGCGTTTCTAGAGGGTCGATTTCGCACTATCTGTTATATTGCCTCCTTCGCAAAGTCAGCTGAACCTTTCTAAAGGTGCATTCTTGTTTATCGCCTCCAAACACACCAACTGATAGGATTTAGGTACCAAGCAGCTTCCAGTTCATCTGCTCTGATAACTATTCGGTAATAATGAAGCGCTGGCTAGCAGTGTCAAACATAATTCTAGCCAGTTTTCTCTTCTTCTGACTCTCGGCGTATGCTGTCACAGTTTCGAGCAGAACCTCCGGTGTCGTGCAATACTACGTTGCTAGCAGGCTGATTGGACCAGCGCTTCCGTTTACGCCCTGCTGTGTCTCATGCGATTGAGCGTCTCGCCGGTCGGGAATGAAGCTCGGGTCACACATCGTTGAAGCATGCCTGCCATGACACTTGCTGCATGATAACATGCTCTTGCACATCCTTGGCGTATGTTTTGGCCTCGTACATGAGAAACATCGGCTATGATCCAGGAACATGCGTTTCTTCTCCGACAGCTCCCATGCGGTGCTGCAATTCTCCGTTGCATGCTGTTTTGACTTGCATAGGAAGTGTTCCACGTCCCTCATTGTGCCATGAAAGGCTGCCGCCGACGAGTGTCGAGGCTTGCCAAGATATGCTGCACCCTTCACCAGTTCCTGCGCCTGATTACGAGATATGGACTTACCAAGTGCGTCGTTCGGTTGCTTCCAGCCGGCCCTTTCTCGGGTCTCAACTTCGTTCCGAAGGAATTCCAGAAGTGCGCGAAGCTCTGTCTTATGCACCGACTCTGTTTCTGTCTCGGAGCTAGTGTCGCTGGGAGAGGTGTTGCCATGGGTGGAACCCACTGCATCCTTCGAAGCCATCATCCTGTTGTACAGCTGGCTCAAGTCGGGTTGGTAGCGCCCGTAGATCAAGAGGGTAGAGCATTAAGCAAGTACCATTCTTCGCCCACACCGAACGCCTTAATGTCTCGCATGTGAGCCTGAAGGCTGTCATACCGGCGCCGCCAGAGTGTGGGCACTGCCTGTCGATGACGCCTGTGCGGCAGCCATGAGGCTCTCCATCTGGTCCTGGGTGATGATGACTTGATTAGGGAATTGATGTTTTTGCATGTCAGTGGCGTGGTTGTAGCACTCCGCCGTCAGTTGCAACCCCTCAATGGCAGATGCTCCGTGTTCTGTCTGAGAAGATCGCTAATACTGGAATTTCACCGCTAGGGAAAGGTCCGAATTCTTGTAGATCATTGTTTCAAATAACTCCCAAAATGGCTGCCAATTCCTTCTTTCGCCATTAAATTTCAGGAGTTCTAATTTAGGGAGCCTTGTCTTGGCATCCGTTCCTGTCGTTGTGCTTCGATGTCCATTTGAGTCAGTGCTGTCCACGTTCGTTCCCTCTGTGCTGAATTTCGCTGCAGACTTCAGCTTGGTTAAAGTGTAGTCGATCTTGTCACCGCATTCGATGATGGTTGCAAACTCTCCGTCGCCTTCCTGTTCGGTGATCGGAGGCTCGATCGCGGCGCCTAGATCCTTCTGTTAACGTTAAGACAATTACAGACGCTCGATAATAACCTCCAGGTCCTCGACATGCGGTGCGGTAGACATCAACAAGGCTTCTGCCTCACCAACCAGCCATGTTTTTTGAAGATGACGATGATTTCCTCAGGCTTAAACGCGTTGCGTGAGTTTTCAGGGCCTTCCTCTTTCTCTTCGAGATGTCCATGTCTTTCGAGGAGTCGATCTTGGGGGTCCGTTGATGTTGCAGGACCGTTCCCGGGTTTCGGCACCAGAAATTACTGTAGTAACGAAGAGATCCGATCGGCGTTATTAATCGCTCGCCAGCACACAGATTCTCATTCTGCAGCACAACAACCACCGTTTATTGCATGCAGGAGACAAGGCGGCACACTACCTCGTCAAATATGGCAAGTCAACTACACAACACTGACAACCCCGTCCACACCACTACCGTCCTTCGTCACCATTGTATATAATTTTGCTATTCAGCGCACCACAGGCTACAGCGCTTTCTTTCTGGTTTACGGCTGCCAGCGTTCTGTTGTATTCGACACCAGCTTCTCCGCCGCAGTCTATCCGTCAACGTCACTGGGCGAGCAGTTTTCTTCTCGTATGGCCCACTGTCGTCATCTTGCGCGCGTCAACACTGAAGTCGCCCATCAAGAACGAATACACCTCTACGACCAGCACCATCGTACTGTCTCCTTTGAACCCGGTGGTGAAGCTCTCTTTTGGAAACCTGACTGCACCCCTGGCTTGCGCGAGAAGTTTCTTCATCGCTTCATTGGGCCTAACACGGTATTACAACCAATGTCACCCGTCAACTACCACGTTTCCGCTTCCCACGCCAGTGCCGATCGTCGCCGACGCTTAGAAAAGGTTGTTCACCTGTCACGCAAGAAGCCATACCATACGCCTGTCGCCCCTTTACCATATCTGCGGCTAGGCCGGCCGCTTTACTGCCGGTGGAATTTGTGTGAGCGCGTTGTGCGAACTTCTACTTGTTTCACATGTATGTACTCACCATCGCCATCGTCGCTCGCATTTCTTAGGACCGCGTACTTAGGGCCAGGCTGTCCTAGACTAAAAACGTTCATCGAAGCGGAGGCTCACAATACAAAGTACGCACAGTTTGCACCTTCATTCACATGCACTCTTCCTTCTGGGCAGAGTTTCTTCGCTTTGAACGGCGCCTATTTGACGTTGGCAGCAATTAACTATTCCTCCTTAAAGGGGTGGAGACACCAAATTTGTGGTTCGCGCGTTCTTAGTTTCAAACGTTTCTTATGGCTCCAGGAAGCATGATACACACTCAAAGATTCATATATTCACAGTGAATAATTTATTATAGCATTTTTAGGTGAACGATTTTCGGTTTCGGTTTCGGAACGCCGAGTTGTACAGTGACGTCACAGAGGGGGAAGATCAACTGCTTCGCTTGGTCACGTGGGCCCACAAAAGTTGTGACGCACCTACTGCTGCATCGTCTGCTTTCCCACACACGTGCTGACCAGCGCATATGAAAACAAACAACTGCACGTCTAGTCCCAGCAGCTCGGATTCTGACAGATCTGATTCCAACGAGTGAGGACATCGACTTTTTTTTTTGTTCGCACGCTAATATCGCCTTCGCGGGTTCGCGTGAGGATGCGAAACACTTTGCAAAATGCCAGTAAGCATCGCTGCGCCGCTCTACCCAAGCTGCGCCCACAACCGGTGTCACACTTCGCTGCCGTGCAGCAGTACCTGAGCGCTGCTTGGGATGGAGTACAAATATCACAAGAAAAGACAAGATCGCCTTGTTATCAGAACTGCCAGCTATACTCGAGCAGCGACAAAGCATGTCTGCTTATGTTGGGAGCTTTCGGCAACGGCACCGCTCGCGGGCGCTCCGGGCGACGAGCTCTGCTGCTGCCTGGCTGCCGTGGTCGTCGCTAGGCCTATAGCCTGTTTAGCGAGCGGCCGGCGCTTCGGAAGTCGCCTGCGCTATAATAAAAGGCCTACTTTTCACAAATAGCTGTAGTGTTAACAAAATCATCTCACAATAAAATAATAGTATGGTCAATCTCCTCGACGCTTTCGGCAGCGGAGCTAGCGGGCGCCAGGCGAGCCGGACCCCGACGTCGCGCCAGCGGCAGCTGCTAGGCGCGGTTGTGAGAAATTTGCTCATATCACAGTTGTTACCTCTACTAGCAGCTCAGTATTGGTCAGCGATCCTCAAAAATGACACTTTTTTCACATTTCTTGTCCCATGGTTTATTATTTACGTCACGAACACTCTTTAGCTCGCTTTTATGACGTCGGCAGACGGTATCCAGGCTGACCTACCGGCCGGCAGACTCGGCGTACTTCACGTCCGCACAAGAAAATACAAAACAGCCATGCTACCAGAAAGGATGCTTTCTAGATTCGAGATACGACAGCATGACTGTGCTAAAAGTGGATCTTTCGGCAGCGACACTGCTTGCGGCAACGCCGGCCGACGACCTGCGCGCTGGTCCCAGACTGCCCTAGTCGTCGCTAGGCCTAGCTGCTTTCGCATATCGACTCCGCAGCTGAGGGCGCTTCGGGACTGGCCAGCGCTCAGAAACGTGCTCCGCTCGGCACCCATTTACTGTGAATTCGTCCCATAATAAAAGATATGCTCGATTTCCACGACGTCTTCAGCAACAGAGCTAGCAGACGGCAGGCGAACCGCACCAGGTAGCAGCAGCACAAAACCGGCTATGGGATGAAATTTGCTTGCATCGCAGTCATCACTTCTACCAGGAACTCGGTATTTGCCAACGATCGTCACAAACGATGCATTTTTGATATTCATATATCCCAGGGTTTGCTATGAACGTGAACAAACAATACTATCGCGTTCTTCAGATGCCGGCGTTCGGCACGAAGACTGGCGCAGGCCGCCCGTGTTTTGGTATGTGTTTTGGTATGACGTCACTAAAACTTTATTTTTCTACACCCCTTGTGACGTCATGGTTGATGGCGCTAGCGAATGGGTCTAGGTCGTGAGAGTGAGCATTTAGGTAATCTTTGGAACCGAATTAAAATATTTTTTAAACGTTTGTTGCGTCCAACACCTGGCTGTGACTGCCCTTGCATACATAGGAATCCCATAGCAGGCTTTTTATAGCTTCAAAATTTGGTGTCTCCACCCCTTTAAGCGCACCATAGAAAGGCTTTAAGACATAAATTTCTACTGAGCTTATGCTTTTCCCTGATATACGTGCCAGAAGCTTACATATTAGGGTACGGGTAGCTCTCCTAGGTGTCGACATCTCTGTTGCAAGCGATGTGCTCAAAAGAAGTTTTGAGATTATTAACCTCGCAGATTTCTTTTGGTTTTCGCAAGCAGTCAAAGACATTTTTTTAACTTGGGGAGGCCAGATTAAATGCCATAAAAACTGCTCATTCCATGGATCTCGTTTTCACTAAAAAAACCGAAGTTACCGCCTTCAGAAGCCTGTTAATATTGTTGCTTAAAAGACGCACGCTCAAACCTCATGTTTAGATATCAGGTCTGTTATCTACGGTAGAAACCTTGCCTTTTTGAGAAGACTGGGCTCAACATAAAAACTGGAATGAAGATGATTCAGCACCGCCACCAACGACAACGAAGCGCTAGCGCCGCCCGTCGAGGGCTTGTGCTGGAGAACTGCTCCTTGTGTGCCGGTCTCTCGCCTCGCTGGTTCCTAGACTTCTTGCGCCAGGGTCTTTGTGGTCGGTACTTCAACGTGCCAATAAACCGCTCTACATTTGGTAGAGGTTGCTGCGTTCTCCTTTCCCCATCACCGTGGACCTTCGCAGTCGCACCATCCCGATCTCCAAGGCAGGTCAGCAGCCCCCCAGTCAACAGCCCGCCCCCCCACCGGAGCCAGTCGTCTGCACCGGTGCCGTCCGGCAGGGGGACCCCGCTGTTTTCAGCGGCCACAGTGACCAAGATGTGGAAGATTGGCTGGAATCGTATGAACGGGTGAGCCGCCATAACAACTAGGACGACCGCGTCGAACTCACCAATGTGATATTTTACCTGAACGACGGCGCGAACCTGTGGTTCCGGAACCACGAGGCCGACATTCCCACCTTGGCCGTTCTAAAGAGCACACTTGCGGAGGTTTTCGGCCGTCCCGCCGTGCGGAAACTGCGAGCTGAGCAAAGCCTGCGTGTCCGAGCTCAGCACACGGATTAGACTTTCACCAGCTACATTGAAGATGTAGTTGACTTTGCAAGCGTGTTGACCCGGCTATGACCGAGGCTGACAAGATCAAGCACATTATGAAAGGCATCGACGATGACTCTTTTCAGATGTTGTTGGCGAAGAGCCCCACCATCGTTGTCTCGGTCTATACCCTGTGCCAGTTTCGACGAGTTGCGGAAACAACGCCTTTGCGCTCGTCGCCCCCCCCCCCCCCCCCCCACCTGCCGACTCCATCTCCGGACTGGGTATCCACCATGACTTACTCGCTACCATCAAAGACTTCGTGCGGGACGAGGTCGCCAGGCTACTCTCGCTCCTATGCCGCCAACATCCGTCACCACCCGTCCTCAGTCCTGAGATCCGGCATGCCATCACGCAGGAGGTCGCCGATGGACTTCCTTGTCTTCGGCAACCGGCTACTTTGGCTCCCCAGGCCGGTATTTTCCCGATCCAGCCCATCCCTGTTGCAGCCCCGTTGAGCTACGATCCTCCAGTAACCGTGCCGCCTGCGCGCGCACCCGTGCCTCTCACCTACGCCGACGCTGTCAGAAGGCCACCGCGGCCGCAGGCCTATGCATACGCTCCTCCGGCGGTGCCCGCGCCTGCTGCTCCCCGACACCGTTTCGCGCCCGCTGCCTGCAATCCTTGGCGCACGGCTTACAACAGACCTATCTGCTACGCCTGCGGTATTCCAGGCCACGTCGCGCGCCTCTGTCGACGTACTCTGCCTGCGCCTCTGCACCCCCTGCCGGACTACCCCGCTACGAATCGCACCTTTCGCCCACAATTCGAACCACCCCAACGGGGCACCTCACCCGACCGCGCGCTTGGTCGACAGCCCTACGTTTCCCACCGCTCGCGCTCCCCTCGCCGCCGCCCCTTGTCTCCCATGAGGCGTCGCACCGTACCTGCCGATTCGGAAAACTAGCAGCCGCAGTTGCTGGGGCACGAACTGAGCTCTCATCGCCCTGCTTAAGCCCTCGCCTTTCACCGCCGAATCTTCTTGACGTGTTTGTAGACGGCGTCCCGACACCTGCGCTTGTGGACACTGGGGCCACCGTTTCTGTAATAAACGAAAACTTCTGCCGTTCGCTTCGAAAAGTTACCACCCCATCTTCTGGACTCTCTCTCCGCACAGCTAGCGCCGAGCGCCCTCATGCCGCTTGCACAGCACGCGTCGTCATCGCCGATGTTTTATGTGATGTCGGATTTTTAGACCTCCGTGCAAGCTCCCATGACGTCATCCTTGGCTGGGATTGTCTATCCCGTCACAGCGCCGTCATTTACTGCGCCCGTGCGCATGTCTTTTCTCCGCTCGATGAACCGCCGATTCGCTTTGATGCTTAGCTTGTTGTTGCCGAGGGCACCGATATTCCCACTGCGAGTGCTGTGCTCGTCCCTGTGTGCGCCGCCTCTGTTTCTGACGCCACCGTTCTCTTAGAGGATTCCCCCCTCCTTGCCTCTCGCCGACTTCTATCTCTTCCCTTCGCCGTCATCGACATTCACCACGGTGCTGCCGCAATCCTCGTCTCTAAAACCTCATTCTCTGCGTTCCCCCTGCTCTGTGGCTCCAGTGCGTTGGTCATTTTGAAACCGCAGACTTGATCTTTTCCTTGGACACCGATGTGACCTGCTCCAGTCCCAACATCGCTGCCCTCACCCCAAGTAGCGCTACTCCCGATCACCCACTGCCTTCGGACATTTTAGACCGCTCTGTTGACCCCGCCCGCGGCACAGCTCAACACGCGCAGCTTCTTGCCCTGCTTAACCAATTTCGCCCATCGTTTGACCACGAGTCCTCTTCTTTGGGCCGTGCGACCACTGTGCAGCACCACATTGAAACCGGTATTCGTACTCCTCTCCGCCAGCGCCCCTACCGTGTGTCACTTCCCGAGCGCCGCCTCATCGCTGAGCAAGTTGACGACATGCTGCAACGCGGCATTATTCAGCCATCTGCCAGTTCTTGGTCATCCCCAGTTGTCCTGGTGAAAAAGAAGGATGGCACAATACGATTTTGCGCGGACTATCTCTGGCTCAACAAAATTCCGCGCAAAGATGTCTACCCGCTACCCCGTATGGACGACGCCCTTGACTGCTTGCAAGGCGCCGAGTTCTCCTCTCTGGATCTCCGTTCCGGCTAATGCCAAGTCCCGATGTCTGAGTCCGACCGTCCTAAAACGGCATTCGTTACCCCTAACGGTATATATGAATTCACCGTAATGCGATTCGGTCTCTGAAACGCTCCCGCCACGTTCGAATGAATGATGGACATCTTCCGCAGCCTCAAGTGGAGCATTTGTCTCTGCTATTTAGATGATGTTGTGTTTTCGCCCGATTTTCCGACGCATCTCCAGCGCTTGCGCCAGATATTGAGCTGCCTCACCCGCGCTGGCCTTCAACTTAACCTCAAGAAATGTCACTTTGGCGCTCGGCAACTGACAATAATCGGCCACCTCGTACCAAAGATGGCGTTCTACCTGATCCTGACAAACTCCGTGCTCTGGCTGACTTCCCTAAACCGACCTCTACGAAACAGGTGCGCCGATTTTGTGGGCCTCTGCTCCTATTTTCGGCGCATTGTCCGTAATTTCGCCTGTAATCGTCGCGCCCCTTACGAAACTCCTCAATGGTCCCGCGGACCTGTCTACGTGGGACTGTGCTTGCGATGGAGCTTTTGCTGCGCTCAGTCGTCTTCTTACTTCACCCCCTATTCTTCGGCACCATGGCCTCAGTGCTCCTACTGTGATGCACACCGATGCAAGCGGAATAGGCCTCGGTGCAGTCCTGGCCCAGTGCAAGCCCGAATTTTCTGAATACGTTGTTGCGTACGCCAGTCGTGCTCTCACCAAAGCAGAGTCGAACTAAACCGTAACTGAAAAGGAGTGTCTGGCCGTAGTGTGGGCTCTCACGAAATTCCGCCCATATCTATAGGGCCGCCCATCCACCGTCGTTACTGATCAGCACGCCTTGTGCTGGTTGGCCTCCGTCAAAGACCCTTCAGGACGCCTTGGCCGCTGGGCGCTCTGTCTTCAGGAATTCGATATTACCGTAGTCTACCGGTCGGGCCGCAAGCACTCCGACGCCGACGCCTTGTCACGCTCGCCACTGCCCTCTCCTGCGCCCTCTTCCCCCATATATGATTCCCTACTCGCAGCGCTCACTACTTTGGACATGCCCAATCAACAACGCCAGGACCCATGGATTTCATCCTTGTTCGATGTCCTTCGTGCATGCTCTATATTCTCCTTCCCTCGGGCACTTCGTCGCCAAGCTTCCCATTTTCCCATCCGCGACGATCTCCTGTACCGCCGCAACTATCGTCCGGACGGCCGAAAGTGGCTCCTCGTGATTCCCCGACATCCTCGGTCTGAGATCTGTGCACACTACCATGCCGACCCTCAGAGCGCTCACGCCGTATCGTTAAAAACCTACGAGCGACTACGCCAGAGGTACTACTGGCGGGGCATGTACAACTTCGCTCGTCGCTACATTCACTCCTGCACACCCTGTCAGCAGCGGAAGTCGCCACCTCGACCCCCGACTGGCCCGTTGCAGCCATTACCGTGCCCGGCTCACCCTTTCGATCATGTGGGCATCGACCTATATGGGCCGCTCCCGTTCACGACCGCCGGGAGTCGGTGGAATATAGTCGCCGTGGACCACCTCAATCGGTATGCTGAGACCGCTGCCCTACCTGCGGCTACTGCACGCGACGTCGCCTTCTTCCTTCTTCATCACTTCGTCCTGCGTCACGGCGCTCCGCGAGAACTTCTCAGTGACCGCGGCCTTGTTTTCTTGTCTGGAGTTGTTCTCGAGCTTCTCGATGCGTGCCACTCAGTCCACCGTACCACTACTGCTTACCACTCCCAAACCAACGGCCTTACCGAACGATTCAACCGGACTCTTCGCCACATGATCGCCATGTACAGTAGCTCCGACAGTTTCTAATTGGGATCACGTCCTTCCGTTCGTGACCTATGCAGATAACATCGCATCTCAAGCAACCACCGGCTTTTCCCGATTCTTTCTTTTATTCGGGCGTGAGCCTTCCTGTATGCTGGACACAATCCTTCCCTACAACCCCAACAGCTCAGAATATACTTCCCTTTTTTACATTACCCGCCATGCTGAGCAGTGCCGCCAGTTGGCTCGCTCCTTCACCGCCGAACGTCAAGGACTCCGCAAACATGAGTCCGATCAAGACACGCCCGCTACACACTTCTCCACTGTATCATTGGTCTGGCTCTCTGTTCCGGCTGCGTCCATATTTTCGGCCAAGCACATTGTTCCTTACCGCACCTTAGAGCGTACGTCACCAGTGAACTATATCATCGAACCGGTGACACCTTCTTTGGACCATCGCCGCCGTGGTCGCGACGTCGTTCATGTCAGGCGCTTGAAGCCTTATTACAGCCCTCTCGTCGTCTACTTGCCTTGAGTCGCCAGGATGGCCCCTTCTTTCCGCCGGGGCAGTTAGAATGAAGATGATTCAGCACCGCCATCAACGACGACGAAGCGCTAACGCGGCCCGTCGAAGGCTGGTGCTGGAGAACAGCCGCTTGTGTGCCGGTCTCTCGCCTCACTGGTTCCTAGACTTCTTGCGCCAGGGTCTTCGTCGCCGGCGCTTGAACGTGCCAATAAACCACTCCCCAGAACCAATATTGGCTTGGCAACAGCCACTTTATTATCCTTTATGCAACGAAGACGCCGCACTGCGGTGCAAGAAAGGAGAAACCGCATTTTAGTATCCAACGCTGCCTTCTTGTGCAGATTCTCTCTGTGCTGCCATCCATGGGCGCTCTGCGCTTGCTTAATATTGCCGCGTCTACAACATTAGCCGCTCGGCGGCTGTTCGGCACGCAGCTCGTGCGCCGCGCTGTTCGCTGCTGAAGAAGACGAAACTGGACGTTCCACCCTGGCCGTCTCGGTGTGCTATCGCATCTTCTCGGTGTTGGCGTTCCTCTGCCGCCGTTTATACGTGGCTCTACCTGTAGCAACTGCTACGTGACACCGGTGGAGGTTGCGGGCTCGACGTCCCATGTCCAGGACCCCTGCAAACAGCCGTTCATCGAGAGCCGACCAGCTACCGCTTGTCTGCACACCCGTTCACCACAGCAGCCGCCGCCTCCTGGGAGTGGTCCCAGAGTTTTGTCTCCTCCACAAAGAGGCCCGCACTCATCGACCTGGTGAGCATACCACCATGGCGCAGGCTAGCGCTTCACACTTGACGCTTCAGCAACCCCGTGTGCCAGCCAGCTTCCATGGCGTCACTTTCGAAGACGTTGAAGACGGGCTTGACCAGTTTTCAGCGGGTCGCCGATTTCAACCAGTGGAGCCCTGCGCAGAAGCTGCGGAACGTGTATTTCGCCCTCGAAGACGGAGCCAAGACGATTTGAGAACAGGGAGGTCGATATCCAAATCTGGGATACCTACCGCTAGCAGGTGCGGGACACCTTTGCTAGCAAGGACCGCCGGGATAGTGCGCGGCGCCTTCTGGACGCTCGTGTACAAAAGCCTGATGAGGGCCTTGCCATGTTCGCCGAGGACGTGACCCGTTTGTTGGCGTGCTGACCCAGATATGGCGGAATCCACGAAGCTCCGTCGCATGATGCAAGGTGTGAAGGACCAATTCTTCGCTGCTTTGGTCCGAAATCCCTCGCAGACTGTAGCCGACTTCATCAAAGAGGCAACCACCATTGAGCGGGCCTTGCAGCAGCGCTGCCGCCGAAATGACTCTGTGCGGTGAGCGAAGCGCCAGTGCGGCTTCTTTGAGCGTGTCCAGCGACAATTCATCGTTGCGTGAGCTCATACGCGCGGTGGTCCCTGAAAAGCTCCAGAAACTGACCCTTGCCTCGTCTGATCCGACGGCTGCGGCTCTTACCGAAGTTGTGCGCGGCGAGATTCGCCGAGCATTTTCACCGCCTCCTCCAGTCATGCCGGAGCCACGCCCCATGAGCTACGCCGCGGCTCTCCGTTCCGAGTTGCAACCTGTGCAACGTTTGCCGTACCACCCGCCGCCGCTAACCGCTCCGCCACCGTCGTTCTACCAGTGGCCCCAGCGAGGACCTGCCATGCGTCCACCGGCCCGGAAGGCGGCTGTTTGGCGCACTTCTGACCAGCAGCCGTTCTGCTACCATTCCACAAAATAGAGGAATACCTTGCTGCCCACGGCACCACCTCTACCCGCCGACTCCGATCCCCGTCTCCCGCACGAATCACGTCGCCTGACCACCAGGCTTTTGCAGATGGACTACGGGGTCGGTCTCCAAGCCCGCGCCGGGGAAACTGAAAGCGGCGACCTCAGGGGGGAAGCTTGCTGACAGCAGATATAACGAAGACCCCTGAAAGCCGCCGGAGCGCGATGCCGCGATCCCGATGCCGCCGCAGCCTGATCCTGTGATACCGAATTTTCCTGACACCGATGCAGTTGTTAGCGCCGGCCTCCGCATTCACGTTGAAGTGCACCCCGTGACTGCTTTTGTGGATACAGGAGCCGACTTTTCGATAATAAGCAAGCACCTCGCGGATCGCCTTAGCAAGGTGAACAGAATGGGATGGACCTGAAATTCGTACTGCTGGCGGCCACCTCATGACACCTGTCCGAAGGTGCTCTGCTCGAGTCACCATTGCCAACTGCTTTTGTTCGCACTGTTGTTGTTCTGCCGCACTGCTGCAAAGACCTGATCCTTTGAATGGACTTCTTGCGCGAGCATTGTGCCATCATAAACCTTCCTGGTCGTCTGGTAACCTTTTCGACCCCTGGAACAATTTCAGCCGACACCAAACCATGCAGAGCGGCCCTGCGCACAATCGACGCAGATGTGTCTCCGCGATCCTGTGCCCTTGCTACCGTCATTTGTGCCAACCGGTGCAGTGCTGATGGCATAGCAGAACAGAACACTGCGCTTGTGCTCTCTCATGGGGTCTGCCTCGCGAGAGGTATCGTCACGCTACGGAGCGGCCTGGCAGATGTCCTTCTAACGAATTTCGGAACCGAACGGCAAGACATCGCCAAAGGCCGGCACTGCGGTCGCATACTTCGAGGGCATCGCCGAAACTAACGACTCCCTTGCCCTCCAGAGCGAAACGTCCACTTGTCGCACACCTTAGTTGATCCTTGACGTGAACCCAGGATTACCCCCAACCGATAGGGAAAGCCTGTCGGCCATCATCAGCAGTTTCAAGACTGTTTCTCGTCTCCGTCAGCAGTCAAACAGACGCCTCTCGCTAAGCACCGCATCATAACTGACTACAGTACCCGACCAATTCGACAGAACCCATACCTTGTCTCATTGCGGGAGCGTGAAGCCGTCGTTATACAAGTCCAAGATATGCTGAAGGATGGTGTTATTGAGCCATCGAGGAGCCCGTGTGCTTCGCCTGTGGGTTTGGTTAAGAAGAAGGATGGTAGTCTGCTATTTTGCGTTGACTACCGGAAGCTTAACCAGGTTATAAAGAAAGACGTCTACCTGCTACCATGCATTGACGACTCTCGTGACCGACTGCGGCACGCGCGCTACTTTTCTTCGCTGGACTTAAAATGCGGTTACTGGCAGATCGAAGTTGACAAGCGGGATCGCGAGAAGACAGCGTTCGTGATGCCGGATGGCCTTGATGAGTTCAAGGTCCTTCCTTTCGGTTTGTGTTCGGCTCCGGCAACATTTCAGAGAATGATGGACGCAGTTTTGTCGAATTTCGCATCAGCTCAGTAAACGTGTCGCAGTGGAGTAATATCGAGCCAAGAGTAAAGGTAAAATGTAAAAGTGAGGTCATCTTGGAATCAAAGCTGTGTGGGAAAACTGCGAGGTAGGCAGTAGTCTCCCTATAGTTATATGATAGTGGCTACATGTTGGCTATCATAGGCTTCCTACTTTGACTATTCAGGGAGATATTTCACATGCCTTCAGAGCCGTCGCATTACACAGCGGAATCGCTACTTGTGCGCACACCTGTAGCCGCCGAGTAGCAGGTTGCTTCATCAAGTGGATTTAAATTTGATGTTTAGTGAAAAAAAAAGGAACTTACACTAAACATTCTGCAGTATTATCTATCGACTCAGACTAAACTTTCTGCAGTATTGTCTATCGACTCAGGATGTTTAACACATTCTATTTACTGCGGCAACGTATAGAATGTAAGAACGGCTTAATCTGTGTCACGGATTAAATTTGGGTAGAGCACCTTCACTAGAATAGCATGCCTGAGCCCCTGACTCCTCTGTATGCTTCACTGGCACGGCAAAAAGCCTTGTTATGTATTTGGAATAACGGGGACGTATTGCAGTTACTGAATTAGGCGAACTAGCGTTAGATGTTCCGCAGCCCGAAGAAATATTAGGAGCGCCGGCGCCGCCTACGATCAGGTCGTCTGAGCATTACATCGAACAATTGAGGACAAAAATATTTGTCAACGAGAAAGATATTATGAACAGATTTTTTATGTATTGAAAGATTTCGCTGCAACATCAACATATCCGCAGATCTCCACACAGTGTATTTGAATTTTATTACTATTGACGTCTTCGATCTGAGCAAAATCGTTGGCTGCTGGTTGTTATGGCAGTTTTAACTTCTCGGTGCGAGCGATGGAAAAACTTTAGAAGAAAGATTTTGATACGAGTCGGAAGAATAGGCCATTATCTTCAGTATGCATATAACAGTACTGTAAAATATTCCAGTATTCAAACTTTTATCAAAGGATGCTGGACATGAAGCCCTGAAGCAAGGAGCACTAAGCAGATTATTAGGATTTTGAGCAGAGCCACTGCCATGTTGTGTAGCAGGCATTACGGGACATCAATCACCGGCGGTGATGGCCTTCAACACCATTTTACCTTCTCGCCTAAACGGAAAACTGGTCTCATAAAAACCACTGAGCGTAATTACAATCATGTTAGATATTCCATGAGCAGCAGTTTGTATTTTCACTTCAAACGTGCCAGCATGCAATTTACGCCTCAAAAAATGGCAGTGGTTTAACTCCCTTAAACCTAATTAGCGAGAGCGAAAGCTTCATTACACTTGGCGACGCTTGGTTAGACTGGATTGTCATGCAATGTTACACAATTCCTCGCCGACGCAGCAGCTTGGGCTCTCCACTGATTCCTCTCACGATTTAAAACAGCCAATTAGCGAGTCGTTTCCCACGCTCTTCCTCAGTTTAGGCTTCTGGCTTAGCACGCTTAGCTTCTCGTCTTCTCTGTAACGAAGCAGCACGTCGTAACATTTTAGCCGGAAGATCAGACATAGCCTACTGTCTGCTGCACAAAGTCCTCGCAGGCGTTTCAAGCACACTGCCAGCCGCGCTCTCATCCGTGGCGAAACTGCATTCGAGAGCGCCTTCACCTTCTTTAAACAGACGCCAAGCCACATGCAATATTCACAAGACCACATCTGGTGAAGCTGTGGTCGGCTGTCTGCGGTTGGGGCAGTGGCGTGGTGCCTGCAGCTGCGGCGACTCACGTGATCTGACGTCATAGACTGACCTCCAGCTCTCCTCCTGCTGAAGGTCAAACTGCAACACCCGATAACCTCGACGAAACTTGGCACAGTGGAGCTCGCGCTCTAATATAAAAATGTTTTCTCATAGCAATTTATTTTTGACTCACATTGAAGTACGATGTTTCTCTATTGTAGAGGAGAACGTTACGCCAGTTGGTGTAGTGACATATTCAGGAAAACTTGCGCATATTAACACGAGGTGGAGGGAGAAACGCGCACACACACACGAACGCAAACCTGCAACTGTATGCTCGAAAACGATACAACCCCTTATGAAGCAGGAAGGGCGCAAGCGTACAATATCTAGTGCAACACGTGTGGGAGCACATCGGCGCAGAAAGTATAGCATCAGTGATAGGCACAAGACAATTCATACCGGAACTAAGCGGAAATGCCCGGAAGCCAGGAACACGGAAGGGGGTTATCGAATGCGAGGGAGATCAAGTTCTTTTATGAGAAGGGCTACAGATGTCTTGCGCTCGTGTGTGTGTGCGTGTTTCTCCCTCCACCTCGTGTTAATCTACGCAAGTTTTCTTGAATTTCTCCATTGTTTAAGGGATATTTTTCGCCTGAAAAAGGAAATGTTTTGTTCGTAAATCTTTGCTTGAGACCTCGTTTTCCACCCATCTTGACAATTCAAGCGAGTGTAACTTGTGGGGAAGGTTTATTTTTCCATAAATATTGCGGGAATTTCTTTTCGAATGCGCGACTGGAAAGCAATCATATTTGCAGGTATAAGAAATCGGCGAATCCCGAGGGCATGTTCTGGTGCCTTGGGAATGCAAATACGGAATCCCAGGGATAAAAGATAAGAACTGTCGTTTCGGAAGAAGACCCGGGATTGAGTCAACCCACCCCGCTGTCGGGTTGACGCTGTCTGACCTGCCGACGGTACCTTAGCCCAACTTGCTGAAGTTATGAGAGAGTGGCAGGCAAATTTGTGCCCTAGAAGGCAACTCCAAGTGTCGTAGCTAAGCTCGTGTAAACCAAATGTGTGCTTCGAACGCTCTTGTGTGTCACGCGTCAGCACCAAAAGTAAGTTGCGAGTAAAATTAGTTCCCTTGCCTCAAAGCATATTTTTGCGCCAGTTTCATCTTTACCTCGGGAATGAAGTTCGACAATAATTTTAATTGCCAGGGCTCATTTATAAAACTTCCTACGATTTCCCTGAAGCAAATAATTTATTTATTTGTTTAAAGTACGTACAGTGCCCTTTAGGTATTTTTTTAGAGATTTACTGCATATAATGTCACACGTAACGAAGGTATTAGGAAGATGTCATCAAGTAGCACAAGATAAGAAAACAAGGAATGATTCACAACTAGTTAGTATCAACGATAACGTAATATAAGATTCCTCAAGTTCCACCTTCAAGTAGTTTTTGGAAATTAGGTGCGCAAACAGCATCATTTGGAAGATAATTCCTCTAAAGAATTGTGTTAGGCGAAACGAATTCTTGAAGACAACAATACAGAATTGATTGCTGTAAATCATTTTTGCGTTCTCTACTCTCTCTGATATGTAGTGTGGCTGATTTAGATAGCGGCTTTCATTATTACTGGTGCAATCATTGTATATGCTATGCAAAACTTTCGCCTGCAGATTTTTTTCCGGATAGACAGTCTTCCACCCAATACTGTCGCCAATTTCTTAGCTCTTTATACCAAAGATATACTTCTTGCCATACACCTTGCGCGCCTTTCGTACCCTTTCCAACTTGCCAATCGGAGTACCGGTGAAAGGGACTAAAGCTGCGCAAGCATATTCCAACACTTGCCTGACATTTGTCCCATGCAATTTTCAGTTCCCGAAAGGAACTTTTAAATTTCGTCTGAAAAAAAAAAATGCCTCTCCCGTAACCTAGAGTAGAGTAAGCATGAAATGTTTACGGGCCTAACACAGGCTCCGTTGCTCGGCTTAAGCAGCTGTGACGGTGGCGGCATTGAAATCCAGGACGATGCAGAAGCGTACGCGGACACGACGAGACGCAGGCCTGACAAGTATGTATATGCAGCGCGATCGAATACTCCGCGAGCGTGTATACATCTGCCTGAGGGGGAAAAGGCATGAAGGCCCTGCGGCCGGTCTTTTACATGCGTGAGTGTTGGACCGCAGCGCCATCCTTGGGGAGCGCGCGAAAGCAGTTTTTCAGCCGAAAGCCCTTCTCGCCCTGGAGCTCCCCTCTTTCTCTAAGCGGCCTTCTCTCAAAGCCCCTAACAGATCACGTATGACAACGAAGTGTATTGTGGCATGTATGTGCTTTTTGCACGTGTTATTAGAAATCGGAAATTATAATTCCGTGCATTATCAAATGCACAGCTCGACTGATATCTTGATAAACATTGAGAAGACACTGGCAGCAGTTATTTTTTGTGACTCGTTTGGAGAGCAACCGGCGCTTGTATGCCGGTCCCGTAGGAGGGCTTAGAGAGTCACATTGAATCTCGTTGAATCTCGTACGGTGCCCGGATGTTCTCGTTTCAGAGCCCGGATGAGTGGAATTCAACGCCTGGATGAGTGGATTTCAGTGCCCGGATGATGGCTCTCGGTCTCGGCGTGACGTCACCAAACAGCCGACAACGGGAGCTAAAAGCATTTCATGCTTATAAACAAATACGGAACGCTTTCAGAGTTATCATGTCAATGAAGGCTGTGCAGTCTTGGTTTGGTGTTAACATGACTCCAAGATGTTCTACCTTTTTTAAAGTTTGGATAGTTTCATGGTTTAACACGTACAATCCAATATTTTTTCTGTTTCTTAGTAAACATCACATGATAACACTTGGATACATTTAATATCCTTCCCCACTTAAAGCAGCTCTCAGCAACCTTATCAAGGTCAGTTTTTCACCAAATCAAATAAACTAGCCACATGACAAAGAAATACCAAACGCAGTGAGCATATAGTCTGATATAATGAACCTCAGACCGACTGGTAAATCATTGATGAATATGGATGGAATCCGAGCAGAGAAACCTTGGCACTCCAGATAAAACATACGCAGCATTTATGGCGTGACGACCATTTATAGCCACCTGCTGCTGATGTCCGCTTAAGTTATCTTTTAACCAGCCAAATAAGCAGTCTGGAAGACCAAGAAAGGGTAACTTCTGCAGAACGTGGTGCGGCACAACCTCAAAGGCCTTCTTAAAATCCAGCAAAATTCCGTCCATTTGGAAACAATTGTCAATACCCAAGACATTGACGTGAATAAACTCTGCTGCATTGCACACAACCATGTTCCAAAACAGTGCTGCGCTGGTGTAAGAACTTAATATGAAGATGCTTTGTAAGTGCAGAGTAGATTATGTGGTGGAGTGTATCGCGGCTAACCTGAAGTCAGTCATATGGGTCGGTAACTGCACCATTCGCTGCGATCACAGTTCTTAATGCGAAAGCATTACTCGGCAATATCTGCGGTTTCTAGTGCGCAGAAAGTGGACAGAAAAGATGCCCGCAGGCCTTGCGTCTTTCACGGATGACATATGACTAAAAGAATCGCATGTGATAGAGGATGAAAAAATGTAGCTGCAAGTCTATTTTTCTTCATGTGGAGTTACTCATTAATCAATTAGAGACGAAGAAGTCAATTAAACGTCGGAATAGTCCCGCACATCGAGAGAGTGGTGACCGTCAAAACAGCCGTGGACGTCAAAATTGTGCAAAAATACACAGCCAGGCCGTATGAAGGTTTGAAATAGTCATAAAGAGATTATTTAACTTAGTTAATGAAATGAAAAACTTTGGTTGATGTGGAGTGATTGGAGGCGATTAATGAATTTTCCGAAAAAAAAAGTGATACAATGACTGCAAAGACGGTGGCGGCGAAAAAATTTGTTTCTCATGGTAACGCGTGAGGACATGCCGTATCGTTGAAATGGGGTCACCGTGACGTCAGAGGAGATGGCGGTGGCGTGGTGGGGTGAACGGTGGCACGATGGATGAACCTTTTAGAAAGTTCGTTCGGGCTTCGGGAAAGTTGCTTCGGACGCTTCCGCTTTGCGTCAGTCGTTGCCTTGTTCCGCCGACTGCGCGCTTTCCTTTGCTATGAGTCGAATGGTGCGGAATATCGTTGCGTCATTGCGTGCGCGTTGACGCGTATGCGGTCGTAGACGTGGCGTCTATGTCAAGTGAAGCAGAGAGAGGCGACAAGTGCGGAACAGGCGTCCATGCTTTCGCATTCCCCCAGTGCGGATCGCCACAGGGATCTGTAACGTTTCTGTAAAGGAGTGTCTATTGGACATTTTCCAATCCATAGGAAATTTTTTCGAACTGTAGTGATTTGATGAATAAAGTTACCAAAAATGACTACTGTGATCAACACAACACTTCAATATAAGGTTGGATATGCCGTCGTGGCCTGGTAGTGAATGCGCATTGAGATCACAAAGCAGCTGCGCTGTGACGTCCTGTTGGGTTAGAACTATATCTGGCAATGCAGCAGCTGTTCCTGCTGCTTTGTGACTGCATCCGAGCATGAAGCGGAGAAGACGGAACGAAAATATACAGCGAAACATAGCTAGTGTTCTGTCGTTTTTCAGTAAATTTTCGCCGTTTTTAATAGCTCGTCTAAAAACTTATTTTTTGTTGATTTTGGTAAAGAGCCATACTTCGCTTGTGTGGGTTTTATCTTGGTTGCCAGATAGGTTAGTTGCAAGCTCTTTGTCGCGTTTAATTCCCTCTTATGGTTTGTAGTGGAGATCTTCAGTCGTGAGTGCACAGAATTTGTGTGTAAATCAAAGCTTTTTTTCTGACTCACGCAGCCTTTTATTGGTCCATGGCTTACCCGGGTGTTTGCTTGACGACATAAGCCTTCCCGCGGCAACCTGCACTTCCAGAGACAACGTTTTCCACATCTCGCCTGTATGACAGAAATTTGAGCGATCTATGAAAACAGGGAAAAATGAATACACCGCCCTAATTACGGCGTCGAATTTGCCCTTTTCTTACATATCAACTTTCCTTGGACATTGCTTCGGCACTTCTACTTCTCTACATGATCACTAATTCCAGACGTGGGCGTGGCTACTATGTTCTCTACTAGATCATTTGGATTACAAAAGAACAGAGTTAAAGTATTACAACCATTTGACCCAAAACTCGTTGGAAAATCCACAATGGTGCAGCATTTAATCATTTACAAGTTCACAGGAGTAGAAGTGCGGGACAACTACCTTCAACTTGATAGTGGTGGTTCCTTGTAATCCCTGGCAAGTTAAAGCCGCCTTGTAATAAGATTGGTTCAGAAACCAGAGTGGACAGTGAACGGGACAGGCTCAGAATGTTTACTAGTGAACGTAGCCGGCCTTAAAACGAGCCCACAGTAAGGCTGTTTCCACTCAAAATTATTAATGCATAAGCATTGTATGGCTCTGTTTGCGGTTTCGTGTCATCAAGAGCTTGTATGCACGAGTACGTCTGAACGAATAGGTTTATGCGAAAACGAATGTATCATCGGATAGAGCATCAGAAAATCTCGTATGGGAAATAGGGGGGTTAAGTCGGGTTAATTAGATAATTAATTAGAGCCAAATATGTCCAAAATTGGGCTGAGCTTGTGCGCACGATATGTCCGAACGAATGGGTTTATGCCAATAAGATTGGTACCACAGGATAGAACATCGAAAAATCTCGTGCGGCAAATCGGGTGGTTGAGGTAGGTTATTAAGTTAATTAGTTAATGTCAAAAATGTACCAAAAGGGGGCGGAGTGGAGCAATGCTCTACAGGTCAGAGCTTGGTTCTGGAACAGCCCGTTCCTGCAGCTTAGATTACAGAGAGTGAAGGCCAGACCGGAGGGTCGCTTCTTCAGGAAAGTGAAAGTGTAGCTACTATCAAGGTAGTATGCACGGAAGAGAAGGCCAACCTGACGCTTCAGTGAGAGTGTGCAGTAAGGAAGCCGCCTGAGGACGAAGAAGCAGTTCGGACCTCTATAGAGAAGTCCCAGTGCAACACATATGAACGTTGCAGTGCAGATCACAAGAAAGAGTGGCCAAGTGGCACTGAGTGTGAAATCTCCAATGTAACTGTATCTGAGGAGAGCACACACAGTGAAAACCAGTATGCCGTTCCCAGTGAATCCTCGAGCAGCGAGGAGGCCTTTGCCGATGAGGAAGGCGACAGTGCAGTATCGAAACAGGTAGAAAGTCTTGCGAGGACTGCACTGGACTTGTCGCACTGTCGCACGATTTCCTGATAGCAATGTCTGTCTTGCTGTGGTGTAGTGGGCACCCTAT
This sequence comes from Amblyomma mixtum, assembly GCF_055824585.1. Classification (NCBI taxonomy): domain Eukaryota; kingdom Metazoa; phylum Arthropoda; class Arachnida; order Ixodida; family Ixodidae; genus Amblyomma; species Amblyomma mixtum. The sequence goes on from NC_143021.1 coordinate 92,716,229, forward strand.
TGTTCCAAGCGTCTTCTTACTGCCGCTTTCTGCCTGTGGCGACGTTTGCTGCTGCGTGGTAATATCGAGTCGTACCCCGGTGCAATGAAAATGTCCCCCAATAGTTCGCTTATGCAACACCCGGTTTCGCCTGCATAATCTGCACGCACATCATTGGAATGGCACATACTACTCCTGTTGAACACTTCACGAACAGAGTGTCATGTCGTGTCCAAAAAATGCACCCAAAAAAAAAAGTGGCTCCAAAAAACTTGGATGTCAGATACGACATGACACTCGTTGGTAAGGTGTTCAACAGGAGTGGTCTAAGCCGTTCCCGTAACGTGCGGGAAGGTACATCACAGTGAAACCAGGCGTTGCATCAACGAGCGCCTGGGGGAAACACGCCCGGGATTAAGTCAGTTAAAGAACAATTACGCACATCTCGGTGCGCAGGTAAGTTTTGAGATTGCGTGTCTCGGATGGGTGAAACTAGGAGTCTAAGTAAGAGTAGCGACAAAACTACGCATGCCAACCCGGAAACATAAGCAGCAGCTGCCTCAGCTCTCTGTCATTACAACTCTTCGCAGCGGAGGTCTACTTTTTTGAAGCAGCTGAAGTTTAAGTTTTTGTGTTTCTTGTTGCTTTCTTGCGCGTGCTGTTATCATTAGCGATAGTTTGGTCTCCCCCTTTCCACCCCTATTCCTCGCCTTATTTAAGGTAGTCGCGAATTGGGTGACGCGTGCCCGAGTGCTGAAGGGGAGCGCTTTTGCGTGCAGGTTCGAAGAAGAAAACAAACGAATCGAACAAAACAAAACGAAGCCGTGCTTATACTTTAAAGGAAAGGAGCCAATAGAAAAAAACGAAAACACGAAGAAAAAACACACTAGACACGCGTACAACACTATGGATAAAAGGAAAGAGTTCACCGGCTACAAAGCGTCCCAGGTAGAACGGGAATGTATTGCAGGCAGCACAGACGCAGGTTGATGACTTGCAATGCGTCACTGGCGTTGCGTCCAGGGAAGCAGTGGTAGAGAGCCAGGAGATGAGGAGCGGAGTTGGACACGGTAGACGCTGATAAACTCCTACCAGCCGCCCCCAAGAACTGGGCAGCTGCATCAGGAAAACCATAGCCAGGTACCGTCGATGGCGTTTCAAAACACCGCAGGCTTATGCAGCCTATCCATGGAAGCCTCGGCAGCAAGGACCCTCAATCCATCTGCTGCCGCTTCCAAACTCGAAAGGGACGCAGTAGGCCTTCGTCGTTGATTCAAGCAAAGTCCACGGCAGCACGGAGCCGAAGTCCGACCGCTGCCACCTCCACGCTTGAATGGGACTCAATGGTCTTTGTCGATGATTCAAGGGAAGTCACCGGCAGAACAGACCCAACGTCCAGCAGCTGCCACTTGCACGCTTGAATGACCAGACTTCTGCTGCGGTGTCTTCCTCTACACCTCGGTTTACTGATACGTCAGCTCTCCGCTCCTCGTGCCTGCCTCGCACACACCATTCGCACGCGCACACGCGCAACGCGGGGCTGGCACGCACGGCGCTCGGCTGTCCGACACACCACTGTCGACACGCCGCGTTTCAAAAAATCCCTCGACAGTTTGGTTGCACATCCCAAAGGTCTGTGCCTTCCATCAATACCATTCAGTTGACAGTCAGCACTTCGATCTTATTCTTCATTCTTCTGTGGTTACAAGCTTCAGCGCTACTGCTTTTCTTAGGTTCAAAATGCACCAGCTAGCCCAATAAGAAGTTTCGATGATTGTTCCAGTATACGGTCGCGACGAGCTAGTAGAAGGTGACTGAAAATTGGTGCAACGCATGAACCGATGAATCTCCTCGTCGTTGGATGTACAAGTCATCATTATCTCTACAAAGGTAGAGCGCTGCCAGAGGGCCAGCAACTCAAGGAATCTAATAGCATTTATTTCGCAGTCGTTCTGAACACATGTTGTTCCCATGTAATTGATGACTTCTCTTACCATCTCAAACTAAGCAGTATGTCGCAGCGTTTAACAAGGGTCTTTGATGGCGATTGAAAAGGCAGTTACTTCTTCTGGGCAACTAGCTACCTCAGGACACTTCTGGTTTCTTTACCACCCTATCAAAAAATCCAACAGTCTCTCCTTGTTGGCCCTTGAATGGCAAACAGGAATTGCTATTGGCACTCTGTTTGTCAAACAAGCCAGTAAGCCAACACGAACAGATTCCTTATTGGGCCGTGTTGGCGGAACGCGAAATTATGCCAACACCAACAGAGTGGCTTGAATTGGAAAGAAAATCCTGACTGGTACAGCTGTTGGTCAAAGACGCCAGTAAGCCAACACCAATAAGTGGCTTGAATCGGCAGGAAACTTGTTGGGTGAACACGCCATGTAGCCAATAGCAACGTGCAAACAGGTAAATTTGTATGCGCAGCAAAATATTGACACTGTATGGCATGAAGACAACCCGTACGGTTATATCAGTCAGCATGCTTTGCTTCGGATGGTCTCCTTCCGTGTCATAGGTAATTTTCTGTGCACTAATAGAAAAGAATCGCGGCTCGATTTTCAACATATCAACGCGATCCAGTCTCCATGCATGTGCGGTGTGTTCGGTAAAATGGGCAGTCAAGCTCGAATCAGTTTGTCAAAGTAGATACCACACTGATCAATGCATACATCGCCGATTAGCTCTATGCATCGCCGAGCTCAGTCACGCATATATTGCCTTCACGTCTACGCAATTCATTCGACGGCTGCTGGATGTGTTTTGCAAGAGTGCGAATAGCACTGGATGTTATCGTAGCGCGCAGATCTAACGCAGATCTAACGCATATCGCCATGCTTCCTTGCAGTGGGTCGATGAATATGCAAGCCGACAATGTGCTGTTAAGGCTCGCCGCGCAGCTATATGCGTTCCTTCCTACGTATCAACATTTGTGAAATGTGCATTGCATATGAACGCGTAACAAACAGCGACCGTGACCCAGCCGGATGGTGGCATCGAACAGTCAAAACCAATCCCGCGATTGCATTTCTTTAACAAATATTGGCAAGATTATATCTGACGCCAAGTTTCGGTTCGCGGCCGACTGACAAGCGCTCAGCAATCATACGAATTCGCATTAAAGCTATGCATTTGCCCTGTATGCGATATGCTTTTCTTCATCGACGCGATCCTTTCGTACAGCCTATCCAGACCGCGTAATTCGTGCCAACGAGGTCATTTCGCATATGCGACAACTAAATTACATGTCTGGACTAGTTTGAAGCGTAGCGTACGCTGGCTACATACATAGAGGAACGTACAGCTCACGTCGACGCGCACGTTACACGCAGTTGCCGGCTCGTTTGATTTTCCGGTTTTGCGGACCAGTACCATCTGGCGGGATAAGAAAATAAAATATTATAATGTGCCCGCCCGTGCCGTGAAGTATATGTGTGTACAGTTGTACAAGTCTGAGAACAGCACATTTAAGAACAGTCAATCTTCTTCGCACATCAATGCAGCTAATTCTCGTGCCTGCAACTAGCAGCGCACTGCCAAAGCCAAAAGTAAAGTACCACTCATAGTTCCTTAATTTAAAGGATGCATATCAGCATGAATCTGCACGCTTTTTTCTTACTAATAAAGAAAAAAGGAAGGGAAGCATATTTGTACCCTCACCTCAAGATGTAGTTCATACATGTGCACATTATTTTGAATAAATATTGTTGTTGATTGATTCAATGTGAATTAAGACAAAACAGGACACAGTGTCTTCTACATTTCAAGTTGTGTCCATAACTCCAAGTACACATTACTCGGACTAGCTCAGTACATTGTGACAAATTAAACCTCCAATCAGCAGTTTGTTTTTCCTGCAATAAAGTAAAAAGCAGATTATTCTTTACTGCTTCTTGAACAGCATACTCTCATTTTCCGCATAATAGTAAATTTATTGCATTGCTTATTCTAAGATTTAGAAAAAGAGTGATATAATTTGTGATTGATTATTTAATCTGATTAAATGTAAGTGCCACCAAAGATATAATGTTTTAAGGAAAATTTAGCCTTATAATGGCTAGCAACGCCAGATTAAGCCCCCCGTGCAATGCAAAACTAGCTATAAAATGCAACTAACAAATACTGCCATTTTCATTGCCTGCGCAAGAATGTCATCTGAAGTGACAGGTTCCGTGCACAGGAGCACATCGGGCTCAGTGATCTTCATCAGTACCATCAACCTGACTACACCCACTGCAAGACAAAGGCCTCTTCCATGTTTCTCTAATTAACCCGGTCCTTTGCCAGTTGCGGCCACCATATCCCTGCAAACTTCTTGATCTCATTCGCCCACCTAACTTTCTGCCGCCCCCTGCTATGCTTGCCTTCTCTTGGAATCCACTCCGTTACCCTCATGGACCACCGGTTATCTTGCCTTCGCATTACATGCCCTGCCCAAGCCCATTTCTTTCTCTTGATTTCGCCTAGGACATCATTAACACCCGCTTAATCTCTCACCCACTCTGCCCGCTTCAAGTCTGTTAACGTTACACCTGTCATTTTTTTTTCGATAGCTCGCTACATTGTCCTTAAGCTGAACCCTTTTCGTTAGCCTCCACGCTTCTGCCCCGTAAGTGGGTACTGGTAAGATACAGCTGTTGCATACTTTCCTCTTCAGGGATATTGGTAAGCTACCATTCATGATCTGAGAGAACCTGCCATATGCGTTCCACCCCATTCTTATTCATTTAGTGATTTCCCTCTCATGATCCGGATCAGCAGCCACTACCTGCCCTAAGTAGACGCATTTCCTTACCAGTTCCAGCGCCTCACTAGCAATTGTGAACTGCTCTTCTTCCCTTGCGAGACTGCTCTACATTACTTTGGTTTTCTGCATGTTCAGGCCTACCGTTCTGCTTGTATAACTCATTGATCATGCTTTGCAGCTCATCTCCTGAGTGACTTAGCAAGACAGTGTCATTGGCGAAACACAGGATTGCATTATCAGCTCAAGAACACAGCAACTTTTCTCCATCAAAGGACCCCCTTCCAGCCGTTGGCTTTCTCCGATTTTCATGACCCTGCTAGAGTGACAATGCGGAGAGGGGACTACCCTTGACCTTGGAAGGGGGGAATAATCCCCTTCCACGTCCCGCTCCCTGCATTGTCATGCTAGCAGGGCCATGAGAATCTGCAGACAGCATTGCCTGAAAGGGGGTCCTTTGACGAGGAAAAAGCTGCGTTATTGACTTGAATCCTACTACAGGGGCCCTTAGGGGAAAATTAGCAATGATGCTTCTCATGAGAGATATGTGTGGTATATACAAACAGCCTTTGTCAAATTTTGGAACCCTGAGAGGTTTGCTTCAAAACCATGGGGCTCTTGTAGCATACATGGAAGTCCCAACTTTTGGAAGGGGAGGAAGTTCCTCTTAGCAACTAGAGATTTGGAAGGCCAGGGATACTTAACGACCCACACGGCGCAGCCCAAAACAGCCAACAAGGAACTTCCCTGTACTGATGTGGCCCCCAAAACAAGAAAACAACACAAGTTTGCCACAACTATGCACTGTTCACTTCAGGATTGGAAGTTTGATGAAAATTTTCATTCTGTAAGATGCCTTAACTTGCTTGCACACAAGACCGGTGCTGCAAAATGCATTTTGCTGCAGAAGGCTTATATGTATCAAAAAGATACCAGATCGCTTAGCCCCTCTTTTGCTTGAAAAATGAAATCGGGAATTGTTCATCATTCAGATAGCCAAGAAAAAAAAGGATGCACAGCAAATAAAAAAATGAACACCTTTCTGTGGGCAACACAAAAGCAGGAAAATCAAATGAGAACTGTATACTCACGCATATTAAGGACTTACAATTTCAACCAAATCATTACAAACTATGGTTTTGCTTCAATGAAAATGTCACGTACGACATAACATGGTAGAAAGCTTGTTTATTCAGCACACAAATAATGCGAAATCCCCAAAGGCACCATATGATAGCGTTTGGTCAACGATTTGCTAAAAAGGTACACAAGACTGAAAATCACAGGATGGTAAACAGACTGAACTCTGTTGATATAATACGGGTTGCCTGACTGACTGAAATGAAAGGAGTCACATTTTATGGCTTGGTGAGGCAAAAGTCAGGCAAAGATACCTCCCACAGTGGCTGAGTTGCTGTGGCATACAGTTGTAGAGCACAAGGTTGCAGGATCAAATCCTAGTTGCTCTGGTCACATCTCACTGCCACTCAAATGTGAAAACACGTGTGCTGCGCGTTGTCAGTGCACGTTAAAGAAGCCTAAATGACCAAATTATTCAAAAGCCCTCCACTATGGTGTCCCTTTCTTTCTTCCTTGTTTCACTGCCTGCTTCACCCTTTCTCTTATGACACAGTTCAGATGTTTAGTGTAGGACAGTGTACAATCAGTAAGTAATCAAACGTGAACACTGAAATGCAGAGACAAGAATGCAAACGTATCAGCTCTGAGAGACAATGTACAAACAAGGTTGATTACCCCTTCTGAAACACAATCTTGGCACTTTCTAAGTGAAATTCAGATGTGCTAGTATTGAGATTTCCCTTGCTGAGATCTTCTCATTTCGCTGTTCATGTTTCAATCGTCATGTTTAAATACTATTTGTTGACAAAAGTACCACTGCTTTCCTCATAAATAATCTGCATTTGTATCTTGGATACAATAAGAAACAAATGGCAGCCTCAGAACTTTAAAAATGGACCTAACTGCAGGCTGAAAGTTGCAAACTAGCTCATTAAATTTTCACATCACGGTGTGACGACAGCTGACATGGAGGTAGCTTTCTCCTGAATCAAGAGTAAAAGGACAGAACAATAAAAATAGATGGGCTTTCGCGCCTTTGGCCAATATAGTTTCTTATCACAATAAGCTTAATTCCGCAGTGCAAAAAGCAACATCTCTTTCAGTCGTCAATTAAACTCCACTGGACTCGACAACCAAAAATAAAAAAGAATTTCAATGCTCAAAATGTGAATAAAATGGCCGTGTTGTTCACTGATGTACAAATTTGAACAAGGGACCAAGGCCTTGTCTGATGTTATCATTTAGCATTGGCCTCCTGTTAGACACTGTCTGAGGATCAAATAAAGCAAACAAAATTTTTCATGACTCACTGGCACACAGCTAAATTTGCCATGAAAGCATCTAGCATCGTTCTTGCTCATTTCCGACCTCACACAAATATGAAACGTTATCTATGTTTACAAACACACACTGTGCAAGAACATCTTCAGTAGAAAACAAATGGTGGTTTTCTGTCAGCGGTGGATGCACACAAGGCACAATATGGGGCACATAATGGGACACATTTGGCACGATGAGCATTTGCTGGCAGTGAAAATAAATGGAATTCTGAGCCACATAAATACCAAGTATATATGAGTAGGTGCCGTCCTTCATCTTTACATAACATGTACAGCTCTTCTTAGGTACAACATAGTCTGCGGCATGAATGATGATGCTGCCCACCTGTGCACGAAAATACTTGGAAATGCTAGGTACGCAAGCAAATCTCTCCTCGAAGAGTTTTTCAAGACTCTGCGACAATTCTCGAATTGGCTGAGCAGCTCCAAGAACACACGTTTGAAACCACCTTTTGCTCTTGGATTCTAGTTCACATTTAGCAGCTGCAAGGCGGGCTGAAAGTTGTAACTCTCTACTTAAAAATCCATATGTTTGATGCATGATGCACCTTTCTGCCACCTGCATTGGCACAGATTTTGCAGCCGAAACGAGCTTCAAGGCTCGGCCATTAGAATCCTCAAAGGGGAATGTTGAAATGCCCCAAAGTGGTCCGAACATCCGTGTTGCCTTTGGTAAGTGAAGCAGCTGATGAACGTTAAACGTTGCTGCTGCCTCTCCATAGAGTTTTGTGACTTGTGTAGCAAATTGGAAGAGTAGCTTTTCTGCATCACTAATATCACTTTCATTGACCACATCCTTCAATAGCAAGAAAACTGCTTTCAAAAGAAGGGCAAAATGGGACACATATGTATGCACAAGAAACCCTGAAAGACATGGCAAGCTATAAAATAGTAGCCAGTACCGCCACTCTGTGGCCTTCCAGAATGCACGTTCTGAAAGTGGCCGTGGCATCCTTGCAAATGTGATTGGAGGTTTTATGCACCGTAGCCTCGAATCCAAGATGTTAATGTGCCTGCCAATATAGAAGGCCGATCCCGTGGCTGAAAGCCACAGCTCAGTCAGCTGCTTGGTCACACCCTCCAGCACACAATGCATGTAGTCTGGAGGTAGTCCCCAGACAAGGTCCAGACCCTTCAGCTTCATAAGACAAGATGGGCCTTTCATGCCAAAGATTGCAGTCTTCTCCAGCGTTGACCGAAGCATCGCATTAAGCACACCTGCATGCGTCCTCTCAGCAGCCACCTGACCATGACAGGGAAACTTCACTGTTCCTGGACAAAAACATATTCACATTTGTCATTACGGTGGCTGCTTAGGCAGCTTGGAATACATTTTTCTTTCACTACATCAGTTTATGGCATAATAAATAGTTGAAACTGCACCCTTGTGTGCATTGTTATTTTAATTCTAGTTTACTAATTGTTTACTAAGTAAGAAGCAAAAGCAGCGAGGCAATATGTGTATCTCTGCTGACGTCTCGTTGCCTGCCACAGTCACTTGCATGCAATATGTGCGAATGGCAGCGGTGCTTGCTGTGCACAATCAGGAGTGAAGAGGGCGATCTGAATCACTATGGGAATGCCAAGATGTCAGCATGAGTGAACTTCTCTTTGCACCTCCTCGAAAGTTGTGAAAGCTTAGTGGTTGAGCTACTTGTGAGGATAGCAACCAGAATGCAGACATGCGTTAGATGTGACTTAGCCATGCACTTGCAGTGAAGTTCGCCGTACCTTCAATGAGAATCAGCCGGGTAGCTCGGGTGTATCTTTAGACACTTCAATAAAAAAAAAGCTGGGGATCCTGCCTTCCCAATCAACCTGCTGTCATGGCAAGCAGCTATACATGATGGCGATAATCCACCATGTAATGAAAGTCACACTGTTCTCTTCTGAAGCCTGGTAAGTTGTTACAACTGCAACGGATTATAAATATCGGTGAGCTGCTTGCTGCTCAACATTGGGTAAAAAGGCTTCTCTCTGAAACACCTGTTAACAGGCTCTTTAAAAATTATAGTAAAAAATTGGATGGAAATTAACTCCTTTTTTTGCTGCACATAGAATAGTATGCAATGTTTAATGTGGTTGCTTCATAAAAACCAATTTTCATTAAGAAAAAAATCCACGGATAATTCCCATTGAAAGTCACAATAAATACAACGCTGTCCTTCATGTTTGATTTTTCATTCGACTTGCTATCTTTTCTTTCTTTCTGAGCACACATATTTCCCAGGGCAGGTTGCATCTACATTCACCAGATATAAACGTTTGCTTAGACTTCACCTGTAAAATTTGCAACAGGCACCATGTTTCACTTATCCAGCCAGAGCTTTAGCTCTGTCCAAGCACAGATTCTACATGAGCAGGTTGCTATCAATCTATTTCACTCTGCTCATTGTACTTGAGATATCATGGTTTTTCTGGCAACTACCGTAGCAACATTGGGCAGCATTAATTGGTAACAGTTTCCGAATCAAAAAGTACTTTAAGAACAGAATGCCATTATATTGTAACAGTTGTTACACTGAAAGGGAACAGCAGCGGCTGAACGAGGGCACCAGAGAAAACCGACCTACACTTTAGCGTCGTCTACTTCTACCCACTGCGATCGCTTTCTTCTACTTAATCCTCATGTCAATATTACATTTCTAGTCTTCGCATCAAGATGAAAAGCCTACACTGTGTTTTATTTCCAATCAACAGTATCATATCATGCATGCTATTGGCAAAAACTTAGCAATGATTAAGTTCCTACTCGAATGACGCCATTTTGGCCAAAAGGATGCTCTACACCTGCCATCCAGCTGCGTATCCACACTTGTGAAACGAGGCAAGCTGAGCAGGTCTACAAAACCATTTGCCATCATGATTGTTTACACAAATTCCCAATCCATGAAGCAGTTAGCTGAGCAGCTAATAGACTAGCAACCAAACCATGCAGTATAATGTGCAGTGCCCTATGGGTAACTCTAGTTTCACTTAGTCCGACCTGGTATGTGTTAGAAATTTGACCGAGTCCAAGAATCCACACCACGCCATCATTGACACAAATGACTCCTATCTTTTGCAGGTTCTTGTTAACTGTGCTTCAGTGTTGGTGTATTGTTATCTCTCAAGACTACTTCTGGCATTTGCCAAACAAACGAATGCAGTGCTTCAGTAAGCCCAGCATATTTTAACACTGCTTATATTGCAAATTACGACAGATTGCAAGTTACTTTTACTTCGATTGAATTTTCCATATTTCTTCCCAACGGGTCCCTGCAGTGACTCGTCCCTAAAATAGTGGCTCCAGCCAAAACAAAATAAAAAAATGAAGTAGAACGAGCGATATCCGGCACCTGCTTGGCATTGACAGGCTCAAACCGATCTGAAGCGAACAATAGGGCCCAAAGTGGAAATTTTTGATAAAAAAAAAACAATAGACCTCTCCCTGATGTAAACAGTGTGACGTCAAAAAGGTGTGCCCCGATGGGCAAAATCGTCGACTTTCGGTTCTGAACCGGTTTTTCAGGTGCCGAGCGCTCGCCCACCACCTTTGTTCCCTGATTCGAAACGCCTGGCAGCCTTTCTTCTCCCTGTGAGAGCCTCCTCGGTATGGCGCATGTTTTGCCCATCGGACCAGAAACACGTGCGTTGATGACGTAGGCCGGGAGAGGTCTATTGAAGAAAGAATTAGAAACAGGTACACATGGGCACGCTTCCCAAGCATATTTCAAGCAAGTTATGTTGACAAGATCAGACAGAAAGCAAAGGCTAGCCCAACACCACAACACGCCTCTCCCCCAATAAAGCAGCAGGCATTAGTATGAACTGAGTGTTCAGCCTTGAACACTGCTTAGCCACATCAGCTGCCCAGGCACATTTAAAAACTATATTTATTACAAAAGAAACGTTTTTGATTTAAAAAAAATACGATCCACACTCACCGTCAATCGCTGTGCCTTTTTCCCAACACCAACTGCAGCCAAAATACCCGTTGAATTGTTTCATGTTTAATAGGGCCGCTCTGGCTGGGGAGTCCACACAGCAGGTGACAGCATGAACTGCAGACTTTACAGCTGTCCCAGCATGGTACCATGTCAGCTTCCTAATACTGCAAACCTCTTCAACAAACCTCTTCATAAAAAGGTGCATTGGGGGGTGAGTTTTTGAAAACCATAAGGCTGAAATGGTCACATTCTGCCATTTCAGTTGAAATGGAAGTTCGTTAATTACAAAATGGATTGGCCATATTGAAGACTTGCTAGATTCAAACACTGGTGCCCCATCCGTGTTGAAAGTGAGCGTGAGATCAGACCAAGTCATGTTCAAGTGGTTTCTTGTGCTCCTGTACAGGTCACCATCCGTGATGTCGGCATAAGTTCCTGGTTTGTGACATCTTGTCGCTATTTGCTGGAGATTTCCAAAAAGAGGCCCACTTGTTTGCTTCACCAAGTCAAGGATTTGCTGTTTCAAGTCAAACATAAAAAAAAAGCTTCCAGTGTTGATTAAAGTCTGCACTATCTTTTGGACGCCACATGACTTACATTTAACAGCTGTTTTTTTTCCAAGGCTCAACAAAGTCCCAAGGTAATCATAGCATGCCGAACAAAAAAAGTGTAGCTTCAGTGCTTCCTTTTGATTTTTCCACAGCTTCCTGAAGAAATAAGTGGTGCCTGGTACAACTTCTGACCCAAACAAAGCATTAATTAAAATCAGCAGACCTCTTACTTGTGCCCATGTTAGACCTGCATTTACAACATAAGCTAAAACCAACAAGAGTGCTTCTGCTTTCGTTGTTGTTTGGTGCGGCAGAGTCTCAGCAGACAATCTTTCAAACTGTTCCTGGAAGTCATAGGTTAATCTCTCCGCGTCAGGATCATCAACTTCACTTTCTTCATTATTGTCCTCACTCCTGTTCGCGGCAGCAGGTACGTCTTCTTCACTGCCTCCAGGTTGGGTGGGCTCTGGTTGTGAGCATGCACCAGTTTCGGGTATGCTGGTCTCCCTCTCAGAGCATGGACCGATGTTCTCATTAGCACAGCTGGCGTTATGTGCTCCATCGTCTCCGATGTTGGGTGACAATGAACCCACAGCATCTGGAGAATCCTGACTGGGGCTTCTACCTTGCAAATCCTCATTTTGTAGGTGTGAGCATGAATCGGCACTTTGTAAAGCTCTGGGAGGACCACTCACATTTAGTGCAGTGTCATCCTAAAAATAAAAAAAAGAAGCAGAAATTACAAGCCAAACACAACCAACAGTTGGCATGCAAGATAAAAAAGAAAAGTGGATGCGAACTGTTACCACAGGCATCCTCACCTGCCTTCTTGCAGGTAGTGATGCCCATTGCAAGTGTTTGAAAAGCAACTATGAGAACACAACCAAAAACATTGGGGGGACACACGAGCTACTTTTAAGGGCATGACGCGATAGCGTCAATGCCTCAAGTCTCCGGCACCCCTTTGCGGATCGTTGTTAACGTGCATGCACTTTGCTGCTAGCTTAATCACTAATCCCTTAATTTGTGCTGCCATTATCTAAAACATATTCATTAGCATGCAGTCATCAACTACTCAAATAAATCGTTCCAATTTCAAGAAAAAGAACCAGTTAAATTTTTACATATGGGAAATTTTTGTAAAAAGAAGAAAAAAGGATACCATATCATGTAAAAGACCCGGCATAGCTATAAAGCCCTGCCTTAACCAAGCTGTACAAACACGGCTTCCTGGCCTAGGGGTAACATGTCTGACTTGGGATCTAAGGGTCCCAGGTTCTACTCGCATCTCACAAGAGCTACCAGAGTTGGCAGCTTCTTCCAACACCGACATATCATGTAGCCTGCAGACATCAAGCAAACTGCCTACCAATCAGCGCCGTGCCATGTCACCGATCTGATTGCCTCCGGCCAGAGGCATGCTCGTGATTTTCCGCTCACAATGTCGACAACACTAACGACACATTTTTTGCTAAACAGGGCGCTTAATGTCAATGCATTAATAAATATAAATATTCATTATCACAAGTGAGGGCATGTTTAGCTCAAGAACAGTCCTTATTCTGCCCATGTAACTACTACAGTCTATTGAGCTCAGTAAACACATGCTTTATTTAAGCTACCACCTAAGCTACTCAGTTAATTGTGATTTTCTAGCAGTGCAGGGCCCATACGAAGGTGAAATTAGGATAGACAGCGAGTCCTAACCCGCCACTGCCTGTGGTTTGCAAGCCTGTCCCAACGTACAACAAAGGGGGTGCAAGAGAACTTTTCATTCTTCTGTCAACTGATGCGAAAGAAAGCTAGGCTGCCAAAATGACTAAGACAAGCAAAGGTGCACTGCAAACCTTTAGGACACCGCTGGCACCTATGCAAGGCAATTTTCTGTGAGTAACATTCAAATACACGACAACAGTGACCACAAGCTGTGCCAGAATCTTCATAGAGAGGTGGCAAGTTAAATTTCGGACAAGCGTGATGCCTGTCACATTCGTGCACGTGGACAAAAAATAAAACAGCAAACAGTGGCGATAGCTTCACATACTGACCAGAGAGAGAGCCTAACGAAGGCTAAATTGCCAATATTCATCCTCTTTATCAGGATCTCAAGGAAGTGTTCAGCAAATTTTTTATGCGGGCCGACAACTTTCAGGCCAAAATCACCACCTCTTACCTCTCTTTGGCACCGTCACTGAAGCTAACAGCTACCAGTTAACATTTTTAAGTAGAGAGAGACCGAGACTCCCTAGAATTTTTCAAGGCCACTTATGTGGTAATACACTAATAATAAAGTAGCAGTAAATGACATCATCAGTAGCACATGGCTCATGTCTTGCACACAGTCTTTTTTTCCTTTACTGGTGGTCTGTTTTGGTGGTCTGTTAAGTTGAATATATTATGTAGTGAGACAGCAGATAACCACAGGCAAACAAACTTTGTGCTTAGCAACTACATTGTAGTTGGTTTCCTGTTTTTGGGGCTTATTTTTCTTTCTATTTGTTTTGAGACTTCAATGCGACTCTTGGAGCATGACACAGTGGTAAACATGGTAGAAATTTTGGGTTTCCTTGCTTATATAACCTGTCAGTTCACTTGATCCACACAAAAAAAAAAGCAGTTTGAACTTTGTGCCTTGTGGTGTTGCTTTTCCTTTTTTGCTGCCTGGTCCTTGTCCTGTTTATGAACAGACAACTTTCCTAGATATGAATAAACTAGCTTGGAAGAATTTCTTACCGGACCCATAACATGTGGAGAATCGTGACTGGGACTGCTTCCTTGAATGTCCCCATCTTGCCGGTCTGAGCAGTAAATGCCACTCTGTAAAGCCCTGGAAGGATCATTCATGATGAGTGGTGCGTCATCCTAAAAATAGGAAAGGAAAAAACAATACTATAAACTGTTGGCATGGGTTAATGAATGTCTGCTACCCTGCGATTCTTCATCTACCTTTTTACAGTAGCCATCAAATGAAACGCGGACAGAAAAGAATTCGCCGCTGGAGAAGATCTACAGATAAGACATACCTTTAGCTACCGCACAGCGGTCTCCGCGCCATTTCTAAGGAAACTTCTAAAGGCTAACTCTCTCGTTTTGCTGCTCCCTTTCAAAGTGTCTTCTCGGTCTTTAATTCAACGCTGAGATAAAGGCACGCGCACATACGATAGGTAGACTTTTTGAGTCGATCTTTTCTGCATGTTGCAGAGCTTGTGTGGAAAATTTTGCGCGCTCTAGTATTCAGTGACCCAGTAGATGCTCGCTGTTCCCGATTTCAACTGTCTGTGCGCACCTTATTTTAATGCAGACGCTAACTTACACTGCATACACGCGCACACACTTACACACACGCGTGCGCGCGCGCACGCACGCACACACACACACACACGCACACACACACATATACACACACGCACGCGCACACACACGCACGCACGCACGAACGCGCACACACGCACGCAAGCACGCGCGCGCATGCACGAGCGCGCACATAATCTATACATACATACCTTAACGGCACCCCTTTTGCGTCTGTTCCGGATGTTCCAGAGGGTTTGTTTGGGAATTTTTCCGTTTGAACCAGGTTCCAAGTATTGCCTGTAGCGCTTTCGCGACTTCTGTGACATCGCGAAGTTGGCTGCTAATACGCCCGGTGCCGAAAACCGTTCCCGCTCGTTGAATCTTCAGCAGACGCTACGGCCGTCACTGTACTGTCACTCCCTGGCTCCGTGCAAAAGTGATCTTCCCGCCATCATGCCGCCACCACGTGCAGTGTTGCCACCTCTATTTCCGAGCATTCCACCAAAATGTTTTCAAAACTTCGCTAATAATCCGCTAAACATTTTTGGAAAACACCAAAATATCTGCTAATATGTACTGCGATGCTAGATGTAAAACATCTAGCATCGCAGTACTTGCACTGCGTCTTTCCTTGGCTTAGAAATGCAAGGAAATGTAGCGATCCAGAGTTAGAACTGTGATAAAAAAAAGGGATTCCTTAAGCAAAAACGAAACCCCACGAATTTCGATGGAGGTGAAATATAATAGAAGCCCGCGTACTGTACGATGTCAGTGCACGTTAGAGAACCTCTGGTCCCCTGTTGGTCGAAATTTCTGGAGCCCTTCACTACGGCGTCTCTCATAGCCTAGTCGCTTTGGGACGTTAAACCCCATAAACCAAACTAAACCAAACCAGAATGCGCATCGCCGTTTGAAGCGGCGTCTGCTTGTGCGCGTATCACAACCAGCCATGAACATGAGGTCAAGGAAAAGGTGGCATATTTTATCCCGCAACTGTGGCTAGGAGGAAAGAGCATTTTCTTCAAGCGTTCAGTCAGATTATTTTTTGAGCAACATTCGTTGGCAGCGTCCAGGGCAGCTTGTACCGCATCGTTCCTGCGAGCGTTCCTGCCAGCAATTTTGTTTAAAAGCGTGAGTAAAGAAAACCAAACATAAGTAGGCTGTAAGGTAATCCTGTTCTCCTCAAATACACAGTCCGAAATAACCCATATAAAAAGTACTCCACAAGGGCCATTCTTCATAGGTTTATTTTACCGGGAGCTTCAGCGAACACTTCCGAAATTTTTACATTGCCTCGCGCATCGCATGTTCCTTGCACGAACAGGGACTGGAATGTTGTTACAAGTGACGACATTGCTTCACTGTGGTTAATGACATACATTGACAAATATTTTGTTACTGATATGTCAGTTGATTCGTCAACAATGATTCTGTATTTACTGTTGCCAATGTCTGATGAAAGGTCCTCTTTAAAGAGCGGGTAAAGAACATTTTAACCACTGCAGCGCATTTTGTCCTCTTCATTCGGCAGTCTCTGGCAGCCGCACTGTCTGGGAATGATTTCTTAATTGATGCATTCTGCCAGATGGTCGGCAGTGCTGCAGTGTTCAGCTGTGAACAACGCGGCCCTGCCCTCGAGATCTGCTGTGCTCACGGCATTGCTTTCAGTTCTTTTTGGGAATGTAATCTGCTGACGGGCCCAATATGCTAGTATCATTCTGGTGCTTTTTTGTATCTTTGTGAGCCTTCAGTTCGTTGTACTTGGATCCGAGTTGGCACCTGCAAAACTTACATTCAGCAACCTTCAATCCATTGGGTGTTTTCTTGCAGAGGAGCCAGCTGCTCAGACCCGGGTCTTTAAGCCATTCGTCTCGAAACTTTTGAGCGTACTTCACTTTCGGCGTTTTTGCCATGATATCTCCCATGCTCGTGCGCACCGTTTGGGATAGGTTATTTTCTGCCGCAGCGCCACAGTCAATGCCGATATACAGCCGGGTGTTTCACCTAAGACTTTCTGCAATTTTTAAAAATAAGCTATTTGAATTAGATGCGCGCTTTTTCTGGCATAGCATTGTCAGTGGTGTAGTACATCATAATGCAGCTAAGACGTGCTAACTAGCAGGCTTGTTAACCAATATTTAATAGTTAACTTTTAAACTATTACCGTTAGGCTCCTTAATTAATGAGAGGCACGTAGGCCACCGTAAGTAATGCCCATATCCGTTTTTAGAATTTCGAGAACGCGATTATCCTCGGCGCTGTGGCCCAACAAATTTTGGCTATCTCGACGAGTTAGGTTCACTGGAGAGGTTGCTTTGCCTGCAAGCTTCTCAACCCGCATGTATTTTGGCGCGATGTAGGCGAAATTTGTTGGGCCACAGCGCCAAGGGTAACCGCGTTTTCGAAATTCTAAAAACTGATATGGGTATTGCTTACGGTGGCCTACATGCCTCTCAATAATTAAGGAGCCCAACGGTAATAGTTTAAAAGTTAATTATTAAATGTTGGTTAACAAGCCTGCTAGTTAGCACGTCTTAGCTGCATTATGATGTAGTACACCACTGACAATGCTATGCCACAAAAAGCGCGCATATAATTCAAATAGCTTATTTTTAAAAATTGCAGAAAGTCTTAGGTGAAACACCCTGTATACAAAGCGGACTGCTTTATTCTGCTCAAAGAAGCAAGGAGGAAGCACTGAGTGAGCGTTCAAAGTGTAGAGTGACTGATTTTTTTTTTTTAAGATGCTGGTTCCGAAGTAATCTGCGAGATAGGGTGTAGCAAAGTGACCGAGGCGCCTAGGCGCCTTTCACCGCGCCTCGCATGGTCGATGCATGGTGTCATGCATAGAATCAGTTGAAACCCTACAGCAGCCAGGTGCGGAGAGGCGCAAGTTACGAATCTCTCCGTGGGCTTCTTCGAGGCGTGCCATTATAGTGTACTAATTCTAGTACACTATTGCCATGCAACGGCCCACGCCAACTGGCCACACCAACGAGCCAGCGGCCGGCACCGCTGATAAATTCCCTTCCTCGCACATAACCCGCCGGCCACTATTTTTTTACTGAAGCCTACGAAGAGAATTGCTCATTTCGTTCAGATCCACTTCACGTCCTGAAATCCACTAAAACAATGAGACCCACGAAATAAAGATTCAAAATCCGCTAAAAAATCTGCTAGCCGCTAGACGAACATTTTTCCCGCTAAGAGGCAAGAAAAGTCACTTAATTTAGCGGGAAAATCGCTAAAATGGCGACACTGAATTCTGCATGTACTTCGTATGAATTTCGAAGTCGAAATAAAAAATCATAAACTATTTGAGCAAAGTTGCTTGGACATTTTGCCTTTTCGTACATGAAAGCACGCATGTATATACGAGTACAGCTATAAATTATAACAGCACGTTTTACGTGGGAAAAGTACTTGTATGGTGGTACTATATTTTGCTGCGCATGATGCATGAAAGCCTATGCACGCCTTATAGTTTTGTCCGCGTAGTTGAGATGCGTCCATTGCCAAATCAAGGCGCGTCGCGTTGCGAACTTAGTGCGCATTTGCGGTTCGTTTTAATTGTTCCCGAAATGTTCGTCTACTGTGAGTACGTGTGTGATCATACAACTGCTGTTGTTGAACACACTAAAGTTCAGTCATTTGAACCAAAGAACGTCGCGGATTTCGATCCGGTAAAAAACTACAGCGTCTACTGGTGCGGCGACGACTTCACCGCTGGCGGTTACTACGATGCCAGAATCATACACATGACAGGTAAGTTGCCAAAAGGCCATCCATTGTATTTTTTTTTCTGCGGCTGACCAACTTTTTGCGGTATTAGGAAGGTGTATATACAAGCGCGTGCCCTAAGTATGCATGACTTCCGCACCTGTGCGCGCGCTGCTCTACGCAACGACACAACCGTCTTGAGAGCTCAAAATGGAGCACTTTCGGTGATCCATTGGCTATATTATAGATATTTGTCGCTTCGTCAAGGGCTCGTGAACATATTTTGAGGCATGACAAGTAAACCACGCAAAGCGCGCAAGTTGAGGTCGCGGGAAGCGGCGAATGGAAAACATGTGCTCTAAAGTTTCGATTTCTCTTTTTTTTTTGTAATTCTCGTATCTGCACCTGTCTTCTAGCGAATAATTATAACGAAAGGTTGCGAAGTTCATAAAATGACTCGTTTTCTTATGCGTAGTTGTCTAACATTGTCAACGAATTGCGCTTCTGATACCCCGCCGGTGCCTCCCGGTGCCGGTGCCGCCGGTTCCGCGGGTCGCGGTGCCTCGTGTATTTCGCGGGTTTCTGCTCGTGTTTTTAAGTTTATTTCAGTAAGTATTGGGCTTCATGTATAAGAAAAAAATGGCTTTATTGCACACAACAAGGCTTTGTGTACTACTAATTATACACTTGTATACTTCCTTCTTAACTATTGATGTCCCGGGGAGGACTATATGAGGGTATTAGTTTTAATGACTCAGTAACTGTTGCAGCTAGCGGAGCGTAAAATCCAAATGTTAAATCATCATACAAAGTTTTATGTAGTATGTATGTATACACGTATATATATTAAATTAAGGTATATTTTATAAATAATGGTAATAGTTTTAACTGCCATCCCTGCTGAAAAAAGTTCTATGTTGCAATAAACTCATACAGTTTATCATACAAATATCATAGACTTATCATACAAATCATAGAAAATTATCATAGAAATGACATACATTTCTATAAATCATAGTCATCATAGAGATGTCATAGAATATCATACAAATTGTATGATATATCATTCAGATTGCATGATATTCTATGATGAAGCCTCTATGAGGTTATTGCATCATAGAAGTTTTTTTCAGCAGGGATGCCCTCCTTGAGGCAAAACGCTGTGGGGTACATGTTGCTATAGTGGCTCAGCAGAGCATGTGTTTCTCTGTTTTTAGTGTTTTATAATTTATTACCATACAGAGTTCTTGCCCTCAAGGCAGGACAAAAGGAGGGGATATGTGCTCAACCTCAAACACTAAAATGAAGTGTGTATGGGCTTAGAAATTGTAATCTGGCTTTTACTGCTTAAGACGTTAATTAATGTGTCTTCAACTAATTCTTGCTCAACAAAGGACATATGAATGCAGCGTGAAGTACCGCAGCTGTGCCCTCTTGGTTTGAGCATCCACCTTGCGTGCAAGCGGTGTTGGGTTCAATCCCCATACAGTGCCCCCAGGTACTCAGAGATGATGCAGTGTGTGCAAGGTTTCCCTTGGCCTGGTGTTTGGCATATGTGCGGTAAAATGCTCGAAAAATGTGTCTCTAATTTCACCTTGAGTAGACGAAAATTCCTTGTGCCATGGTGCTCTTTGGACAAAGCTGCCTTTAAACCAGTAAGATCTGCAATCATCATCATCTGATAAGCTGCATACAGTATGATTGCAGTAGACGGAGAGGAACTTGTACACAGAATTCGCGGATGCAGGTTTGTTCCATTACAATACAAAAAAATTGAACATTTAGTAAAGGTTGTGTGCATATCAGATTTGAAAAATTCAAAATAATATGCAGTGCAGCTCCATGATACATTCTTAACCTTTTATCAATGCACATTGCTTCTAACTTTCTATGTGCTGTGCAGAATCAAAGGAGGAAATGGACATCTACAATGAAAAACGACACCGAAGACCTCTTATACCACCCGAAGGGAAGAAAAGGACAAAAAGAAAGGTAAAGTCATAGCTTTTAAAGGCTGGTAATATTACTTTCAAATGTGCAGTTTTGCACTGTAAAAGTGTGTGTCTACTTGATGAACAGCTCACAAGGTGGGGCTTGTGACTGGCCTTGAAGACAGATCATTGCCTCCAGATATCCACTTCTATTTCAAGCTGTAAAATATTTGATCCTAAGTAGGTTGTCGGGCAGGTGAGTTACATTTATTGAAAGCAGTGTTAAAAAATATGGACATGGGAAGAAGGTGTACACACGAAGATGAATGGACAGCTAATCTATATTCAGGGACTGCTCCACATTAAATACACTGCCTACTAGGATGCCGTGCTGACATTTAGTATGCTCCTTTCCCCACACACTCTTCCACGTGATTCCTGGCTCAACTTGGATCAGCTTGCAAGGTCAGCTGACCTTTGTGCACCAGGCTAGCAGCCTTCTTAGGGGTTGACTCTGAGTGACCAAACACAGTTCTACTGGGTCATTCCATGCCAAACACCCCAGACGTTGCACACAGCCATCTACAGTTTGTTCAAAAATATTCAAGGCAAGTTATGCTAATGTGCCTAATCAAAGCCTGAAACATTTTCGTTGAAAAAATTTATTTGTGAGGTCAGTGCAGTTTGAACATTTAGAGAAGGCTTTAATAAAAACACTTATAGTCGGATACAACTTAAGTCTGCAGTGAAGCTCCGCCCATATATTTAGCCTCCGCGCACAGAATTCCTCCACGACGAAAAAGTAGTCCGCTGCTTAAACGTTTCTGGTTAAATAAACAAAAAGCTTATCACACGAAAAAAATTATGAGCTTTTGAATTTTGATATGGGGATTGTTTGATAAAGTCAAACATTCAAGCTGATTTCGTTTACTGTTCCGTTTACAAAAGTCAGGCTGATTTTGTTTCTGTTCCAATTGGAAAGCGGCGACTGCGGTCCAGTGTTAGCAACTGCTGTTTTTTTAAGTTGTATTCTACTATAATATTAACATTTGGAAAATAATAACATTTAGAAAAGATTAATCATCATCATCAGCCTGCCTACGCCCACTGCAGGGCAAAGGCCTCTCCCATGTCACCCCCCCCCCCCCCCCAAAAAAAAAAAAAACTCTGCCTGTCGATGGAACTGCATAACCAGGCCTGAAGTGCGGCCTGATCTCGGTGACCAGAACCGGCAACGCACTTCCTCACCAGAGCAGGATTTGGCCACTCTGGTGTAGTACTTGGCCACAACCTTCTGTGAACAAACCAATTAAGAGAAAAGATTAATGAAAAACAAATTTTTAGAAAACACTCCACAATTTCTTCAGTGACATTTGCGCAGATTCTGGCTTTCGACATAAATCAGAGCGTATAGGTTTTTACGGCTCAAATCTTTTTTTTTAATTAAAGAAAATATGAAAATGCACCATTTCTGCTGTTTTTTTATACCAACTTGCTCTCGCAAATTCAGAAATAGCCGTTTGGCTTCTCTAGATGTCTAGAACTTATAACCAATGTTACAGGTGATGAAACTGTGTACATTGAAGTAAGAAAAATACTAAGGTTGCAAAAAAGTGCATTTTGAGCCAAAAACACTGGTTAATTTCACCCTGAGGTGATCCAAGTAAAAATACAAACAATGACAGGTTACATAGAACAATTTATTGCCTTTCATTTCTTACATTTTAATCGAGGTAATTTTTGTTTAAAGTGAGAAAAGAATTTTTGAAGTTGAGCTCTTGCGTCGGAAGTTGCAAGTTGCAGATATCGGAGAATTGCGACCTGCACTTGGATCTGTGAAGAGCCACATGTGGCTCGCGACCTACAGTTTGCCCCCCCCCCCCCCCCCCTACTCCTCCCCCTGTACTAGTGCATTGCACAACTTTCCCCATTATGCTGTGGCATGCTGCTGGCAGGATTAATCCTGATGGATTGCATATTTTGGTGTGCTCAACAGTTCAGCAGGAAATTTTAATTGCGCCTATTCAGTTGCAGGTGACAAAGTCAGCAAAAAAGCTACGGCTTGATGTGCAGCGCCAACAGGAGCTGCAGTTGATTGAGGAGGCAGTGGTGGATGGAGCCGTCGACATGGTTCCTGTTGGATTGCACAACGAGCTGAAGCGCAAAACAGAGGCCTTGGAGATTGAACTGGCTGCGTTGAAGCAAGCAAGGGGTGACCAGCCAGCTACAGCTGAATTTGAAGCTCTTAAGGACGAAGTTGGACAGCTCCGTATTCTGAATATGGAACTGCAGCGCAGCCTTACTTCCAAGCTCTTCGATGCTGGTAAATCCTCTTGAAAAGTTAGCTTCTTTGGAGCTGTTATGTCTTGATGCAGAGCATACTTTCAGATCCATCTACAGAATCATATGTAGTGTGAAACAATTTTTTGTTTCCCCCACACAGACACACACTTGTAAATGTGTTGTGAAGATGGTGGGGAACAGGTACTTCTAAACTTCTGAAATCCATCATAGCTGTGTGGAGGGATGCTTGTTGCTGTCGTGATTGCTTCCTCAAATTTCCAGTTAACTCGCTGGCTATAAGTTTCCAAAAAGACAAGAAGAGGATAGGCAGCTGGTCTGTGCAAAGAACCCTCGGTGTATCATGTGCCTTTTAACTCAACGGGAGATCATTAAGCATTAAAAAAGAATTTAAAATCTTTTTTTCTTTTTTGAGGCAGGCCAGGTTTTTTCATTTATCGGAAATTTTTGTTTCTGCATGTGCTCATCGCGTTCAGAATATATATCAGTGCATGCTCTGTCTATTCATTCATTCAATATCTTAGCTAGCGGAAGCTTCCTTAATTTCTTAGCTTTCATTTTCACTGCACATTCAAAAAACAGGGTGGCATATGCATGACTTTGGTAGCGCACATTAATGGCATGCCAGCACACAGTTCGGCACTGCTTATGTCAAGAAAAGTTGGAAAGGAGGCTAGTTGATGGTGGACGCGCATTGCTAAGTGGCCAAGTGAAATCTTAGTGCATTATGAAACAGTAATCTGCAGTATTTTTGTTGGGAGCTCAGAAGAAAGAGCATGTTTCGCTTCTATTTAGGCCATTATAAGCTGATGAGCTGCATTACAGAAATGATCTAGTGTTTTATGTAGCCCTTCGTGCTGAGTACCAGATTTCCATTGGGTATAAAGAACAATTGCATTGTTTTCAGTGAAAATTGAATCTTAGCCTCTTCACTGGTATGTTGTTGTTAATTTGGCAGCAAAGGACATAATTATTGCTGGTAAAATCAGATTGGAAATCTTTCCACTGGCTGATTCAAACTTTTGAAGTCTTTGCTGAAAAGGACAGGTTGCCACCGTTTTGAAGTTAATGATGGTCTAGCATATCCTCTGAGATGCGCGCAATAAAATTGATGTTGATACACATGCTTCATTCATGAGAACGGCCAGTGATGGCTACACCTGTATATCGTTTCTAGGTTCTAGCTTATGAAAGCTTTGTTTTCAGTTTGTTTTGAACACGCTACCGTACTGATACAGGTGAACTTAAATTTTTGTTTTGCGTCCCTTTAACATATTCCTCATAGATATTTCTTTGCTTCTAATTTAGGAAGACTACAAAAAAAATGAAACTAACATCATAAGTGCTGAATATTGTTCCTCGTTCATGCATTATAACTGCAGTGCAGTAGAATAAACAAGGTGTAAGCATTCTACAGTGCTGTTGTTTGGAAGATGCAGTGTGCCCACAACCATGCAGTGCCGGCACCAAAAAAAAATGTTCTAAAATAGGCTAGGTGCGGCTGTCACAGGACTGATCTGATTAGAAATCAGTGAAAAAGGTCTGATTTTTCCATGTGCATAGCTAGGCTTTTGATCATAAACAGGAAGCCTGAGTATGTCATAGCAGTTGCCAGACTGAAGCAGGAAGGTTAGCATTGTATTGAACAAATAACCCAGCCACAGGACGAAGGACAGGGAAGAGACAAGGTGCACACTGCGACTGAAACTAACAACTGTGCAGCAAGTTTTCTTGGGAGATGGATGTGCTTCATTAGAACACTGTTGTTAGTTCCAGTTGCAGTGTGCGCCTCGTCCCTTCCCTGTCCTTCAGCGTTTGCCTGGGTTATTTGTTCAATACAGTGCACCAGCTGACCCAGATCGCAACTTTTCTGCTAAAGTATGTACCAGTACTGCAGCCTGTGAACCATGGAATTATCCCTCCTGCGGCCTCAGTGTTTCAGAGTAGGCAAGGCAGATTTCGTTTGCTAACAGTATCCAACATCAGGAGTTCAGTTTCATGACACGCAGGTACTGCTTGCAACTATAGCAGAGATTTGGATAGCATGGTGGAAGGCGACAAGCTGGATAACATGGAAGTAAACTCTTGTATACAGGTAAAAAAAAAGAGTTGTATGAAGAAACCTAGCAAAGATTATCCGTAGCGTTGCATTGCTGTTTGTAAAGCCGATACAATTTCTTCCAGTGTCGTGGCACTGGTGAACATTGCCATAGGGGACAATAAATTTTTACCTTTTCTCTAAACTCTACTTCAGAGAAAATTTATTGTTCGATACGGCTATGTTTACTGAATTATGACATTGGAAGTAATTGTATGGGCTTTCCAAATAGCAAGGTAATGCTATCAGTAATCTTTTCTCGGTATTAAGTTGCGCTGTGAGCAAAATCATTAAGTGCCAGCTCACTGGCCTGCGTTTGATGAATTTATGTGATACCTGATTGGCACTAATATCCTCAGGTATAGGAAGCTGGAGTAATGAATTAACAGAAGTGTTTTAGGCAACTAAACTTATGCACTTAAAAACCGAATTATTCACTCTTATGTGCTATGATATGTAAGGGGGAAAGAAGGGATTACTTTTAAATTTATTTTTCTTTTTCAGAAGTGAGGCTGATATATGCAGCTGCCTCTGATCTTCCACTGAATATTGTGTATCAGCCCGCACTAGATAGTATGGAGAAGAATGGTAAGTAATTATTTGTCCACTTGCATTCTTTTACTTTCCCAAACTGATTTGAATGCCTCTGAAGCTCTTTACTTGTAATATCTGCAGGACAAGCCTCGGCGAGCGTTGCATCCCCACAGTGCCAAGTTCAGCATGGTAAGGTGTATACATTCTAAACACATATTGGTTTGTTGACATGTGGTTTGCTGGTGGCAGTTTCATGATATTTCAGGACGTGTGTTTGTAAGCAGAATCTGTAAACTTCTTGAACCTAGGGAGAGAACACTGTTTAGTTGAACCGGGTCAATTTGAGAGTTATCAGAATGATAGAGCACCATTGCATTACCATGTAGACTGACACAGATGCTATGCTTAACTCCTTGAAAGTGAGGCTAAAATGAAAGTGCTGACGTAAGTATACCTTTCACTGGCGAGACTTTGCACGGCTGCTTTTTCTGATGTGGCCGTGCAACAGTCGGAAGTACTGGCATGCCTTACTGCAAATAATTATGGAAGAGAAATTCCTCTGCAGCTCCTTTTAACTTGCTGCACCTGCAGGACAAGCTTCAACGAGCACTGCTTCCCAGAGCCCAGGTCTGCTTGGTAGGATGCTCTTTCATGTTTTGGGTTTAGTGATCTGACAGTTTAGCGCTGTTTTGGATCGTAGTCGTATGTTGGGAGAAAAAAGCCTCGGTAGTTGGCTAACTTATTACTTGCTGCACCTACAGGACAAGCTTCAACGAGCACTGCTTCCCAGAGCCCAGGTCTGCTTGGTAAGATACTCTTTCATGTTTTGGGTTTAGTGATCTGACAGTTTAGCGCTGTTTTGGATCGTAGTCGTATGTTGGGAGAAAAAAGCCTCGGTAGTTGGCTAACTTATTACTTGCTGAACCTGCAGGACAAGCTTCAACGAGCACTGCTTCCCAGAGCCCAGGTCTGCTTGGTAAGATACTCTTTCATGTTTTGGGTTTAGTGATCTGACAGTTTAGCGCTGTTTTGGATCGTAGTCGTATGTTGGGAGAAAAAAGCCTCGGTAGTTGGCTAACTTATTACTTGCTGCACCTGCAGGACAAGCTTCAACGAGCACTGCTTCCCAGAGCCCAGGTCTGCTTGGTAAGATACTCTTTCATGTTTTGGGTTTAGTGATCTGACAGTTTAGCGCTGTCTTGGATCGTAGTCGTATGTTGGGAGAAAAAAGCCTCGGTAGTTGGCTAACTTATTACTTGCTGCACCTACAGGAGAAGCTTCAACGAGCACTGCTTCCCAGAGCCCAGGTCTGCTTGGTAAGATACTCTTTCATGTTTTGGGTTTAGTGATCTGACAGTTTAGCGCTGTTTTGGATCGTAGTCGTATGTTGGGAGAAAAAAGCCTAGGTAGTTGGCTAACGTATTACTTGCTGTACCTGCAGGACAAGCCTTGACGAGCACTTCTTCCCTGGAGAGCCCAGGTCTGCTCGGTAAGATTCTCATTGTACTCCCGTGTTGGTTTGGTGATCTGAAAATTTTGGTCTGCTTCAAAATGTAGTGTTCATAAGCTGAAGCCGACTCGCCTGGGAAAGTTTGCTTAATGCTTGAAAGCCAATGAGCATCAGACCAATTTGATGTTGCTGAGAATTACTTAGCACCATTGCACGGCCCATGCAGTACGAAAAGAATGCCATGATTAATTCTTTGAAAGCAACAATACATGAAAGCACTTTCTGAAGACTACCTGTTCGTCTTACTGCCAAGGCTTTGCACGGCTTCTTTGCCTGCATTAGCCATGCAACAGTCTGGAGTGCCTGCGTGCCTTATTGCTAGTAATAGTGGAAGAATAACACATCTGGAACTCCTTTTTACGCACTCCATCCGCAGGACAAGCCTCGACAAGTGCTGGTCCCCTGGAGAGCCCAGGTCTACGTGGTAAGATTACTCGATTGTTGGTTTGGTGATTTGACAATTTTGATCCACTTCAAAATATAGTGTTTATAAGCTGAAGCTGACTTGCCTGGGAGAGTTTGCTTAATGCCTAAAAGCTAATGAGTGTCAAATAATTTTGGTATTTCTCAGTTATTTAGCACCATTGCATTCTCCATACAGTGCGAAAAAATGCTATAACTCCTTTAGAGTGGGAATAAATGGAACGCTTTCAGAAGATTACCATTTCCTCGAATGACTTTCCATGGTTGTTTTGCCTAATATAGCCACGCAACTGTCTAGATTATCTGCACACCTTAGTGCAAGCTTTAACTGAAGAGCAACGCCTCTACAACTACTTTTTACTTGTGTACCTGTGGTACAAGCCACGATGAGCACTGCTTTTTTTTATATCAGTTTCGGAGTAGAGGTACCACATGCAGTGTTTGAATATTCCAGCCCCCATGAAAAAGTTAAGTATATAAGAAGCTATGTTAATTGATCATTTTATGGTTTGATCATCCCTGTGCATGCACATTTTATACTTTTTTTGGTGTTCAAAACAAAAAGTCAATTTTCGTCTTTGTGCAGGAGAAGGAGGCCATGGCCACTGCCCTGTCACTGAAGCTGACATACAAGTGGGTTCCACCAGGGATGATGGAAAAGTAATCACCATTCTTTTTTACAAGCAAGCATGTAAACATCTGGTGGAGATGGTGTTCCATGGCTCCCAGTTTTACTGTAAGGACTGTGCTTTAAAATATAAAATATCTTGTCAGCTTAAATGGGACGACAAATTTCTTATGGTCTAAAGTAGGCTTTTTGAATTATTATAGATAGATGTGAACAGGCAGGCAGACGGCTACAGTATTCATTTTAAATGAGCCTCAGGGGAGCATTTATGGAGGGAGGTGGTGGGGCATTGGTAAATTTCACATAAGGAAAACATGCAGAACACCATTTTTTTTAACAAAAGGCGAAGAAATACATGGCTAAAATGTGACTGCTGCCCCAAGAGAGTGCCGTATATCCGACCCTATGTTAAATTAAGCCTACTCAATAACATTTTGAGTGTGCTTAATTTTTTGTTTAGTTTTAAGATTGCATAGGTCAGGAAGATAGCACCTCTAAGGGAATAACCTGTAGCACAAGCATATTAATTGATGCTTTTCGATGTGGCAGGAGACTTCACGCTGCTAATTGGGTGCTTGCAAGGAGAGTTAATTTGTCATACTGAACTGCTGTTTCATGTGAGCAGTAAATTTACAAAAGCCTCTCCTGCATTTCTAACCTGCTGTCAGGCACTTTAGTTGTGCAGCTGGTAAGCCTGTTCGCAACACAGGTGCATTGATCATGCTTAAACTGCTAACGATGTCCAATGTATTGAACAAGTTGCATAAGTCCATGTTATCATCAGTGGTGTGTTAGCTTTGAATATTTTGGGGCCAGATGTAGAATCCACTTTATCCTTAACTATATTGCTCAAAGACAAATTTAGGCAGTCGTTTTTGCATTCATGTCTAAACTGGAACACTATTTTTGTAAAGAACCCGTAGTAGCTTTTTCTGATTGACAGCTCAAGCTTTTGTGGAGTATGGAATTTGGAGCAATGTTTTGTATATTACGCGTTGCTGTTGTTATTGGAGTTTGAAGTCTTATGTGGGCAATACACTAATGTGACGCTTGAAAAAAGTGACAATGCAACACTCTAAAAACTCATAAGGTGTGGTAAACTGCTTTCATATGGATACTATTGTGATATTCATGACTTCTACATTTTTTGTGCTCCATGCCATGAGCCTCAGGAGAAAACAGTTGCCCAGCCTGTCATATTGGCTTTGAGGGGACTATACAAAAAGTGCTAAATAGCGTGACAGTTTTTGTTTTGCGTCATTGTCAAGTGACCTTAAGTCGCCATCATGTGCTAGAGTACTATGTAATGCTTGATAGTGCTACTGAAAGCTCCTCTGTCAAGGTACTTATAGCCTCAGAGCGCAGAAAGAGGTCTGAAAAAAATAGGCCGCAGGAAAGTATTAACAGCTGTGTGCACATATTTTGCAGGTCTATGCTGGAAGCGGTGCCTGGGTGGAGCCACAGGTGTGGACTAGGCTCTTCCAGGCGCCATCCGACTCGATGTTCTGCCGGATGGCGGCTCAGGTGTACTGGAGCACAGAAGAGTTAAAAAACAGGAGTGTGACTGGAACGCTTTCAAACAGAAGCCTGTCTCTGGGCAAGACAGAACCAAAGCCTGCATTGACGCCGCAGAAGCTGACTTCTCTGAAAGGTGTGTTGACCCCTTGGTGACTCTTTTGCTTTATGTCTAGCGTTGCTCAGTTAGTAAATGGCCACGTAACAATAATTTGGAACCTAAACTTCTCATCCTACCTTGTGGGCTGTGAGTTTTGGTACAAAAGGAAAAATGTTTCAATGACTGCACTTCAGGATACAACTTGTCCACAGGTTATTTACAAACACTAGACAAGCAGGAAGCTGTTTGCTGCAACTGGTCACATTAAATGCATCATCATTTGCATCATCGTGTACGTGCAAAGTATGTTAATAAAACTGGAATTGAACAAATTTAAGAAGTCATGACAGACCCATTGTTCAAGGAATTTCACCACCGGACAACACTGCTTATAGTTCACAGATCCAGAGCTGTGTCCTGTAATTATTGGCAGCTCACTCACTTTTAAAGTTATCATGTGTGCATTTTTTTCAATGCAGAACACTGCGCTATACCACAGCAGTTAATGAAGCTGGTTCTGCAGCAAGCTGTATTACTTGTTCTTCTGCTCTTAACTAAGAATTCATTGTATTCTGCCCATAGTTATTATTGAAGCGTTAAATGTTTGTCCGTGGCAGAGCTTACAGAGATACGGAGGAGAAATTGAAGTTGGCCTAGCTGGATGTAGCTCAGCAGTTTGAGATTGAGTTCATATATTTTAAGAAGGCTTCTCAAAAATTTGTTGTGGTGTGTGGAATTTAACGTCCCAAGGTTACTCAGCCTATGAGGGATGCTGTAGTAGTGTTCTGGAATAATTTTACATCACCAGAAGTGTTAAACCTTTACTGACATCGTCCAGCACATGGACGCCTTTTGCATTTTGCCTTCATCGAAATTGGATGGCTGCGACTGGGTTCGAGCCTGAATACTCAGGCTCGGTATCTGAAATCCTAACCACTAAGCAACTACAGCTAGTCCTTCTCATGAATATGTCGCAGTCTGCACTGACTACCTAAAAGCTCTTGACCGCGTCGAATCATCTCAGAAAAAAGTTTCTACCTTGCAGAGTAACATGATGGTGCTTTTATGCTGCCACTATTTTGTCAGTTTATTGTGTAAAATGTATGTTGCCAAAGGCAAAGTGCTACAATGCACTTGTATGAACCACCAGTGGCTATTGTGTTCCAGATTGGGCTGGCCCTTAGTCACAAAGCAATTTTTCATTTGGCTATATATAATGCACCATATGCAACTTTTGAAACTGCAGTCCTTGACTGCATTGGACTTCTTTGCTTTACTTCTTCTTTTGAGAGTTGCTTGTGGAAATCTTTCTGTAATGCCCCTCAATCCATACATTGCCCTTAATATTTATTCTTTCTGCAGCTTTGTTCCGCCTCTACATGGGGGACACAAGCCCAGAGGAGTCTGCAAAACGGCTGAAAGCGGTGCGCAAGCATCTTGCTCAGAAACTGGGTGATGTACAGCGCAAATAGTGCGCAACATAATAAAGGTGTTCTGTGAAATTTTTTGTGACTGTTATCTAGAGACACACATTTTGCTAAAAAAGTTATTGCACCATTTATTTGCAGCATGCAGAAATAATTTTCAGTTTATCCAAGTTCTCCTTTTCAAGTATTCAGATAATCGTTTTAAGCTTGTCCAAAGATACCAGCAGGATTGTGTGTTGAAACAACGTGAAGGTGCCATGGTCATGTGTCTGCGTGAGCTTCATGCTCACGGGCCAACAGGCCTTCAGGCATGCACAAAAGCAGGCCATTACCAGTAGGCCGACACCACCAGGCCAATACCAGTAGGCCGATTCCAGTAGGCCGACACCATTAGGTCCAACACCAATAGGCCCGACAGCAATACACCCAACACCAATAGGCCCGACACCAGCAGGGTCCCAATTTACGGATTGCCAACAGACCTACAGCCTGTTGGATTTTCTGATAGGGCCATGACATCACTTGAGGGTTAATGTTGTAAAAGGCCACTTTTTTATTTATTAAACGATGTGTCACGATGTGAAAGTCCTCTTTGAGATCCGCAAACGCACTGTCCACGTTCAGGCGCCTGTCCCAGTGCCAATGTGAGGCCGTGGCAAATTCAGTGAACTGCGTAGTACACTCTCTCCAACACCGAACTTGTGAGATGAATGTGGGTTTGGATACTGCGGACTGCACTTTGCTTCTGCACACTTGGTACGATCCTACCAAAACTATTGCCACTAGCTGCAGACGAGAAGAAACTTCAAAAACATGCTGCAGTCAACGTTCAATAACCATATCGAACGATGCCCTTCAACAGTTTGCAACTGATCTGGAGGTGTACTTTTGTGGGTTCAGTATGGTGCGATCAGCACTGAATGTAGGAGGTATCAAGCCCACGTCATAGGCAGCATCGAACATTTCCAACAATGCATGTGCTAGGCAAGGCAAGAAACGTCATATAAAACTCACTACTAAGACAATCAAGGTCAGGATGTTTCTGGGCCTACAGAGCAGAAACCGACAATTTGGCCTTCAGTGAAATAAGAGGACCTTGAATAACTGTACGCTGCTGGTCTTGAAGTCGTGGAAACACTCCTTTTAAGAAACTTAAATTTGACCCACTAACCTGATTACCACTAACCTCTGAGACCCGATTATAATAGGCAAAAAATCACCAAGATGCCTATCGGGCAGGTATAGCTTCTGTATCAAATTTCTAAGAGTGCATTGGAAAGAGCGACCTACCTTTTATCATTAAACTTGCGGTGATATGGTTGGTCGTTAACGACCCTCCGTGTTTACGAACTAGGCATGACAACCTGATATTTTTTCTGCGCTGAAGTGCTGTATCTGTACATAGGCATCATTGTAACTAATAATGATTCAGCTGCAATTCTTCCCAGCTCATGCAGGTAATTTAGGCTTATTTTCCAGTTCACGAAGGTAAAGACACTTCAGGGATGAGATGCGGGATGATTATTAAGCGGCCAAATTCTAAACTTCCTGCTAACGAGGTCTTAAGCACTCGCGCTCTTGCGGTTCATGTCAGCAAGCCGGTTTCCCAGTGAAGCCTCAACAACAACAAAAAAACGTATGAGATAGCCCTCCGCAAAATATAATCTACGCCTCCCATAAAACAGCGTTGAGAGATTTCTTCACTGCACCCAGGAAGCAACAACTGTGGCTGTTGAGTGGCTCTGAATCTCACGTCTCAAAAGCAGCGTAGTCCAATGCATCAAATTTCTGAGGGCTTTGCGCATGAGCAGGAAAGTTTGGAAATTCGATTAACTTTCCCCGGCATGACAGCGGGAATTGTCACTAAACGCACTCCAAGCGGGCAGAGGTCCAGAAGCCGTACGCCCTTACGATTTAGTTAGAACAAACGCTGGACGCTTGTTTTCACAAAAAAATCCGTCGGCGAAAAAAATCGAGATTAACTTGAATTCAAGGCGAAACTTTGCGCCAGAAAATCTACGTTACTGCAAGGGCAAACAAATTACGCCGAGACTTAAATTGGAATGCATGCGTCTATCTAATAACGTCAGTGTAGCAAAACCAGCACATCACAAAGATCTGAGCTAAGCGTCTACGAGTGCCATGTTGACGAGATTGAAGCCCATGTCGTGCGTGGGGCCCCGTGCTTCCTTGTTCAGGGCTTTTGTTTACGGGGCCCTTCTCTCCCGCTCTTCCCCGCCTTCTCTTTGGCGCTCTTCTTCTTGGCTGCGCTCCTGTCCTGCCGCGACGCAGCGTCGGCGTCCGCCTTGTGCCCCTCGCTTCCCGGCCTGGCCTCGGCGGGGCCGGCGGTTTGCTTGCGGATAATGCGCGGCGGTCTCTTCGGAGCCGCCGCTTCGTCAGCCGGTGCCTTTCTGCGATCACTGCCACCCACGTTGCTCACCGTGGCGGTAAACAAGGGTGTCGACGTCAGCATCGTCTCGTCCTTGAAAGATGAGGCGCGGCTGTAGTAGTCCGATGCCGCAGAAGCAGTCGAGGCCCTCTCGGCGCGCTCCGCGGCCGCTTTCTCGTACACGTCCTGGCATATGGCTACCATGCACTGCGCAAAAATCAGCGCGGAAGAGGCAGCGTAAGCCAGTGTGAAATGGCATGGTATCCTGGCTTAACGGTCGTGAAGCCGTACGTGGGCCATGATAGGAGACGTATGAAAACGACACCGATTGATTTCAAACGCAGAGAGGTTTGATCACACGCTCACTTCGCTAAGCACACGGGACCTATTTGCGTTTCGCCTTTATCAATGTGCGGCCCTCGCAACCTACATTTAAATCAACGACTCAGGGCGGAGCAACCGAGCGTCATAGCACCTTAGCCGCAGCAGCAGGTGTCTATGAACAGCGTTTGTCCAAAGCAAACAATCCAAAGTGTTTTCATCAGAGCAGTGCTGTGGGACTCTTGTAGCATCCTTACAAGTAGCAAGATTTTTCGCGCGACGTCAGTTCCTGCCACCTTCAACAGATTTTTTAATGCTAGCTGTGCTTACGAACCCACATTATAAGGCCAAGAATAAAACCAATTGCGCTGAATACTTTTGACAAACGATATAGATGTGCACCGGGCCTAATTCCGTTCAGGGCTGCACCGATTAACGACGGCAGCGGCTTTAGAGAAAGAATGAAG
This sequence comes from Amblyomma mixtum, assembly GCF_055824585.1. Lineage (NCBI taxonomy): Eukaryota > Metazoa > Arthropoda > Arachnida > Ixodida > Ixodidae > Amblyomma > Amblyomma mixtum. The sequence goes on from NC_143021.1 coordinate 92,750,513, forward strand.
GGAGGGAAAGAGAGAATCAAAGCATGCCTAAATCGAAAACTCTAGCTCTCAACGCCCTACAAGAGATTTGTAGAGTGCCGCTAACACAAAAATGAAGCGCAAGCAGCGCACTTCGCAACTCTGACCAAGATTTGAATAGGTGAACGTTGCTGTAGTTAAACGAGCCAGTCTACTGAGCGCTTGACTAGTTTAACTCATTTTCTAATTACACAGGCCTAGAGAGTTTGATCGGCGCTACTGGTGCATCACAACTCAATGCGAAATGGTGACTGATGAACAAGAAACCTTCAGCATGTTTACATTCCTTATTTCCGCCAAAGTAAATAGTGGTAACTGGAGAGGATTCTTGAAACTTCCACTTTTAGAGCTGCATGTTTTTTTTCAGACAGAATTGGCATTTTATCAGTGTTTTAATCCCTACGCTATGGTGTCATCCACGGCTGTTGTTCAAAACGAAAAAAAAATCAGAAAATTTCACGACATGATTCATGATACACACGCTCCACAGACAACAAAGTACAAAAGAAACAAACCGCAGGCAAATGCTAACTATCATCTTAAAGGCAGTGCCGATGGAAAAGGAAATAAACAGAGAAAAATCTGAAAGAATAAATGCAGGCAACCACCGGAAACTGGGCACGTCACGACCGCGTGGAGGGAAGGTAAAACGCATTCAAAGAAAAAGCACCCTTAAGTAGTAAAAGAATTCGGAGTAGGTCCTTAAGACTTCTTCTGTCTCAAAATGCGAAAGCATTAAAATGCTGAGTCATGCTACGTGTCACGATTACTATGAGTCATAACGATGAGTATGAGACATAACTATGAAGCATCACCATGCAATATGCTTCTAAAGTTCTAAAGAAACTCTGTACCCCTACTTAACCTTGCCTGTAAAGTACATTTCAGAATGATTATTAGTCGTGACTATGGCTACAAAGAAGTACAAGGCATACTATTTGTACAACTCTATACACCGTACATTGTGTCACTTACAGAGTGCTCAGTAATGCTGCTGAGTCATGCGTCATGACTATAACGGCGCTACCTGGAAGGTCTGGGTCATGCTACGTCGCAAAAGGAAAGCGCTAAGTCGTGCTATGTTGCGGAATGATTATTAATCTTGAGGAATGACTGACTACGCGTCATGACTACGCATGCATTGTACGAAGTCTATGGATACAACTTAAATTACGTTACTTGCAAAGCGCTGAAGTAACACAGTCTGATGGGCTAATTGGTTCATGATCTGTTTTGAATGGCCGTGCGCTAATCAGACGTTCGCAGGAAAGAAGTATAGACGACAGGAACGAATCGAATGGACTGAGGACATAGTAAAATGCCCGTAGCAGATGATATGTGCTGAAGTAAAACTTTTTGATGGGCTATTTAGTAAGCGATCTTTTTCGAAAGGGTGTACGCTAATTAGGCATTCACCGGAAAAAAGAAGAGACGACAAGAGAGAAGCGCGTTTATGTCCGCCCATCTCTACTCTTTTTTTTCCTGTGAACGTCTATATAACGCATAGCCTTTCAAAGAAAATCTTGTAAAGCGCTGAGTATATTATTCACGAGGGTGGAAATATGGGCCAGTCGGTACTGATCCATAACACAAGAGTAACTCAAAACCAGGACGAGGGAAAAAAAGGGGACAGAACACCCATTAACAACACAGCCGCTACCTTCCGACTGAAGAAGAAAGCCGAAACCAACTAAGTGAATTGAACCTGAGCAAAAGTAGCGCATGCGCTGACCTAAGAGAAAAAATAAATCGAAAAAAGATGCGATAAAAATGGGAGATCAGGGATGTTTTGAACCTAAGAAGGCCAGCTCCCGTTTAGACAAGTAAATGGACGGTGTACTAACACAGTTATCTTGTGAGGCAGAAATCTGCGCACCTTCCACAATTTCGCCAGTTAGCTTACCCCCTTATCTGTACTCTTGGCAACGACTGAGCATTTATCCAGAAAAGGTACACACTTGCACTCTTTGCAATGTGAAGCTAGATTGCTGCCGGTATATGTGTTCATGTTGTTATTGTGCTCCCGAAGCCTCGTTCAGGCACCTACCAGATTGTACAATATACTGCTTGCTACAAGAGAGCGGAATACTGTACACAATGCCCTCAGTGCATTTAACAAATCTTTTCCTGTGGTGGATGGTAAACATTGACTTTTGGGAGCGATGTGCGGAGGGGAGGGATCTTTTGCATAACACACTGATTTTCTCTGGAGCTGAAAACACCACGCGAACACTTGCCTTTTTTCCTATTTACTTAAGATATCGCGCAAGACAATGGATGTAAGGAATGAAAGCCACCTCGCTCTTCGTTTCTTCTGTGTTATAACATTTTTTCCGGAGTTTCTTTTCAGGAGGTTTTCGGCGACTCAACCCACTAAATCCTTAGGGTATCCTGCTTCGAGGAACCTCGCAAGTTGTTCATGAAAGCTAGATGTGCATTGGTGGGGGAATGACTTTTCTAGGGCATTTTCCATGCAGAGGTTAATGATGCCTCGTTTCACGAGTTTAGAATGAGCTCATGTATATGGTAGAAGCGGATTGTTGGCGCGAGATAAATAGCAGCAGCAAACGTGGTTGTCCATGAATTTAAGCCGAATATCAAGAAATGTTTTCTCTGAGTCAGTAGGCATTTCCCTAGTCAATAGCAGCGGGTGAAAACACCCTTTTCAATTGTCAAAATACATCGTGGGAGGGAACAGCGCGAACAAGACGACAGACGAAGCAAGAGGACACAAAGACGAGCGCTGACCCGTCGTGTACGCGCTCTTCCTTCCCACGATGCATCATTACAAACTCGCCCAGCTATTCATCCTTCTTCAATGGTCAAAATGTCTAAAGTATCGGCCTCCAGGCTCGATGGTGTACAATTAACAAGGAAGAGAAAATCAGCAACCAATCTGAAGGTTCTATTCAAGCAAGAGTTTGCAAGTCGCTCTTGGAGGATCCTGTCAAGGTGTGCAAGGTATAGGTTACGAAGTGCGGAGGCCAGGCATTACCCAATGCATATTCCCTGTTTTTGAATGTACGGAGCGTCTTGAAAATTTATGAAAGTGGAGCGCACATAAAACAACAGGAATTCTAAAAGACTATCAATAGACAGCCCTGATTCAGTTTGAAAAGCCACCGCACTGTAATGAAGGATCGAGTCTTCAACTGTGGTCAGTAGGTTATCGTCAGGCAAGGAGTAATTTAAGTCTTTAACGTCAATGGGGAAGCCGAGAAGGCTCTTGTCGGAAAACGATTTTACAATTTTAACAACTTCTGAATTTCTTACAAGGAACGGGTCATTGACAGGCGAAATATTATGTTTTTCTTGGAGAAACAGAGCGATTGACTTCTGCCAAGTGTCCTGTTCAGAAATTATTTCCCTAAGGGGTGGATCAACCTTATGAGTCTTTGCGCTGAAAAACACTTCAAAGAGACGCTTGCTATTTTCAACGCTCTTTGCCACTTTCGCAAGATTGAGCTTGCCACATAGCTGCAGGGCTTGTGCCTTAAGCTTGGGAAAGAAGGCCTTTCTGTTTGGTTTGGTTTGGTTTTATGGGGTTTAACGTCCCACAGCGACTAAGGCTATGAGAGATGCTCTAGCAGGCCTTTCTACGGGATGGCCTTCTTGGGTTCAAAATATCTCTAATCTCCCGTTTTTAATCGCATCTTTTTTCGATATATTTTTTCCGCTAGGTCAGCGCATGCGCTACTTTTGCTCAGGTTCCGTTCACTTGGTTGGTTTTGGCTTTCTTCGTCAGTCGGAAGTTAGCGCCCGTGTTGTGGGTGTGTGTTCTCTCCCCTTTTGTCCTTTTGTCCGTCGTCGTGGTTTTGCGCTACTCTTATGTTATAGCGCTGAGTACGATACCTTTCACAATGACTATGAGTGATGACTAACTACGAGTTATGAATATCATAGAACAGGTTACGCTTCATCGTACATGATTTTGCATGCTCGCTCACATGTCTTGTGACATCGCACACCGCCGTTGGGTATCGTCCTGGTTTTGTTCGGAAAACCGCGCGGAATTTCGTGCAACGCACGGCGGCAGACGCCGGCTTTTGTGCTTACGGGACATGTAATGCTTTCGCAATACCCCCGAAAACAAAACATATATTCGGAAGCAGGATAGTATGAACAAAAATAAATGTTTAAGTTAATTTATTTTGTCGGTTCTAACATCCCTAAATGAATTAGGCTTTGGGACGTCGTAGTGAAAGCCTCCGGAACTATCCACCACCTGGCTCTTTAACGTGCACTGACATCGCACAGCACACGGGCCTGTAGTATAAATTGAAACGTAACCAAAACGGGCAAGGGTCGACAAAGAGAAAGCACGTCATTATGTCGACACACCAAACAAAACTGTCGCAAAGATCATTACGCGATTGCTTCCTTACAGACGAGATAAGCTTATCAAGCATGCAATACAGCAGGCCCGTTCGCGGATGAAATTCACTCTGGCGTGCTACTCAATCAGTGAATTCGGTGAGCTAGTGCCACAAACAGAAAAAAATTCATCAGAAGACTTAACCACAGCAGCAGCTTGGGCTTGACGGTTATTCATCTCCAAGTGGCAGCGCAAAAACACAGACAGACACATGGAACTAAAAAACACAACGAGCGCTCGTTGTGTGTTCTAGTTATATGCGTCCCGTCTGTGCAATCAGCACAAAAAGCGACGTCCATCGACGTGGCAAATAAGAGGATATGGCGCGTTCAGGTATCGTAACGGTTTGCTCGTCCGCTCAAGGCATGACGGCTGGTAGTGGCTTCACTAAAGACCGTGGTTGGTAGGCGTGTAGCCGATGCCTCAATGAGGTTTTCATTCCGGTGAAGCGAACGTTTTATACAATTTTCAACTGTAAGGGACAGAGACACCTTAGTTCGATGAAAGCGAACACTCACGACACAGCAGGCCGGGAAATGAGCATATTATCCAAATGGGCCTCTCGGACAAGGTCGTAAAAACCTCTTATTTGCGTCGCGAGAGCTGTGTGGAATTATATGATGTACAGCTTTGGTCGGTTGAGGGGCGGGGAGGGGGGAGGAGGCCTACCCTGGAAATGGTAAAAATAGCAAACGTTTTAGTGCAGCAGCTCTGCTAGTGTGGTTTCGGGCATGCGAGCCGGACTGTGGGCAACCTGCCATGTGTGTACACCTTGCAGCAAACAATCTCGGTGAAGACCTTTATGGTAAATATTTGCCTTCAGGGAAGGCGCATTTGTGGGAAAGACTTTTGGTCGAAGGCCTTATCTTAAAGACGTTCAAGGGGAAGGTCTTCAAGGTAAATCTATTCTAGAAATGTCTTTAAGGGTTATTAACCTTTGGCCTTTACGGACCTTCTGTGCCCACCCCACCGTAACTAGTGACACTCCACGATGCTGGCCCACCGTGCTAAACCGGCTGTTAATTTTTCTTCGGCATTGAAAATTGATATATATAATTAGAAGTCCACGTATATTTAGAAGGCTGTTGAGCCACTCGGTCTTGTTCAAACCTTTCTCGCGGAAGCATAGATAAACTCGTGAAATTGCAAAATGGCTTCGAGGCCCTCCTTGTGAATTTTTTTGAAATCTGTGACGCGCAGAAATGGCCGAGGGAACTTATTTGCGTTTTCGCTCTGCAGCCAAGTGTCGTTACTTCTCAGTATACTGGATCCACAGATCGGAGGTATTAGATGGATCTTTGTTCTGCTTATCCTCTACGCTTAGGAACAATTTTTTACAAGTTACTCTGAATAATGAAATTCCCTCTGGTGCGTGTGCAGTTTGCATGGCTCCTACAATCCCAATTCTGGATTACACTGCTTCTCCGAGGCGTTACTTGCCCGTCAGCAATGGTCAATGTTTATAGCTGCAGCGGCAGGCAAGCCATAATGTACAACTTACATGAGCCTTGTATAAATTATATGAGTTCTAGTCTGCTGTTTTTTGCACCAAATACCTTTGCCTTAGCGCATTCGCATGAGAAAAGGTCGGCTTCGTTCAGCTGAATGTGTAGCGCAGGCTGGAAGCTAAGCGGAGCCAAATGGATTACTCACCGCGAAGAACTTCCGCCAGGCCTCGACGGCAGCTGGCGTCATGTGCCGTTCATCTGTGTCCTGCAGCGTATCCACCACAACCTCGCCCATCACCTCAAAGTGGAGCGGCTTGACCCCCTTACGGCGCACGTGCTCGGTGGTGTTGCGCCGCACCAGTATCTCGAAGGTGGCCGGGTCGCGCAAGCTCTCCACCATGGAGGTGATGTGGTATCCGATCGCGCATCCGTGCGCCCTGAACGTTGGGTCTTCCTTGAGCGCCCCGACGGGCTTACCGCGGAAGGGCTTGAACAGTTGAATGTAATCGGGGTGCCTGATGAATAGGGAGAGGAAAAGGATGGCGCCGTACTCGGGGTTCTCTCTGCTGAATTTGCGCCACGTCTGCTGGACGAGCTGCACCTCGATTTCCGTCAAGCCTGTGAGCTCGTCCGGCAACTCGCCGGTCTTGCGGTGAATGTTGCCCATTCCCACGTCGAAGGCTTCAGGAGAAGACAATGTCGGCTCGCTGCGCCGGCTGGCAAGCTCTGCGTTGTCTGACAACAAGGACGTGGTTGAAATGGCGTATGACGACCTCTTCTTCTTCAAAACAAAGCGGAGTGCTAGGATATCCATGTTGTTGTTCTGCGTCAGCAATGTAGTGGGTTTTTGGCCGTATCTAAAAAGCATGTAGTCGTAGCACCAGATATTCTTCCTTTGTTTTCTCTACAGATGTGCGAAATTGCAACAATACTTCTCACATAAGGGGAGATCAAAAAATAAAGATCTACTGAAGAAAGACTATGAAGGAAGACCCCCCTACCTTGGCCAATCCTCCCGCGTGGTTATGTGCCTTTTTCATGTGGAGAAGAAGAAGAAGAAGAAGAACAGTTATTTCGATTTGCTTGGATCAGGATCAACCACCGCTTCGCGAGGTATTGCTGTAGTACTGCGATGGGAACGCCCAGACCTCCCTGGAGGTCCCCACCGTGTGCAAGATTTTTTTTTACGTTTTGCGTTCTGTAATCGATTAGAGTGGCATTAGTTGCATCTGCCTGTTTCATATTTCGAATGGCTGATTCGAAGTCAGTGCTTTAAAAGGCAAAACTTGCTAATGCGGCAGAACTTCAGTACAAGAACCATGCTTACATCATAATTGAATCAGAGCCAAAGGTAGGCAAGATGAAAACTGCTCTGACCATCTGGAGGATGTAGACATTCCTTCGGAACGCCCTAAAATCTACCCTACAGAGTGGAATCAGCCGCGGCTGGAATCTTGTGGTTGACGAAAATGGAGGAATCGTTCACCTTGAATCGGGGTATCGGTAGACACTGGCTGATGGTGTCACTGTCAGCGATGTACCCCATCTGTTAGTGCGTGTGGAAGCTTTATTGAGATTTCTGGAAGGTCGTCATTGTTCCTGCGCGGCCACAAAGAGGGCCATGTTCCTTGTCACTGGCCTACTCCGCTGTGATCATTGCTTGTTTTGACCACTCTGTGGAGAAGTGCACAGTGTCCCATTCTGATAAACTGCAGGGTGCTACTCATACGACGGATTACACCCTGTAGGAACATTGCGTGAATGCAACCGAACTTCTCGATGCGTATGGCGCGCTTCACCCTTGTACCGATAGAAAGAAGAAATGATATTTGTCGTATGAAGATAGCATGGTTTCTGACCCTTGCACTTGCGCTTGCTGTGCCTCAGTGTGCTGGGAGAGAGCAGCTGCCTGCTGACATCGAGCCTACAGCAGACACCTGTGTAGAGGAAGTGCCTGTCGTGCGCACTTTGCCAAAAACATTGGGATTCCGAGTGATGGCTTTGTGGCTACCAAGACGTTCCATAGCGCTGGTCGTGCAGACGAAGTTGCTGGCCTGAGTGGATATGCCGTGTAACACCAAAAGAGCCATTGTCTGTTCCACATCCAGGCTAGCGTACATGTTCTGGTCCGTGCTGGACAGACATGGTTGCTGTGAAGTTCGCTGAACTTTCATGTGTGCCATCCAGCCTCCAGCACAGTGCACGGAGCGAGACTTTGCCATGTGCACCTGTCCCCGGTCGAAGGGTCAACGAATTCATGGAACCGCGGACGCACGACGGAGACTAGGTGGCTGCTCCATTATAGCTGGCGGCACCGTCGCCAGAACGCCCGTTCTGTCTTCGTCTTGCCTCCCCACCACAGAAACTTTCTAGCGCGCAGCGTTCTACAGTGCAGTGTTTGAATTCCTGTAGTCGTCGTGTTTGTGGCCGGCGGATGTTTTTTTAAACCTTCTTACTTCCCTTTGGATTACTGTGAAGACGCAGGTGTGCGGTGGACGATCGGTACGCGATGCGGAGCCGATGGGTCTCTGAGCGTCCGATACTCAGAAGAGGCCCACAGTTAAGCTGTAGTTGCCACTGGACGCTGGACCCCCCACCTACAGCTTTCCTTTTAATTTATAAGGAACTTTCAGTGATTGTTCCCGTGGCATACGTGTGTCCCGTATGCACGTGCCTGGAGAGGGAAACGAAGACGAAGGCAGAGGTTCGGAACGCAGCAAGTTCAGTGCTGTTTGTATACGTGCTCGGAACCTCTCCTTTCCCAAATATTTGATTACCTAACATCCTTTCCCCAGTCTTTGGATGGCTGACGGAAACTTTATTGTCCTTTCCCTAAGCATCGATTGGTGAGAAGTGTCGCCTGTGTTATTATTGACTGCAGTCCCCGCCAAGAGCGGAGACAGAAGGCTTAAAACGGAACGCTCTCGGTTAAATGGGGCTGATTTCGTGTAATCAACGGTTCAGTCATGTTGTAAATGCTTTTCTCTTTGCTTGTTTCTTATCGTTTATTCATGTATTAATAAACGGTTAACCTTCTTGTCCCGCCGTCGAGTAATATGATTGTTCGCGAGTCCGAACCATCAGTCCATCAAGAAATCCGATTTCATCATCATCAAATGTTTCCTCACATCGCCACATGAAGGGGAAACTCTACTGTTGCCAACGGCTGCACATGGCCTAGTTCTGTGTCGTGCGAAGAGATGGAGGAGGTGCTTTGGGGAAGGTGGTGGAAGTTTGCGCTTACAAGGCAATTTCTTGTTAATAAATGCATGAAAAATCCCTTATGTTTTGGCACAGGAGTTAATGAAAAATAGCAGAAACAAAGACGAGTATTCGGTACAAAATAAATGCTAACAATACAGCAGAGGTAATCACAGTTCAACACTACCATGAACATTAAGGGATCCAAATAGGATGTAAAAATATAAATAATTGTAGAAAAGGCACGAACAGTCGGAAATGAAGAGGAGTATCCGAAAAAGTCTCTTAATAATTTTGCATATCGATCGACATCCATGTGTTAAGCAGCACACATACCAGCCAAGAAATAAGATAAGCCATGAAATAAGTACGAAATAAGTTCTTCATGCACTGTATTTTAGTACAGGGCTAAATCATGATAACATATGGCGCACTTTATGTTGGCAGGTATTCCCGAAACAGTGACTGTTTGTTTGCAATTATTAGTGCGAAATTTTGGTCTTGGCTGCAAATTTGGTAATATTATCAGTATTAACCAAATTGACAGCAGGTATTTCATTTAATATTATATTTTTGCGGTAACGTTTAACAGGGCTTTTTAAGAGCACTTTTCTCATTTTATGGAATGAAATGACGTATCAGCTCCCTTGGTGTCTGACAGGTTCTGCACTTCACTGTCGCTCAGCACCTTAGCTTCTTCAGGCGTCGGTGAAACAGTATGAACGCTGCCAGGTTGTTCAGTTTGTTCCCCCGCTCTTGACGTCTTTCACTCGGTTGTGAGCGAAGGTCGTCCTTCATTAGACTTGCAGTGTCATCGTTAGTGCTGCTGCTTCTACCCTCCAGACTGCGACTAAGTTCGCAGCGATGAGTAAGCACGAGATTTCTTTTGCATCGCTCGCCGTAGACACTAGCGTAATTCTTCTCAGCCTCCGCATCCTCCATATGCGCCCACTTCCGTGAACAAAAAATCGCGAATTTTTCCATTTCTGTCGGAGACGATAGTGTGTGTCATCCTTTTTGTATTCGCTTACGTCTGCACTGGCTTTTAAAGTGTCCAGCCGGACTTCCTCTCCGCCATGCTCTGCAGCCCCTCCCGGTTTTGCCACTCTAGAAGATTCGCTTTCCGATAACTCCGCTCCGATTACAATGAGCGAAACCACAGTAATTGCATCTTTCTATGCAGTGGCTACCGCATCCGAAAGTACAGATTCCATTTCCTCAGTTCGTGGAAGTGGGACATCTTCCCCTGTCAGATCAGCACTCGCATATGCAACGGACGAGCAATCTTCCTCTGTGGCTCAAGGGCAGAGCTGGTCTGCAGCTATGCATACTACCACCGCTCCTTGAACGTCTGAGGATTCCTCACTGTCAAGCCACTCTAAAATATCGGCTTTCAGCTTGTAGAGCATAGCTAAGTACGAATATTGACTCTTCTTTTCGCACTGACACTTTTTTTTTATCTCCATACGCGATACGCGGTACATTCCCTCATGGAATGCCCCACAACCGGGGCCTTTGAGGTAATAAATAAATAAATAAACATGCTGAATACATACCTTTGAGCTCAAAGTAGCCGACCACACCACCGTCTAACATATTGTAATGTGGCGGCCAGCCGAAGAATGAGGCGCGATGAACCATGAGCAAGAGATTTTAATGGCCGCTGGCCTAGCGCGAGCGCTCCGTCCCGCACCACTGCCAGCTTCGTCTTCGTCACACTACCCGGGGCCTCCGAGCGATCGTCCCGATCGGTGACGAACAGACGCGCGAAATGGCGATGGTCTTGAGTGGAGGGTTGAACACTATATACAAGATGGTGCAGTGCTGGCCGCCACAGTGGATGAGATGATCGAAAGATGAGTCCCGGTCCACGAAGCATCCGGGCCGGAGGGTGCCAGGAGCTGACGGCCGAGGTCCTTGGACGCACCGGACGGCAGGGGCAGGGGGGCGGTGTCTTCACGTGTGGGTCTTGGGTCGGTCGGGTCTTGGGTCGTCGTGTCTAGTGGTCCGGGCGGGGGACGGGGCTGGGGTGAGCGGCGAGATCGGTTCAGGTCGGGCGGGCTGGGGCATGGCCGGGCGGACCAGGCACTCACGGCCGACGTCCACGGCAGGCGCAGGACACCGAAGCTCCGGGACCAGGATGGCGATGAAGGGACCCCAGCACCTCACACCAAATGTAACGTGGTGGCCAGCCGAAGAATGAGGCGCGATGAACCATGAGCAAGAGATGATTTAATGGCCGCTGGCCTAGCGCGAGCTTTCCGTCCCGCACCACTGCCAGCTTCGTCTTCGTCACAATATTCTTAATCACATAAGGCGCTACTCTAAAAACAAGGGTTAGCAATGTCTGTGCCTAACGGATCTTCTCGATGCGCTTTCTCTCACAGAACCGCTCGAACTCGGCTAGATACCGAGTCATATCCTCAGCGAAAACGAACGGCCGAAGTTTATCCGGCAATGTCGGACCGTTACCCTGAAGTATAGCAATTATTGCTTCATACCTCTCTAAATCTGTCTATTAGAGAAAAAAAAAGTATGAATTGCAGTCACTGACCAAGTCAAGGAATGAAGAATGACGTTTCGGAACCGCTGAGGGTTTCTTGTTCACAATGAGGCGGACAAAGCAAGTACACGTAAGATAAGCGGAAAATTTGTGACGTAAAGACTGGTAATAGATTAGTAGCAAGCTGCCTGCAGTGCGGTTCATTGTCCCAGTTGTCGAATGGATGAATGATGACTCAAGAAGAAGCCGCGCTATGCTACCTCCTTTGTCTGCAGATTTAATGACTGTATCGGTTCTAGAAGCTAAATGGTTCAGAGTAGCCTGTGGAGGTAGCATAGTTATCCTGCCAGCCGAAAAATACAAAAAAGAAGCTTTTAGGCAACTTAACAACCCTTGTCATTGTAGGAAATTAGATTCAGATCCCACTTCAGAGTTCTGCAAATTGATTCTGAACAAACTGGCAAACTTACTATCAAGAGAATTAATCACGCAGTCCGATTACCACTTCTTAAATCCGCTAAACAAGCAGGCAGGACGCTTTTACCTACTTCCCAAAATCCATAAGGTTTCCGCAGAAGACTTGTTTACCGCAGATATCCCCGGCAGACCTATCGTTTCAAACAATAACACGCCCACAGAGAACTTATCAATTTTCCTGAACAACTATCTTGCAGATATTCCCACCCACCTCCCTTCCTTTGTCGAGGATACACCGCACTTTCTCCGCATAACAGAGTCTCTGAATGACGCTTCCATTATCCCAGCAGATAGCATACCTGTCGCACTTGACGTCGCCGCTTTGTACACAAATATTCCCATTAATGAAGGTATCGACGCACTCTTAAAAATTCTAACTCAAAGTCCTCACCCGCACGAAACTGAAGTGAACCTCACGCTACTTGAATTGGTACTAACACTTAACTACTTTGAATTCAATTCTTCTTACTACCTTCAAGTATTTGGAACAAGCATGGACACTCCCTTCGCACCCACCTACGCGAACATTTTTATGGGGCTACAAGAATCTAAACTTCTAAATTCATTTCTAAAAAAAACACTCATATACCTGCGGTACATAGACGATATTTTCATGATATGGGAGCATGGGGCTGAGACCCTGAAGGCATTCGTCACACATTTCAATTCATTCCACTCCAGCATTAAATTTACCTTCAACTCCTCGAAAACGCAAGTCAATTTCCTTGACACCACTGTCCATTTAGAAAATAGCAAGCTCAAAACCACACTTTACAGGAAGCCTACTGACCGACAACAATACTTAGATTTCACTAGCCATCATCCAAGACACTGCAAACAAGGTATATTCGTAGGACAGGCAACGAGACTAAGAAGAATATGTAGCGACGACGATGACTACCTGAAACACCTCCACTCGCTAAAAAACACACTAATCACCAGAAACCATCCACAGACAACCCTTAATAATGCGTTCCAACGAGCAACCACTTTGAAACGAGATGTAGTTCTTAAAAAACGAACAAAAGCTAACAGTCAACGACCTCCTGCACTTATAACGAAATACTCAAACGCGCTTCCAGACATAAACAATATCCTGCGGAAATACCACCCCATTTTAACTGGCAACGACCGTCTCAAGAAAATATTTCCCGACGCACCAAGGGTAACATACAGACGCAACACAAACCTGAGGGACATCCTGGTGCATGCTAGGCTCGGTAAGAAACCACCACCGACAGTAACTTCATGCTCTCGACCTAGATGCAAGACATGCAAACATTTACAAAGGGACACTACGGTTAAAAGTACGGCAAGCGATTTCAGTTTCGATATAAAGACCAGTTTTGACTGCACATCGTCCAATATTATCTACATGCTCCAGTGCTCCTACTGACAGAAACAATATATCGGAGAAACCGGACAAACAATGAGTGCCAGATTAAACGGGCTCCGGGCTGACACAACACGGAATGAACAGAAGGCAGTGTCGACCCATTTTAATCAACGCCATCACAAATTCGACGAACTCAAATTGTTCATTCTTCAGTCAGGCTTCAAATCGACTAGGGACAGAAAATACAGAGAAGCATTCCTAATCCACAAATTTAAAACACTGCAACCAACAGGGATTAACATGTCCAGTGGAAACCTGGAATCTCTCAGGTACATTCCAGGGTCAGCATAATTTTAAATTAACAAATGTCTTGCACGTGGTCAGACTATTTCCTAGAACCTCACAGAAGTATATTGTCGCTCCTTGCTCCCTTCCCACGTCATATCTTCCACCACATTTCCGGCCTTGTCACCCTCTCCCTTTGTTCACCTTTTTTTTTCTTTTTTTTTTCTCCTAATCCCGTGCTACCAGTTCTCGGAAACCATGACACTCCTGTTACCCCCTCCGCCCCCACTTTTTGGCTTTCTCTGAACACGAGCCATTTCCCCCCTCCCCCTGCCTTGTCCTTCCTTGGAAATGCCCCCCTTCCTTTCTCCTTCCAGTGCCAGCTTTTTTTTTTCCTTGTTCTCATTTCTCTGTACCACGCTGACTAATCCTTTTATCTGAGTTTTGCAGGTTCACCCAGCGCCTCCCCCCCCCCCCCCCGTCGCAGCGGCTTCAAAGCCTTTTGTTCATTACACACCCCCCGGATATAAGTTGTTCCACTATTGCAGCCTAACGAATCATGATTCACCTCCCTCCCCTTCCTGACACGCATCCCCTCCCACACCACTTTCCTTCCCCACCCCCGGGGCCTTCCTCCTCGGAGCGAAGGCCCTATTTAATCCCTGCCGATGATGAACGCTGTGCCCAGACGAAGACAAGTCCCCTTGTCGAAACGTTGGCTCTAGCAAACTGAGGTTTTCCCCTCCCTTGTTCATTTTGTGATCGCCAAGGACCATCTACCGCACCCTCTCTCTACAATTACACATGGTTGATATATATAACAAACAGTTAGTTTATATACAGAAATAACGGAAAAAAGTTAAATGTTCAAACTCTAGTTCCAAATGTTGGTTGACACAATCATGGCCATGGTGTGTACCGATCCGGAGGACGTCTTTCTCTTGTCGGATACCGATGTAGTTTTGAGGCTTCGTGGCCCCTGGCGTCAGGAGAAGACCACGAGTAGTGATCGATGTTTTCGGAACTGAGGGCTTCCGTCGATACTCCTCCTCCTGCGGCAAACGCCCATGGATTTTCCCCACCTGTGCCCGCTGCTTGTTTCTGCGGCTGCACGGCACTCTGTTCATTAGTACCCGTCGATGATCCAGTTGGTTGCCACGGCTGCCAGGAGTCCTCACCATGAGCGCCACAACCGCGGTCGGCAGACGTTGCCTCCGGATCTGCCTGCCTTGTACGTATGTGGTCTCGATGCCTCTTCCATTCCATGACCCCACGTGGTGTTGTCACCTGTAGCACATAAGACACTGGCCCCGAGCGTGACGTCACCGTTGCCTTTAACCATCGTGAACCTTTTCTAGAGTTTCTCACAAACACTTTGTCCCCAACTGCAAAGCTTCTCTGAAGTTCTCTTCGACTGCGAGTTTGTCGAAACTGATTTTTCTCGACCACTGAACGAGTACTATGCTTAAGTAAATCAAGTCGAGTTCTGAGAGGTCGCCCGATCAAAAGCGAAGCCGGAGATGGCTGGGTGGTTGCGTGAGGTGTATTCCGGTACGCTAGAAGGAAACTGGCTAGTCGCTCCTCAATGGGCCGGGCTCTGTTGTCCTTTCGCAGGGCTTCTTTCACTGTTCGGACGAATCTTTCAGGCAAACTGTTAGTTGACGTGTGATATGGCGTGGACCGTACATGTTTTATTCCGTTAATCTTGAGGAATAACCGAAATTATGCGCTGCCAAACTGCGGCCCGTTGTCTGACACGATGACCTCGGGCAATACAAAATGGCTGAAGAGGTCAAGCGGCTTACCGATGGTAGCTTCTTCCGAGGTCGATGGCATCAAGAACACCTCCGGCCACTTTGAATGAGCGTCTACCGCCACCAAAACGTTGCGTTGAACAAACCGGCCAGAAGAAGAAACGGGCGTTGAAGAAAGTGGAGTCGCGCCCATGGCCTTGTAGGCCAAGCCCACGGATGAAGGGGAGCTTGGGTAGGCAGCACTCGTTGGTGCTGGCAGGCCGCACACATTTTCACGGTGTTCTCTACGTCGGCGTCAATTCCTGGCCACCAGACGTAGCTCCGGGCAACTTCCTTCATCCGCACCACTCCGGGGTTGTCTTCTGTACATACAGGGGGACCACAATGCGCATTCCCCAAAATAAACATCCTTGGTTAACCGACAACTCCAGTCTTTTCGAAACTCGCTCCCGCCATTCACCCGTTTCCGCGTGAAGAACCAGCCGTAAGGTATGATCACGTGATGTTTCCCGCGCAATGTCCGAGCTTGTTATTGAAAAAGTCTCCCACGAAAGTGCGTAGCAGGCGGTTACTTCGTCGCCATCTTCCTTCTCGCCACTCCCGGGCAGCGGTAGACGCGACAGTCTACCTCTACGTTCCTTTCCCCTGGACGATAGACGATATCGTAACGGTAGTCCGGCAGCGTAATTGCCCACCTCTGCCAACGAGCAGCGGCATTGCTTCGTATTCCTGTTTTGGGACCGAGTATCGTTTGTAAAGGATTGTGATCAGGTACCAAGCTGAACTCTGTGGCGTAAATATAGTAATGGAACTTCTTAATTCCGAAGACTAAGGCTAGCGCTTCTCGCTTTAACTGGCTGTAGTTCCGTTCACTCCGCGGTAATGTGCGTGATGAAAACACTATCGGCCGTCTGGAACTATATTGTTCCACTTTCGATAAGACTGCACCCAGCCCATAAGATGAGACATCGTACACTACCTGAAGCTGGGCTTCCGGATCGTATTGTGCCAGCACCGGCGCTTTTATTAGCAACCTTTTTATCCTTTTAAATGCTATGTCGCACTGTTCACTCCAGACCGACGGCGCATTCTTGCACAGCAGCTGATTCAGTGGGAAGATGACTGCTGATAACTCTAAAAAAATTTTTCGTAGTATTTCACCATGCCCGTAAATGTTCTGAGCTGTTTTTTATCGGATGGGACGGGGGCTTCTAATACCGCCTTTACCTTCTGTGGTGATGCTGCAATTCCTTGTTTACTGACCACATGACCCAGATGCAATTCTTGTCTCAAAAATTCACACTTCTCTGCCTTAATCCGCACTCCTCTTTCGTGCAAACGGTTCAATAACGTATCTAGGTTCACTAGGTGCCCCTTTTCGTTGCGGCCCGTGACGAGAATATCATCAGGTAGCATACCACACCTTTCAATCCTTTTAACATGTTGTCCATTATCTTTTGAAAAATCGCAGGCGCGCGCGCCACCCCGAAATCTAAGCGATTTAGTGCATAGAGTTCTTTGTGCGTATTGAGAGTAATATACTCGCGCGAACCTTATTCTCTACCACTTGCTGATACGCTCTACTCAAGTCAATTTTAGCCGCCGCGGTGGCTCAGTGGCTTTGGTGTTCGGCTGCTGACCCAAAAGACGCGGGTTCGATCCCGGCCGCGGCGGCTAGAATTTCTTTGGAGGAGAAATTCTAGAGGCCCGTGTACTGTGCAATTTCAGTGCACGTTAAAGAACCCCAGGTGGTCGAAATTTCCGGAGCCCTACACTACGGCGTCTCTCATAGCCTTAGTCGCTTTGGGACGTTAAACCCCCAAAAGCCAAAAACCAAACCAATCAAGTCAATTTTCGAGAACACCTGCCCTCCCGAAAGTATGGCCAAGATTTCTTCGACCTTGGGTAAGGGGTAGTTATCAGAGTCTAAGCAAGGGTTCAAAGAGGTCTTAAAATCCCCGCACATGCGTACGCTGCCATCTTTTTTTTTTTACCACAGGTACAATTGGTGAGGCGAAAGCAATGTTCAAAATGGGCTCGATCAGGCCCAGACTAACTAGTTTTTCCAGTCCTTTCTCCACCTCTTCTTTCAGTGCGAACGGAATGCTTCTACGCAAAAAAAAAGCTTGTTCTTGTAGCCTTCAGGGAAAGTTGAGCTTGCTCACCTTGAATTTCGCCGTGTTCATCATTGAACAACTGCGGATGTCGGTTTAAGAATTGTTCCAAGTCCCGGTGGTTTTGCGCACCCGCGTGATTAACTCTACTCCAATTGAGCCTGGGCTGATATAACCAGCCTCGTCCTATGAGAGCAGGACCATCCTGGCAGAGAATGTGCAGAGGTAGCTGGAGAGACTGGTGCTGATGCTTCACGTTTATTGTTACCACCCCTTTCGGGCGCACACACTCCCCTGTGTAAGTACGAAGCAACACCGGTGCGGGGCGTAACTTCAGCTGTGGGAAGCGTGAGCGAATAAACTGTACGGCATCACTGACAATGCTGCTCCAGTGGCCAGCTACATGTCTAGCGGCACTCCCTGAATACACATCGTAGAGCGTATTGGTTGTCGACGTGGTTTCTCGATCGTTGTTTGCAACAGTGGCTCGATGCCTTCCTTGGTCTCGAACACGCTGAAGCTTTGCCTCCGCGCGTGTCTTTTTGTGTGCCTTACCCGCTCGCATTCGAAGGGTGCGAATCAGATGTAAGCTGGGAGCGGTACAGTTTTTGAATATACCCTACTTGTTCGCATTTAAAACAAGTCGCTGTTCGGAACCGGCAAGCCCGGTTGCGATGACGCTAGCCACATCGCGTGCGCGCTGAACCATTCCGGGCCAGGGACTCTCCTGCACAAAACTTCTGAAGGTCCTTCTGGGTTGCACTGCTAGGTCGGCACTCTGTGACGTTCTTGGAAGCCGTCTCAACTGATAAGACTATCTCAACCGCCTTTTTGAAAGTCAGAGATGCATCCTCAAAAAAGTCTCTTCTGGATGCCAGCGCTAGAAATACCACATACAAATCTGTCTCTCAGAGTTTCTTCTAAGATAACTCCAAAGTTGCATGTTTCTGAAGATTGCTTGAGACTTGCCACGAACTGCGCGATGCTCTCCGTTTGTTGCTGCGCTCTTCGGTGAAACTTTGCTCTTTCCGCAATAACCGATGGCTTGGGTGACAGATGCTCTCCTGATGCTTTCTGCAGTTCTGAAAAAGACTGACTAGCCGGAGCGTTCGGGGTGGCGAAACTCTTCAGTAACTTGTACGTCTTCGGACTCACGATACTCAGGATGGCATCTACTTTGTTCGCGTCTGGAATCTTATTCACTCGAAGGAATGCATTAATCCTTTCTTCGTAAGTTTCCCAATCCGACTGAGATTCATCGAAAGATTCCACTTGCGGAATCGTGACCATCCTGGCTATTTCCCAGTAGCTCCGTCGTGGTCCTTCTTGTACGCTTGGCTGAATATCTGTCTTCACGATCCCCGTGGGAACGGCCATCGTTCTGCTTCAGAATCCCATCCTCGTCGCCAGAAAGTTGTCGTATCTTGGGAGAGGAAGCGACACTGTAGCCGAGGTGTTACAAGAATTCGGGTTTATTGTCAGCCGGCCGCCAGACTGCGCGTCCCACTGGTCGACCACTGCCCGTGCAAACCAGCCCATATGTGCTTATATCGGGATACAGACAGGCGAGGGGGCGGTGCCCAAACACCGGCCGTGGCCGTGAGTTCGCCGTTTGCTTGTTGTGATACAAACACTAAACATACCGTGGCTCATTCTATTGTCATACTAACTCCTATAATTCGGCATTCACTTTCAAGAGCACAGATACCATACGAGTAGAAAATTGAAAAAGTTATTCCAATTTTCATATCCGGTGACCGAACTGTTGATCCTAGCTATCGACTAATGTCGCTGGTATGAATATTTTGCAAACTTCTCGAACAAATCATTGCATCTAACAGGCCATTATATTTAGAAGGCAACGGTTTCTTCTTTTCAGAGCAACACGGGTTGAGAAAACGGCTACCATGTGAGACACAAGCTACTCGCGTTTACTAACGAGCTGCTTCAAGGTATGGACCCTAATCTTAAAATCGACTGCATATTCCTCGACTATGCTAAAGCCTTCGACCGCGTTCCAAACTATCGTTGAATAGCGAAACTCTCATCCTTGCTCCTGGATTCATTAACAATTTCTTGGATAAGAATATTATCATTTCGCAGACAAATCACATCTACTGATAATCATTCATCCCCTTTAATTGATGTAACATCAGGCGTGCCGCAAGGTCGTGTAATAGACGCGTTACTGTTTCTGATTTCCATCAGTACTAACATTAGGCATTAACTCAACACTCAGAATGTTTGCTGTTGATTGCGTTATGTATCGCAAATCCGCTCTGTTAATGACCACATCGCTCTTCAAGAAGATCTACACAGCAATAACAAATGGCGCGCTTCATGGAAAATATCCCTCAACAATGATAAATGCCAGTTAATGGCATTTAGCTGTAAACGGACTAATTACCTTTTCACTTATTCGCTTAACCAGAGTCCAGTCCGCTTTGTGTCATCATACAAGTACCTTGGCGTCCACTTTTTTCCAAATCCCTTATGGAAAACCCGCCTAGAAAAAAATACTGCCAAAGCTAACAGTACATTAGGTTAATTAAAACGTAACCTCACAGGTTCACATTCTACCACACAGCAGCTCCCATATTAAACATTTGTCCGCTCTCAACCTAAATACGCATCTCCGATTTCGTCACCCCGACAATCCAACTTCATTTCATAGAGCGTGTACACAGTCGCGCCGCTCGCATCATTGCCCGAAATTATTGCCGACATTCCCGCATAACTAATAATAAGACGTCGTAATACCTTCCATCTTTAGAGTCTCGCAGAACAATTTCCCTTATCAGCCTCTTCCATAAAATTGTGTAAAGCCATCACTCCTTCACACTACCTCTTAGAAAACCTGTACGCACATCTCATCGATTGCATAATGACCTCCGTTTTAAACGCACTTCGGAAAGGACCACCGCATTCGACTCATCAGCCCTAACCAATGCAATCAATTACTGGAATAGTCTTCCTCACAATATTGTTGGCATCTGAGATTTTTCTATTTTCAAAGAAAAAATATGCAGCGTTTTCTTCTGAAGTGTTTTGTGTAGTGTGTTTGTCAATTTAGTTCTATTTTCTGGTTGGCTGCCTGCTC